>NC_080770.1:33752976-34066628 GCF_020826845.1 Diceros bicornis minor | reverse complement strand
CAGCGCCTGGACACAGCTGTCAAGGGCTGAAGCCATGGGTCGGCAAGAGTAGACAGAACTCCTCCTTCTGAGGGAGGGGGGAAGAAAAACTCAGGACAGTAATCACAGTTCACTCCAACACGAAAGGGACGGTGTAGAGTCCTACCACCCAGCCAGGTCTTCAGAGTGCGGCCAGCTCCATCCTGGCTGGTTCCTTCCCAAGGATGCTGACCACGGGGCTCAACCTTAGGAAAATGACTTCAGTGTCCATATGGGTCTAGAAACATTACCCGAGACAGAAGGGCCCTTGGAGAATCTAGTCCAACCTCTTCACACCACAGATAACGCAACAGAGAGCCAAGAATAGGGAGTGACTCACTCCAGGTCACAGAGGGGCCAAGCTCCAACCCAGAAGTTTCTGGATCCAAGTCCTTTGCTCTCTGAGCTGGATGGTCCAAGATGCCTGTGCACATACACTTGCTTGGTGCATGAGCTTCAGCTTGTGTTTATTATCTGCTCTCCTCACAGCAAATACTGATTTTCATATTTGAAAAGGTACAGACTAAAGAAAAGTTTTAAAATTTTCAACAAAAGCGTGGCCTCAATTTTAGGGATGATTTCCACCCACTGGAAGGCCTGTTTCACCCTTTGTGGGGCCAGTCCCATCTCTCCCACCCTAACCTTGTATTTCCGGTACCTCCAAGTTCAGCTTTCCTGTTTCATTTTTCCATCATGGGCCTGACTCCACCACCCACCCCCCGCCCCAGCTCACCTTTAGAAAGCAATCAACAGGCCCCAAATCATTAACCACAAATGACTACATATGTATTTTTGCAAAACGTTCATGAGATTTCTCTTTTTCAAGTGACAAGAAAACTCCTTCATAATGCTGGGGTCAGGAAAAGTACGAACACTTGAGTTATTGGCTAAGCCATTGATGATCTATCACATTTTATTATTGTCAGCAGAATTCAGCAGGACTGTAGGGAGTCCAGTCCAGATAGCACTCAGCTGTAAGGTGTTCTGCAATACCAAACAGTTAACATGACTGAAATCTTTATCATCAATGCTCTGGAAACACCTTCACCAAGAATTAGAAAGTGACTAAACCTCTGAGCACTGAGCTGTTATTTTCCAAAACGATAAACTCTAAACTGGAATTGAACATACCAAGTCAGACTCATAACCAAAGAAAGTTCTGGGACCCTTTCTTCTCATCCTGTGTCCATTTCTACCTCCATGCTTGAGAATCCTGTGTTGGCAAGAGTCAGTCCAATGGCCTCATTTCACGAGTTTGCCAGCCCCGATCTTCGTTCCATACTGGCCTGAAATGCCGTGTTCAGGGCCCTGGAAGAGGTGCCGAGTCAGAAGCCAGACAGAACGGGAGAAGCAAGGTTGATCGAGGCCATGTTCCTCATGCCCAAGTTTGCTCCACTCAAGTCTTCTTTCATTACTTGTCCTGCTAGGACAGCAGACGGGGGTACTTTTGAGGTCAAGCTTTCAATCAACCAGAGGGGTAATGGGAGGTCTGGGGCTGTGGTTAAGATGCGCTGGGGAGCAGACACACTTGATTTCTGAATTATAAAAATGAGTTTTGGAAAACTCTCTTCCTGCACTCTGGCAGGCTTCTTAACATCTGGATAGAAGATGTGGGAAAGTTTTCCCTCTTGCTATGTTATCTCCAGCTCCTCGCTCTGCATCGGAAACTTCCAGCAACACAGGGTTTCTTGCTGTTTTCCAGCTCACACTGGCCTCCAGGTCTTTGCTCACACCGTTCGCTCTGTCTGGAAGCCTGCGTGCTCTCTGCACCACCTCCCCTGTCCTGTCACGGCTCTGCCCGCCCCAATCCCACTGGCTCACGTGCCACATCCTCCACAAAGCAGCCCTGACTCCCTCCCTCCCACCCAGCCAGGACTTTGAGCTCCCCAGTCACCAAAAGCTTCAAGGTCCCTGTCCCTGGGATGGACATTATATCCACCTTCCAGAGGGCTGGGGAGGAGTACAGGAAACAGCTCATGGAAAGCGATAGGCAGCGGCACACAAGGAGCAGAGGTCTCAGTGCCATCTCTGTCATTTGAACGCAGCGACCCCAAACTTCCTTGTAAGGATCCATCTACGCGCTTTGCTTCCCCACCCAGGTTCTAAGCTCCTTCACAGGCAAGATCAATTCTTTCCTCTTCCGATCTGTCTCCATTGCCTTGTGTATAGCTGGCGCTCGGTAAGCGGTTGATGAACAAGGCCGCGTGGCATTTCTCAGGCTGACTTGGGCTGTGCTTCTGAAGCTTCTCCCAATTCGGCACGCAGCTCCAAACACACCGCCAGAGCTGCAAAACCATTCAGGCCTTCTTCAAAACAAGTGAGATGACCACAAAGTATGTTTACATGACAGGCCAGCAAAACACAAAACACCTGCTGTCCCGTGGCTCAGGACTTGGCAGCGGCAACAGGCAGCGTCCCCTATCCACAGCAGAATTGCTCCCCAGGGCCTGGAGCTTTGACTGCACTGTAGCCGTCATCTTGGCAGGGGCGGGTGTGAATCGGCAGGAGCGGTCTGATCTCACCACCCCCTACCAGTGCTCCATCCTGGGGGCAAGTGAGCCATAACACAACCCGATTCTGGAACTTCCTCCTACCTGTTAGTCACCAAGGAAAGCCTTGTGACTAATACTCGTCACCCTGGGATTGGGGCCATGAGCCTCCCTGCATTAGAGACGCCCACTTTGGCCACAGTGAACACAACCGGTGCATCCTGCACAAGTCTGCACAAGTACTGCGATAACTGGAATGAACATTCTGTGTGTTAGGCATGATGTCCCTCAGTGGCTTCTACCCAACCCTCACAAGCATCCAGTGAAAGGGACTCTTTCCAGACCTGTCATAGAGCAGTGGTTCTCGACCAGGGTGATTTTGCCCCCAGGGGACATCTGGCAATGTCTGGGGACGTTTTTGATTGTCACAACTGGCAGCGGAGGGAGGACGGGGGATGTCATGAAGCATCCTATGGTGCACAGGACAGCCCCACAACAAAAACCACCCAGCCCAAAATGTCAAATGTGACAAGGTGGAGAAATCTCCTATAGAGGACGAAACTGAGGCACAGAACTTAGCCTGCGGAGGGTCACACAGCTCACAAGTGGGGACGCCAGGAATGACAGCTGGCAGCAGCTCTAACACCCCGGAAGCACTGCGTACGCACCGGGCACGACCGCCCCGCACAGAAGAGCCCGCCCCTCACTTTACAGCAGAGAATCGAGACTTGAAGCGACCTGCCTGAGGCCCTGAAAGAGGCAGAGCCATTTGGGACCCAACTCAGACTTCAGGGCCGGAGCGTTTCAGCACTGGCTACGCCGGTTCCTTCTCGTCTGCGCTCCTAGCACTGAGCTTTGACCGGCGGCCCAACACCCCGGTGGGCTCTGAGGAGATCCAAGCCCTTCACAATAGAGACTTTTCTGCCAACTCCAGAGCAAGAGCAGTGAGCGTCCCGAGACCCATGGCCTGAACACAGGCCCCCTCTGGGTGCTTTTCCTCCTTGTGCATCCACCTTCCTGAGCTGACTCAGCCCCCTTAGGAGAGTCTCATGGTGGGGTCTGCAGCTTTCCATCCAGCTGAGCTCACTGGTCAGCCAGTGCTGACACCTGTGAGGCCCTCCCTGGGCAGCAGAGCTCCCTGCCCCTCAGGAGCAGCAACCACAGCTCCTCAAAATCGATGGCACCTCAGGGTGAAGCCGCCAGCAAGCGGCATTTAAACAGTAACACAGCAGCCTTTAGAGGAGGGTCCACGCCCGGGCCTCGACGCTGGTCTTCACCGTGGCTGTGAAGATTCACTGGCCTAACAGATCTGAAGTGACAGATGCAGCAGGCCATTAACAAACACCATGTGTAATAAGCAGATCTTGTTGCTGACTGTGACCCTCGCGGCCCCCGGAAGAGGGTCAGTCCTGACCTGCTCCTCACATCTTTCTTTCTGTGATTCTTCGGGGCTTGAGCAACATGGGGTGTGGTCCTGGCCTGGCCATTACCGAGCTGTGAATTCTGGGCTCGAAGACCCTTCTTTGAAAGGGCATCCCACTCAATGGATTTTTATGTGGACCCGGTGAGATCAGAGATGAAGGAAGTTTAAGGTGCTGGACAAATGTCAGGCCTATTATTTCAGCTGCAGAGGTGTGGAAACAGAGGCCAACACACCCACTCACTGCCCTATGTGGCAAGGACAGATACTGACGATGATGTGGGATAAACACCGACCTGAGGATTCGTGGCAAGTGTCTCTGGCTTGTTTCAGAACCTTAGGTGGTGTTTATGCATCCCGGGAATGTCTCAGCCTTGACTGCCTTGGTTCTAGCCTCATATTGGAGGCAGGTGGGGTGGGACACAGGTGCAACCTTTTCTGAGCACTAGTCATCAGCAGAGACTGCCCTCTGGGGCTTGGTACTGCTGTTCTCAGGGAACTGCCTGCCTGTCTTCTGACTCAGGCCTGTGGGGTTATCTGCTGCCTGTGAGACTTCACTGTGAAACCCCAACTCTGGGTGGCACCCACTGAAGGAACCCCCCACCTGAAATCCCTCCATGTACACTGACTCATCACAGCTGGCCTTGGGAACCCGGCTAGAAATCAGGGTATAAAAAGGTTGAATGATGTCCCTATGGTTTTGGTACCCCCAAAACACTGCCTCTATTCATCAAGAACAACTTGAAATTCTCCACCACGGTAGAAGTGGAGGAAGGTTCTTCTACGGTGCCAAGGGACCGCAAATCAAGTTTCTGGAATTAAACATTTTGTATGATGGGATCAATCATTTGCACGACATTCATGGAGCACCAGACATGGGCGAGACACAGGGGAGACGAACGCCTGCGAGCTCCGTGTAACGGGCGAGACAGACAGCAGCACACGACCCAAGAATATGCTCTGGGTGCCGCGGATACATCAAGGCCAGGCAGCAGCGGGGGAGTCGGGTAAAGCACTCTGGAGGAAGCAGAACAACTCCACCTTGTTCCTCTAACCACTTCGGGCTGGGGTTGCCTTTCTCAGGCATTCAAGGAAAAAAAATAAGTTTTCATTTCCAAAGCTTGCTTTGTTTCAGCTCTACCAGCTCCCTTGGCCTCAATAAAACAGTCAAAGAGAAGGGAAGCTGCCCGCCTCCCTAAGACTACCCAGGTGTGGAAACTGATTAAACAGCAACAGCTCAATTAACCCTAGCTCCTGTGGCTGATATCTCAGCGGAAACCATCCTACAACCCCTTTGCTGCGTGAATCCACAGGATCCTCCAACGAGGAGAAATTTTCATCCTGCTGGAGAAGCATCCCTTTTATTTCTTGGCTGCAAATGAGTTTTTTGGGACTTGCCTCAGCTGATGAATAACCGAATAATTCAGAAAAGCCCTCCGTCACTATTTTTTGCCTAGAGGTCCTTACAGAGCAGCAGTATTGATACATTACCTATTACTAAGGAAACTTCAGAAGGGCCTTCCTTGACTGTCATTTAAATTAGCCCCACTCACTCTATCCCATTACCTGGTCTTGTTTTTTTTGTTTTAAATAACACTTACTTCTAAGAGTAGATCCCTATTTGTTTGCTCTCTTGCCTCCTCCACTAGTCTGTAAGCTTCATGAGAAGGGGCCCCTCCTCCTTCACCACCTAATCCACAGCACTTTCTAACGGTGGCCATGGAGGCCGTGCTCAATAGACACTTGTGGAATGAGGTGCCTCTAGTTATTGAGCATTTATATGTGCTAAGATCTTTAAGTCTATGATCTCACCTAATCCTCATGCCAACCTTGTGAGTTAGGTCCTTTCTATCCCCCATTTTACATTTCTATACCCCATCTTATGACAAGATTGAGGCTTAGAACGGTTAAGGTCACTCATATAAATGGCAGAGAGGAGCTTCAAACCCTCGCTGTGATTCCCAAGTCTGCGCTGTTTACCACTATGATGGAGCCACCCCCATGCATGTGGTTACTGCTTTGGAGCAAGAATGTTCTCACCAAAATCCTATCATTTAACCCAGAGTCTCAGAACTGAAGAGGATCTTCTCAAATGCCATGGACACTCATGAAAGTTTAGTAAGAAAAATGGCCAAGAAGAAACCCAGAAGTGACGCTCAGCATCAAACTCTCATACAGGCATTCGAGAGAGAGCAAGGGGTCGGGGGGATGGGAGAGGTTCTATCTTCTGCCAGCTCCGTGTTTATAAATACTACTCTATTAAAGTGGTTTCTTTACCTCCCATAAGGAAGCCACGGAGATACCATCTCTTAATGACACTGCCCTGGGAACGGGGACATCAATACCGATTGAGCAAGTGCTATATGACTCCTGCTGCCCTGCGAAGCTGAGATCATGTTTTATAAACACTACAGAACTTTTATCGTTTATCTTGGGCTGAGCAAAACCATATTTGCCCAGCACTCTGAGTAATGGACAGGAATAGATGGATTAAGGCCCTTAAATTTCTGGTTGGAAGACGTTAAAGTTTAAGAGCCCTATACAGCTGAGTCAAATGCACGTGCTCATGCTGTATAACGAGCAGACATAATAACAATGGATATACAATTTAAAAGGAAGAGCAGCAGGACAAGAATACGAACCAGCACTCTCCCTCCTCTGTGTGGCCACTTCCCACTTCATCTTCAGCTGTGTAAACGGCACCCTCGCTGGCCCTGGGCTTACTTTAGCACAAGGGTTTGGATCTCTCCATTTCTTTCCTAAGTAGTTTATGCTTCCCTTGGAAGTCAGCTTTCAGGCATAAGTAATTCATTGCTCCACTACTAAACATTCATTTTCCTTTGTCTAAAGAGACTTAATAAATCAGCCTCCTCCGCATTGTTTACTGAGCCCACCCCCAGGTCTTCACGTATAAAAAATGAGCATCCATGTTACTAAGAGGAAGCGAATGGTCACCTCTCCTGCAAGCGAGTTTCCTAGAGCCCAGGGAATGCACAGAGGGAGACGCTTGCTCTGGACATCCCGGGACCTCTGCTGTCACATGATGGGAGTCCTGCTGTCCTGACTACCACGGCGTAAGAAGGACTGTCTGGGGCAGGGGAGGGCCATAGGGAAGAGGTCAAATCATGGGGTCATAAAGCCACCCTTTAAAGAACATCCCAAGGAGTGATGGCCCTAGATAAGAAACAGCCCTTTGTGATAAGTCCTTTAGTGGAAGACACCTGTATTCTAGGAATTTATGGCCACTCTGCATTTTCAGGGGACCCTGGAGAGGCAGCTACCCTCATTAGCCTCAATTTGCAGTTGGAAAAACTGAAGTTCCTCAACCCGTCCGGCCCCAGCTCTGCATGAAGGGCATGCTTCTGTTTTGTTTGGAACCTGCTGTTCCACTTTTACTCTAGTTTAGTTTATAAGGTCTGGGCCTCAGTCTTTTCTCCTAGGAATCTTCCTTCTTTGAGTTCAGTCTGGGCCTCCCCTCAGCCAAAAGTTAGAACTCTTCCCCGGACTATGACAAGGATGGAAATCCCCCTGCCCTCCACTTCCTCTCCTGGAGCTGTGTTCCCGGTGTTGAGGCCACAAACCTGGAGCACAAAGTACAATTATCAGCTGTGACATCACCAACTTAGCTTCTGGACTGACCTCAACTCTGACCTAAGAAGGGGAAAATTAAAAGGCAAACATTCTTCCATTCTAGGCATCTCCTTTACCAGTGCAAGAATTAACAATAAAACCAATGAAAGTCCAAGTCAGCCGTGCTGGTACATTCAGACTGTCTTTGAAATGAGGCCTAAGATGGCAACTGCTCTCCTTGGAAATTGGACTAAAAACAAAGCTGTTTCCTCTCCTCTGGTGGCCAAAAGCTTGAACTCTGGAGCCTGCCTGGGTTCAACTTCCAGCTTTGTTACTTAATATCTGTGTAATATTGGGCAAATTACTTAACTGCTGGGTACCTTGGTTTCCCCATCTGTATAATGGGGATAATACTATAGGCACCTACCTAATAGGGTTGCTAGGATTACTTAAGTTGACACCTAAAGTGCTAGAAACAGTGACTGACACGTTGTTAAGCGCTAATTTTAATTTTAGCTATTATGATCATGTTAAACCACATTTAAATTTGACTCCCCTCATGCCTTCCCAATACCCATCTGGTCTCTTCCACTGACTTTGCCACTGACAGCTGCCCCCAAAATGGCCTTCCGATCAGACTGGTACCATTCTAAATGAGTTACGGCTTGCTGGCTCCTCACACCAGAGTCTGGGAGGTGGTCTGCTGTCGCACGTGTCACACCCTAACCTTTCAGGGAGAAGGCCAAGCGCTTCCCTTGCCCCCTTTGCACTGAAGCCATGTCATCCTTTACAGAAACGCAGCTGCCGCAGGGCTCCTTTCCCCGCTGTGCCGCCACGCCGGTGTCCATCCCCACAGCTCTGCCCCACAACGTCGTTTACCGGGGCATCATCTCTTTCAGGAAAGCCCATAGGGTTGTGCATTTAATACAACACAGGGTTTGAATCAACTGCTCACTTGGTTGGTGATGGTTTGTAAGGTCAGCTCCTGGGAGCCAGTATGTAGTTCCCTTTCTGGGAAGGGGATTCAGGAGTCACCAGGTTCCACCACCCTGGGCACACAGAATTAAGAACCCAACACCACCTCTCCGCCTCCCAGGAGAGGGCCTGAAAGACATCCTTCAACCTAGCAAAGCCAAGGATGTGAGCACCAGGTCCCGGGCTTCCTGCTCCCTTCCTCTCATCCGCCTTATCCAAGGATCAGGTCTTCGAGTTTGGACCTTCCAGCTACTGGGCTGGAGAGAACCAGGGCAGAACCACGGTCAATCTTCTCTGCCGTCCGGGAAAGACGCCAACTATAGACCCAGTGAAGCAAGGCAAAGAACAGCAGGGTAATAAGCTTTCACTTCAAGAGAGGTTCAGGAATGGCTTGGTCAAGAAGCTCAATGAGCGAACAGCCCCCCGATAGTGTCAATACCACGCAGAACAGGAGGAAGAAGATCAACCACGACTTTATCCTCCCAAGTCAGTCGCCAGAAGAACAATCTAGGGCACGAGCCATTTAATGAACTCCTCTACCAACACACCAAACGCTTTCTCCCAGGTCCTGGCACCCACCGGCTTCATCCTAGGAAATTCACCCTCTGGGTAGGCCAGGGCGGGATTTCTCTCCCACCCCTTTCTTGGGTCGGGGCCCGCCCGCTTACCATT
Organism: Diceros bicornis minor; assembly: GCF_020826845.1. Taxonomy (NCBI): domain Eukaryota; kingdom Metazoa; phylum Chordata; class Mammalia; order Perissodactyla; family Rhinocerotidae; genus Diceros; species Diceros bicornis. The sequence goes on along the minus strand of NC_080770.1, from coordinate 34,057,484 downwards.
GGCGTTCTTGCCGCAGATAAGATGCTCATAGGGCTGCAGGACGCCCCAGAGCTCGGCATCGTTGTTGACGACCATCTCCAGGGCCTCGGGGGACACCTCCCCGCCTCCGGCCCCTCCGCCGTCGGGGCTCTGGCTGGCCAGCACCCTGGCCCGGATCTCCTCCACCAGGTTTTCCATGCAGGCCGTCAGCGAGATGGCCGCGTACTCGTGGATGCGCACGGAGATGCGGGTATCCACCATCCAGCGGAAGAAGCGGCCCACCGAGAAGGTGAGGCCGCAGCGCGCCGACTTGCCCCGGCGCAGCCCGTCGCCAGCGCTCATGCTGTACAGAGACAGCGCCTTGACAGCGGCCAGCGAGCAGCTCTCGGCCAGCGCCCAGCTGTGCACCAGGCGCACGGCGCTCTGCACCTCGAAGCGGGTGCACTTGGCGTGCAGGACGCTCAGGCGCTGCGCCTCGCGGGCCACGCGGATCAGCGCTCTGCGGAGCAGCCCGGCCAGGCGCCTCACCGCCTCCGCCGAGAACAGGGGCAGCCGCCGGCCGCCGGCGCCCTTGCGCAGCACCCGGGCCACGTCGCCCTCGGTCCAGGGGAACTCCTCCAGCTCGGGCAGGCGCGGGCAGCGCGAGAAGAGGTCGGCCACCTCGGGGTCCTCGGGCAGCACCGTGTTCACCGTGTCCCAGCTGTTGTGGCGGCTGTTCATGGAGCCGGAGTAGCACCACCAGGCCGCCCCGCGGTGCTGCTGCGCCGAAGAGTTGAGCGCCTGCGAGTTGGACTTGGAGGACGAGAGGCTGAGCGAGCGGCACGAGTCCCCGGCCCCATAGCCGGAGTCCAAGGTCAAGTCCTCCAGCGTCTTCAGAGTGGAGCTGTACGTCCCGGCCATGGGGAGCCTGCCCGGGGCGGCCTCGCCGAGCGAAGGGCGCTCACAGCTCCATGCTCCCTTCCGCAGGGGGGCAGAAACAAGCGCCAGGCTCTCCGGGGCGCCCTCCTCCCCCTCGGCGCCGCATCTCCCGCCCCGCGGCCGCTGGAAGGTGGGCGAACCTCGCGGCGGCCGGAGCCCCCCGCGCCCCGGGCCCCGGCGCGAAGCTGGCACGGGCACGGCCCTTCCTCCACCTCCGCCGCCGCCAGCAGAGCGTCCGTCCTCCGCGGAGGAGGAATCCCGAGAGAGCAGGGCGGCGGCGGCCCGGGCGCAGCGCGAGGCCAGACCCGCGGCCAGACGGCGCTCGGCAAACTTCTGCGCGGCGCGCCGCCCGCACAGCTGGCTACCCCGCCGCCGGCATGCAAATAGCCCGGGCGGCCCACCAATCCCCGGCCGCGACGGGCAGGGGCTGCACCAATGACCTCCCAGGGGGCGGTCACTATGCAGATTTGACTCCGCCGCGGGTGCAGCCCCGCGCGGCGGAGGCGGGGCTGGAGGCCGGGTCGGGCGCGGCGGCCGGGCGCCGGCGGAGGGGGGGCGCGCTGGGCGGTGGAGCCGAGGCCGGGAGAGCAGGGGTCGGGACGTTAGGCTGGGGAGCTGGCGGTTTCATGAAAGGAAGAGCCACTGTGCCTGCCCCTTCCCGCCGTGCAGGCTTTGGGCGTCCGCAGCTCCCTTTCCAGCCCTCTGTCGAGGGGGTGGCCGGGGTGGGGGCCCGAGCCGGGCGGCCCACCTCTCTCCCGGACTTTCCGTCGAGCCCCTTCGGTTCTCCGAGAGGAAACTCCAGTGTGTTTGGGGGGCGGAGGGACGCCCCTGCTTGCTTCTCTGCTCAAATCCAAGTCTGGTTTTCTTTACGGTGCTGTCTAGGCTCCAATCAGAACAATTTCTTCTGAACCCGGAATCTGATAAATGGACGGGCTCCGGGAGGCCTGCGATCCCCACTGCCCCTGGAAATTACACACGCAGTTTTCTGAGTGTTGCTCTGGGAGAGGGTCCTAACTGATGGGATTCTCACGAGTCCGTGACTTTCTGTACATCTACGTCTCCAGGACACCGCGTGCTGTCAGGTGGCCCCTTTTTGTCCGAGTGCGCGCGCGCGCGCACAGGGTCATTACAGAAGAATGCGAGGCTGCGAAGTGTGCCTGGCGCTGGCCTGCGCTCAGAACACCTGGCTGAACGCACCGCCTCCGAACGGCGGGCCGGTGGACCAGCCGCTGCCCCTCGAGCCGCTGTTTCCTCCGGGGTGGAATGCGTGCTGACCTCAGGGCAGCGCCGCTGTAAACCCGTCTCAGGGCGTGTGTCCGGAGGCCGCCGGTCTGAGCGCTGCTGGTTCCAGCAGACCCACGCCCAGTCCGCTCCGTCCGCTGCGGTCCTGCAGCTATTCACACACGTGCGTGCGCCCCTCCAGCGGAGCCGCAACGTCAAGGAGGACATTGTGCACGCGTTTCCCCCAGGCAGCCTCCCGCGCTCCTGAATGCCTCCTTTGTGCTGTATCTTACACAGTTCTGACCTTGGGTCGTGAGTTGGATACGCACTAGAAAAGTCTGGTTTGTCTCTTTCCTTCTTCAATTGTTGGCGCTTATTCTGTGAAACTCCTCTTTCTTTGGCAGATTGGCTTAGTTTTGCCTTTCTGCGGGTCTTTATTTGTACAATATCGCCCCCTCATGGTGACACTGAGAACGGAGTCAAGGATGGAAGTAATGTGAAAGACGCAAGTCCGAAAGACCAAATTAACAGAGGACGCAAGACGCGACTACATCTTACAGAAGTGAGATAAGAAGTGGAAGTAGGTAATTAGGCGCAACTAGTCAACAATGCGAAAACAAATTTGATGCAACTTAAAACTTACTAGGGGAAATAGAATATCAAGGAAAATGTCGCCCTCTGGTGGATGTTTAGAGGAAATAAATTCCCCCGAATTTTTTTTCCCTTTTTGTTGTCGGCGCCCTTAAAAAGTAACGAAAATTGCTTACCTAGAAATTTACCACAGGGAACTTACTGAATGGAAAGGTTATCTGGGAAACTATCTGGAGCATTTCTTAGGGGAAAAGAGCAGATGGGATTTATCTTAATATATTCAAGGTACTTGATGACTTAGAGCGTCAAGGTAATCAAACGCCTGCAGACAAATTTCAGAATCCTGTGGATGTTGAACCGCGCCGCGAGGTTTGTTCGGCAAAATTCAAAATGATACTGGCAAACAACTGAGTTTCATTAATAAATTACAAGGAAAGAAAGGTGGAAAGGAAACCTATACACTAAAAGAGACTTAAAGACATATCAACCAATCACAGCATGTGGAATTTATTTGGAATTTGATTTTTTAAAAAGATCAATTAACATTTGACTTTATGAAACAATTGGAAATCGGGAACACTTCCTGGATATGTGCTATTACGAAATCATTGTTACTTTTTTGATGTGGTAACAGTAGCGTGGTTATGTTTATCAAATGTTCTTATCTTTTAGAGACACATACTGCAATAAGTGTTTTTTAATTTTCTCCATTAAAAAAAGGAAGAAAAATCTTTATGGAAGTCTCCGGTAAAGGGGTAGTAAGTTATGAAAGACGATGAAGACTGTAGATCTCTTGCCTTTCACACATTCCCCAGAGTCTTGTATAGTCCACTTAAGGACGGGAGTATGCAGTAAACCCGCAGTGTTGCTGTGTTTGTGTTTTGTGTAGTGGGGGAGAAAGAAAAGGGGGAAGAGAGGTGGAGATAGAGGACAAGATACATTGAGCCATCTGAGAAATGCACCAACTGATTGATTTCAGTGAATCTTTTGGAAAGTTGGCAACTGGAATGAAGTACGGAACTTTGAGTCCAGGAAAGAAAGGACATAGTTTCTTACATATACATGTGTGTGTTTAATTAAGGCAATCGGGTAGTAATGTGTTTGATCTTGGGAATTCAAATTATATTAGAAGAGAAAGCGTCATCCCAACTCAGGCCTGGCCCAAACATAATCTTTGAAGAAAAACAACTGACATGTAGCTGGCCAAGTTAAAAAGAACATGATGAAACCACAGCAAATATCGGGAGAATTCCCAGTAGAAGGAGCAATTAAAAAACAGATCTGGAATTGCCCATGCAAAAATTGTATAAGAGAGGAGCTTCTAATAAAATCTAGAAACTTGGGCCGGGCCGGTGGCGTAGTGGTTAAGTTCGCACACTCCGCTTCTGCGGCCTGGGGTCCTCGGGTTCCGGTCCGGGCTGCGGACCTACACACTGCTCATTGGGCCATGCTGTAGCGGCGTCCCATATGCAGAATAGAGGAAGATGGGCACAGGTGTTAGCTCAGGGCCAGTCTTCCTTGGCATAAAAAAAAAAATCTAGAAACTTTACCTTGGGCAAGATCTCATATTTGGTTATACAGTTTCTTACAAATGATTTGGAAATTAGGGGACAAAATGCCCTAGAATTTATCTTGAAAGTGAAAGGGTTAATAATCTCCACTATTTAAGTACAGACAGACCTCTCTTATGAGAAAGGTAGGTGACGGCCTTGACTTGAAAGAGTGGCCAAGTTGTAATTTGGTTTGTGGATCATTTTTGGTACATTCTCTCAGCAACACTTATTGAACACCTCCTGGGTCTAGAACTGTGCTAGATACCATCAAGGTGCATTAGACAAGGTCCCAGCCCAGCCATAACAAAACACTTGGCCAACGTGTAGAGACAGCCATATAAGACAAACTATTCTGCAAACATGCTGTGCAGAGCAGGTCAGTGGTTCCTGACTAAGGGCTGTCGCCAGTTCTTGGACTCGCTGCCCAGATTGATGGATTCAGAGCAGGAATGATACTAACCCAAGGAAGGAAATACTCTGCAAAATGCAAGGAGAGCTGGAAAAGGTGCTATAGGTAGATGAGTGTGCCATGGTTAGCAGGACAGCTTTGGGGCTGAAAATCAAGCAGAACACTCAGTTGTGGAAAAAGGAACCAGAGGTGGGGAAGCTGTGAACTAACCCTTCCGTTCCGTTAGCGCGTTCCTGACACATGTACTGTTTCCTGGGCCTCACAACTACGGAGACACACAGATGGTTTGAAACAAAGACCTTCAAGATGACCAAGGGGAAAAATACACTTCCCCAGAGCAGAAGAGTCAATCTGCAGAAGGCTCTGCAGACGACTCAGTCTGATGAGGTGGTCTGTGAAAAAAAGAGTCCAGTGGGTAAGTCAGGGAAATTTTACGGTCTGTTTCTCCCTCTAGTGTATTCATGATGCACGAGATTTTATTTAAGGCCCTGTTTATATTTCTTTGAACCTAGTATATCCCAGGCTTAACTGGGCAGAGAACTCTGCCCACCCGCACAGGGTTGCTGTAAAGTTGTTGGGACTTGTAATTTAACTTGAAGCAGAAAAGGCCATCTTTTGTGTATCTGCTCTGGCAGTGGTGTTGGGGCAGGACCCTTGGAAGACACCCAGATAAATCCCGGAACAGGGCAAGGTTCACCGTGTGCCCCCGCACAAGGCCGGAGTCTGGTGATTCTGTGGGACACAAATGTGATTCCAAAGGTGGATCTAAACCCAGGGCATTGGTGCACAGGGAGAGGTGGAGCGGGTGGGGGCAGGCACGGGGAAAAGGTTCACAGAGCAAACAGCGGGGGAGGGGCTCTCCCGGGGCGCTGTCTGCTCGGCAGCTGGCTCACAGGTTTGTCAGCTGGTGTTAGACAGGAAGCCGTCAAGAGCCTGGGGGTTAAGGGGGAGAATTTCAAGGGATGGGCTGGAACTGAAAACTACGGAGCTGAATTAAAACTGCAGGACAGAAAACCCAGGGGCTATTGCCGAACCCCCAGCTCTGGATGTTCTCTACACCAGGCATCAGTTGCTGCGATTGTGCTCGTCCATATGCTGGTGCAGAGAATATCGAGTTAAATGTGACACTCAACTGTGCAACCCTTACCAAATGCTCACCTTTCAAGACTCATCTGGCATTCTTATTACAAATTTCAAGTCCCAGCCCCGTTTCTTGGCGATCCTGATGCAGTAAGCCTGGAATGTGATCCAGGTAAAAGTATTTTAAACAAGCATTTCCAGATGATTCTTATCAGGCAAACTTGGAGACTAAGGCATTTGTCCCTTATACCTCAAAGTGCATGAGGACTTGTTTATAAATGCTAATTCTCATTGGCCAGCCCCGTGGCTTAGCGGTTAGGTGCACGCGCTCCGCTGCTGGCGGCCCGGGTTCAGATCCCAGGCGCGCACTGACGCACCGCTTCTCCGGCCCGTGCTGGGGCGGCGTCCCACATAACAGCAGCTGGAAGGCTATGCAACTATGACATACAACTATCTACTGGGGGTTTGGGGAAAAAAATAAATAAATAAATAAATGCTAATTCTCGAGCCCCGCCTGCAGAGGTTATAATTAGATCAGCCTACAGCCAATGAGTCTTCATTTTTACCTAGAGGCTTTCAAGTGATTCAAATGCGCGGGGTCCAGGAAACTAGCTCTTCACTATGAAAGTCCAGGAAGTTCAGGTGTCCCCAGCAGGTGGCGCTCTCGTTCATTTTGCTAAAAACTCCCGCCTAAAAAGTCTAATTCTTTACTCAATGAGCTGGATTTTTAAAAAAGTTTCAAATCCCCCAAGTGGATAGATCTGGGACCAAATAGCTATTCCTACTGATGAATTCTTTCCAAAATTTGAAGACGTCTCTTCTACCCTTAAGCAAGGATGCTCAATATTAGGAGTGATTGTAGACAGCCCTCAGCACAGGGAGGGCTGAATTGCAGATGGGACTGGAGGAAATGATCTTCAGAGTTGAGACGGTGGTCTCTTTAGCCTTTTTTAATGCTGAATTAATTTGAAGACAATTAAGGCTCCAGATGTGGTGGGAATAGGTATTAATTTAGCACCAAGGGTTAAAAATTGAACGCTATTTTAGTTCTTTTTAAAAGCACTCCAAATCAAAGTAAGAAATCAACTCGGAATTGAAGAGGTTAGTGGGCATTAGGGGTGACCCTTTATTACAGATGAACACTGGCGCACAGAGAGTTTTCTCCACTCAATTTGGTTAGCAAACCAGGTTCCGACACCTGATTAAGACCAAAGATTAGTAATCAGGATTTGCTGACTTCAAGTTGTGATCTTAGTTATAGACTTTTAAAAATCTTTATTACTGAAAATTCCAAACATATAGAAAAATAGAATTTTATCATGAACTCCCATGTACTCATTACCCAGCTTGAATAATGATCAGTTTATGGCCAACCTAGTTCACACTGTCACCTCCTTCCCATCTCCAGGATTTTTGAAGCAAATCTCAGACATCGTATCTTTGTGTCGTGTCCATCTAAGTCTTTGTCTGCTGGGCTATCTCACTCAGTGGTTTGAGGCGGTCCTAATGGGACCATCTTTAATTTGAGTCCTGCTAGTTTCTCACTAAGAAATATGTCTCAGGGTCACAAATACAGTCCTCGATACCAAGAAGACACTTGCAAATGTGGGCTCTGCTTCAGATTATGGGGTTGAGGGTACACTTGACTAGGTATGCGTTTCCCCTAATATGTGAAAATCACCATGTAATCAGTATGAACAATTCCTGTTAGTGAGTTTTCTTAATTTCTGAATTGAAGCCAGTATAGCCCAAACTTTTATCAAGAGGCTCTCTATAGGATATTGAAGGAAGTAACTCTCTAATAATTATTTTTCCTGTGTGTAGTTTTTGGTTTCTATTTTTCAAATCATCACCATCCCCAAACAAAGTTAGAAAAGAGATAATTTTAAAGTTTAGATTAGGAATCTAGGATAGAAACTCTATTTTTAGTATTTACTTGTTTTTCTATGTTTAAAAGTTGTATTTGGAAAAATAAAATGAAAATAAGTGACAAACATAAACCTACCACTTAACAAAGTCTACAAAGTAGGAAGTAAAATTCCTCTGTTTATTCCTTTTAGGCTGATGCCCCTTAATAGTTGGGCCTTCCAGAATTTTCCCTTAAGCTTAACAGAGACACATCTCTTTCTACACACACACACACACACACACACACACACACACAACTTTTTTCTTTTTACAGAGATGGGTTTATGCTATACATATATGTTCTGCAAGATACCATGTGAAAAGATATCATGGACATCTTTCCAAATTAGTAGTAGGTTTTACTGCAGGCTTCTTAATGACTGAATAGTATTCCACTGTACGTTGTTCCGTCAGTTCTTCAGCTAGCCGTTTATCCGGAAGCTTGTTTTCTTTCTTCCTCCGTTCCTTCCCCACTCTCTCCCTCACTCCCTCTCTTCCTCTTTCTCTTTCTTCCTTGCTGTACAAACAATGCTGTGATAAACTTTCTTGTACATGAATCTTTTTCTTCTCACTCAATTATTCTATATGATAGACTCCTAGAGGTGGGATTATGGGTCACAAGCTGGGCTCTTAAATTTTTAAAAAAGATATATCACCAAATTTGCCCCCAAAATGTTATACCAGTAGACACGCTGCCTTCTCCAATCCTACGTCCCTTCCAAGGTACAGCAGAGTTCCTCCTCTCGGCTTCTCCATGAAACTTTCCCTAGTAGTCTGGCCCATTTTAACTGGTAACTTTCTTCCACTTAGTGCTCTTGTCTGTTTCACACATGACTGTTCTTAAAACAACATATTTGGAGGGGCCAACCAGGTGGCATAGCGGTTGGGTTTGCAGGCTTCGCTTTGGCGGCCTGGGGTTCGTGAGTTCGGATCCTGGGCATGGACCTACACACTGCTTGTCAAGCCATGCTGTGGCAGCATCCCATATACAAAATAGAGGAAGATTGGCACAGTTGTTAGCTCATGGCTAATCTTTCTCACCAAAAGAAAAAAAAAGTACTTTGTTAGAGATATCTAAAGAACAAACTTTATGCCCTCACCCCCAGGCTCACCTCGTACTTTCCCTGACTCAGACCTGGATCAGCCATCTCTCCAAGGAGCCCTGGTTCCTTTCAACGGGGCCTTCTGGAGTCACCTCCTCCATGAAGCTTTCCATAACCTCCCAGACCCCACACCCACCCCTGGATCCCACCTCTGCTGTAATCAGCCCTCATCACAGTGCAGTGTAACTGTTGTTTACTTCTCTGATTTTTTCCATTTTACTGGAGGCACCTCGAAGGCAAGGATTTTATTTCATTTAACTGTGTATCCCCAGTTCCTACCTAGCACAGGCCCATGGAAGCCCTCAATATTTTTGTTGAATGGACAAATGAATGACATTTATCACGTATGCCCAATAATGTGACTGAATTGTTTCCTGGGTGTATGTCTTCTTTCCAACTACGTTGCCTCTTTCTTGAAGACAGGAACCCTAATTTACCTCTCTTGCTTCACACTCTTTTTCCTCCAGAGTCTAGCATGGTTTAAACTTGGAATAGCAGTAAAGAAATATTGGTTGCATTAAATGAAGTTGACTTACACTGAATTATGCAGCACTCATTACTCAAAAACAGAAAGCTCTATCGCCTTGTAGCCTACACACATTTTGCCTGTTAAGATTGTTTGGCAAAGCATTTATAAATTCTCACGTAATACTACAATTTATAACGCTCTCTCTTCAAAACAAAGAAGATTCAAGATCAGGTAGATTTAGCTGGAAAGAAACCAGGATTGCCATAAGATGCATCATTCAGGTCAGCAATGGGGGAAATGTAACCCCACACACTTAGTCTACAATGGAAAAATAACTTAATGAAGTAGGTCTTCCCATCACCTTATAACCTCACTATGAAAGCTGTGTTTTCCAGGGAGCAAAAGAAATAGAATCAATATTCTTTATTCTTTCTTATTGTTAATATGACAATTATATAAAGCAATGACTCAGATTGTGGCTATCTTGGCTTCCATTCTGGCATTTTAATGACAAAAATAAATGTCATTTGACTCATCCAGGAATCTGAAGTTACAACCTGCTTTTGAAATTCTTCAGGAGCAATTGTGGTAATAATGCTGATTAAGCAACTCTGTCTTTGCTGTTTTTGGCTCACAGCAAAATTGAGAGGAAGGTACAGAGATTTCCCATATACCCCCTCCCCCCATACATACATGGCCTCCCCCATTATCAATATCCCTCACCACAGTGGTACATTTGTTATAATTGATGAACATACATTGACACATCATTATCACCCAGAGTCCATGGTTTACATTAAGGTTCACTCTTGGTGTTGTATATTCTAAATGTATAGACAAACATATAATGACATGTATCCACTATTGTAGTATCACACAGGATAGTTTCACTCCCCTAAAAATCCTTTGTGCACCACCTATTCATCCCTTCCTCCCCTCAACCCCTGGCAACCACTGATCTTTTTACTGTCTCCTTAGTTTTGCCTTTTTCAGAATGTTAAATAGTTGGAATTCATTTGCCTTTCAAAGTGTTGAAGAGAGGAATAAAATTGGCCCTTGCTCAGATTTAGACCATCTGGAAACTGGTGACCTAAGAGGACCTAGTAAAACTCTTAGAGTATAATCTTGAGGATCATGTCTTTTAGTTCTCTGTAATCTGACTCCTGGGTTGTTTCTAATATTTGATCACTAGTGATGGCCCAGGTGCCCTGGAAACCAGAAGAGCTAGGCAAGCCGTGTTGGAATCGTTGTACCGTTATGCCCCCAGAGCACCTGCCACAGAGGCCCTGGCTCCTTGTTTCTCATTGAGGAGCTCTCCCGTCCCCCTACCCTGCTTCATCATTTTCTTTGAATAAGAATATAAGCCCCAGAGAGAAAGCTGCTCTTTATTTGAGCAGAGTTAACACGCTGACAGTAAGCTTGGAGTCGACCGAGATCACATACAAGTTTGTAGCAGGAAATATACCCATGGTTTTGGCAAGCCACAGCTAAATGTGGCCTGAGCAGAACCTTGCCGAGGGTGCTCTTAGATAGTTTGAGATACAAACATCGATACCTGAAAAAACAACAACAACAAGTGGGGAGGTAGTCTGCAAGTTATCCCAGGCAGTGTGCCAATCAGGCTTCAAGAAGACACTACATTTCAGAACTAGTCATCATTCTGTGTTTTGCATCAAGGTGGTACCCTCCAGCCTGCCGCAGGGGTAAAAGCCATTGAACTCTGGCCCACAGCACATGCCTCTTTGATCAAGTCCAATCTACAGAAGCGAGGACTAAAACCCTAGACCGCAAAATCAACAGGTGAAGCATTTCACACGTTCATGATTTTATTTCTTGGAATTTGTGGTAAGGAAATAAGAATGAGCACAGATATTTAGCAACAAGAAAATCCATTGCAGTTGTAGGGGAGGAAGACAATTCCTCTACCCTCAAGGTCCTTCTGGATGGTCTAAGAATTAAATTGACATGAGATAGAATAACAGGAGAAAATCAAACAAAGTTTAATTACATGGGAGAAACACAGGAAAACTGAGTAACTTGCCAAAATGGTGGAAGCCACCACCTTAAATATGATTTTCAGCTAAAGGCCAAGGAGGATGTTGAGGGTGGTGGTTTGGGACTTCAAAGGGGTGGAAGGCAATTCACATGGAGACGGAAAAGCAGATGTTTGGTAAATGTTTGCTGTGCCATCTACAGACAATGAGACCCGAGAGAGAACTTGATGATAAAGATGGGCTTGCTGGTGCCTTCCTGTCTACCACACCTGGAGTTATCTATGGTGAGAGCTCCTTCCTGGGACAGGCCTTCTATCTTAAATTCTTTTAGGCAGTTAGGAGGAAGCTCAAAGTTTCTCCCTGAGTCTTTTGTTTCCCCAAATAATCATGCCAGAGAGACGTATTTTGAGGTGGCAAACTCTGATCTCCCATGGTCCTGCCTTTGAAACTTTAAGAAGTTTTGCAGACCAGAAGCTGAGTTGGTAGATTGTGCCATCTCACTAAACACTAGTCAGTCTCTTAGTCCTGATAATAGGTCAGTCCAGTTAAATTCATTTCAGAAGGCAATGATGCAGGTGGGCTCCCAAATTTAGGCCTATATTGTGTAAGCAGGCAATCAGATATTTAATAAGAAGCATTTCTATGAAAACAAAAGAAAAACAAGGTTAATTGTTAGAGCAAATTATAAACCAGTTTCTGAGCTCAGGGAACAGCCAGTCAAGGAGATTTCTAGATGTCAGGGCTGAAGAATCTTTTGCACTTAATATCTCTGATGATGTCATCGGGTGTTCAGGTTATCCTTTTGAGTGGTGAACACAGTAACAGGCATGAAGATTGTCCAAACATGGGCTCTCATGGTGCTCTCTCTCAAGTTTTCAGGGCTTCAGGAAAAGGGTGGTTTCAGTTCTCAAGGATTCCAAATGAAAAGGATGGAAAAAATTGAAAATGTTAGTTTGGAGATTTGTAGCCAGATATTTGAGGAAACTAGAATAATTCAGGATCCAGTCCAGTTTATAGGTAGAAAACAAAAACCTCAAAAATAATTAACAGAACTAGAATCTAATATCCACAAATGTGTATTACGGTTTCTACTGAAACATAATTTTTCTCTCTAAAATCACCCTCATTTTTACCAAAGATAGCCAAATTAAGAGTAACTGGTTTGCAAGATAAGTCTAGTTTCAATAAACTTGGCCCAATTATTTACACAAGTACGACAAGAACAGCAAGGGATCATATAGGCTCTTTTAAATCTGCCATGCTGGAACTTTTCATAACGAATCTCAGATTGAACTTTAAAGGCTTCTTGAGGCCAGGAAAGCCAAACCAAGGAGTTGTCATCAGACTCTGCATGTAATACCTTAGATTTGGGAGAATTCCTCTCTTCTCAAGGTCCCCAAAATATCCTGAAGTTTTTTGCATCTGCCAGGAAGTGACCTTCTTTACTCACCAGGTAAGGTTGCTGGGAATCCTGTAAGTAAGGTATCAGGAAAATATTTCTAAGGGCTTTGTTTGTTTCATAAAGTTCATATTTGTCCCTTAAAGCTATTTGGTTGTATCTAAGTCTGCATGTCTGTCTCAAATATGACATTTCAGTAAAATCCTTGGCAATATAACCAACATTTCCAATTGTGTCTTCTTATAAAGAGAACAGATTCTTATTGAACTTATGCAAATAACTATATAGCCATGAAAATAAGAGTACTCAATCACTAACAGTTTTTAAATTCTGGAGGGATCAGGTAGGGAAAAAAAGAGAAATGTTTCAATTCTACTTACATAGGTACAATTTACCAAATTGCTATAAGTCATAACTATAAGTCATAATTAGCTTAAGAGAAAAGAGAAAAAGTTTTCCTTAAATCTGAAAAAACAAAACATTAAGAAAATTAGCAATCGTTTAAACAAAAAGTCATAACAATTATAATCATCCTCATCAGTTCATTCAGTCCCACACAATCAACTCTTGATCTTGATCTTCTGTTAGCAGTGTCATGAAGTCATCAGTTTCTCTCTTAGAGTTCCATAATTTCTTACCCAGTTCAGTTTTATGACCTGAAAGTTTATCAGAAACCTGTATTCTAGAGTAAGTGTTAGAGTCCTTTCCATGAATCTCTCTGAATAAGAAACATATTTGCAAAAGCAGAGTAAAACAAAACTGTGTGTAAATTACAAAAGACTTAAAAATGGCAATTGACAAAGAAACTTGGCTATTTCTGTGACATATAACATTTTAAGATAATAACTAGAATTATGACTGATAACCAGGACAGATCAGAATTTTAGGAATATTATATAATTTTAAAAACACTTATATGAATAACATTTACCCACACAATATCATAAATCTCTATGAAACAATGCTTAGTTATGCATTTAACCAAAGTGACAACAGAAGATGTTAAAGGCAAACATAGAGAGTTAAACAGTTAAACAAACAAACAAACAAACAAAAACAAACCTTAGTTCTCCTAATAGAAAGACCTCAGCCTTTTTGAACATAGGAAATTATGTTGACAAAACATAGAATTTTTGTCTTTTATATAGACTTACTCAAAGGTAAAGAAAAACCTTTTATAATTTCACCAAGAGCAGACTAAAAGTTTAAGAAAATTATCCTTTTTCGAGATGGAAAACCAAATTCTAATTTTGTACTAGCTTACTTTTGATATTAAAACTCATTTGCTTAATTAAATTCATGTCAATCTTAGCCAACTTGACCATGCACAGAACTCTTCTCAGAGATCCTCTTCCACAAAACTTTTATATCTCTCTCTCTTTTTTACTGAAAACATACATCTTACTTTTTTTTGAATACAAGGATGTTTCCCTTATTAATTTTAATAGCTTTAATGACATATATTAATTAGAATTCTTAACCCTTATAGACATTAATTTTTAGTGAAAACTAAGAAGTAAGAAATTATAATCTGTCTTTTACATTAGTATTTTGTGGCTTGGCAAGTTTATAAATATTTTTTAAAATTTATAGAAATATGCTACTTTATAGTACAATCTTTTAATAAACCACAAGACATTTTTACTAATAGACCCAAATATCTTTTGGTTTTTCTGTAATAAGCCAAAAGTACATAAATCTATTTTAATAATGTCTAATATTTTATCTTATTTGGAAATTATCTAGATATTCAATAAATTTCTATCATTTAACTTAATTTAACAAAGCTCTAAGATTTCATGTCACTAAAAGGTTTTGAAGTTATTTCAAGTACGTATGCTATAACACATAATTATGGTTAAAAAGTTCACCCAAAACCTTTTAACTTACTAACATCTGTTTAGTTTACTTATTTCTGATAATTATGTTTAGATTCCCTACAAAAACTTTATGAGACATTAGACAAAATCAGGTGTCATTCTAAGCTATTATTTTGCTGACCAATTTGTAACAGAGGTCACATGAGCTTATTTGACCGGTAAACCCAGGCTGCCTGTCTGCACCCTATCCAATGCTGACAACTCTGAGGACACGCCTGTTACAATGAAACCAACAAACTTAAATAAGCTTTTATTTACCAAAGATTATTTCATATCATGTTAACTTAAAAAACATTTGGGTTAGTTTCTATTACTTTTAGAAATAATTTATATAGGCACTTTAAGCCAATTAAATAGAGCTCTTAATTTTGGCCGTGCCATCCGGAGGTAGAAAAATATGTCACATTTACAACATATGCATATAGACACACGTGATCATATGGGCAGACACAGAGACCCTATAGCTTCAGTTAAATTTTTGCTATGAATCAGGTACAATACAAAACTCGCTAGTTTTTGAAAGAATAGTTGGATGCTTGGGCTGGCCTGGTAGCATAGTGATTAAGTTCGCGTGCTCTCCTTCAGTGGCCTGGGGTTTGCCGGTTCGGATCCTGGGTGTGGATCTACTCACTGCTCATCAAGCTGTGCTGAGGCAGTGTCCCACACAGAAGAGCTACGACTCTATAACTATGATATACAACTATGTACTGGGGCTTTGGAGAGAAAAAATAGAGGAAGATTGGCAACAGATATTAGTGCAGGGCCAAACTTCCTCAAAACAAAAGAAACAATAGTTGGATCCAAATTTTTGTTTTGCATCAATTAGAAAGAGTTAAGTTCACCTGCTAAATCTTTTTTACTAATATTTGTAGAGAAGACATATAAGATTTTTTTTTAATTTTCAAATATTTCCTCTCCCTCTGCCTTTTTTTTTTTGGTGAGGAAGATTAGCCCTGAGCTAACATCTGGTGCCAATCCTCCTCCTTTTGCTGAGGAAGATTGACCCTGGGCTAACATCTGTGCCCATCTTCCTCTACTTTATATGTGGGACGCTGCCACAGCATGGCTTGATAAGCGGTGCACAGGTTCCTTGACCGGGATCCAAACCTGTGAACCCTGGGCCACTGAAGGGTAGTGCACGCACTTAACCACTACGCCACCGGGCTGGCCCCATTTCCTCTCCCTTTTAGTAAGACAAAGATTGTTGCTTTAAATTTCTCAAATACTTGGGTTGTAGCCTGAATGATGACAAAAGGCTGATCCGCTCCTTTAATTACATTTCCTTTAATTTGCTTCTTTATATCAGGGAGAATTTTAACTAAGAGGTAAATCAAAAGATTTTTATGTTCTAGAACTTTTGGGCAATGTACTTCACCTTTAAAAAGTCTGCACAAAGTGTTTAACAAAGGCTCTCTTTTTAAGTGTACAATAAACCCTAGAACAATTTACCTTCTTGGGGGGATCCTATTATCTTTTTTATTAACCCCTCCTCAAATATTAGCATTTAGTTTTTATCTCAGATTATATTGTCTCAGGCAACCCTACTGACTTCCTTCATCATGTTTAATTAACATTGTCTGAGAGTGGATTTGTTTGCTGTTTTGCAGTATCTGGCACGGGAAACGTTCCCCAGTGAGACACAGTGTCTATCCCCACAGTACAGTCTGTAATACATTCAGACAAAAGAGGTGCAATCACTTCACATAAAGCCCGTTTAAATAAGCCAATTCTCCCAGACAATTTCATCTGAATTCCATCAACTCTTATACCTCTAATCACAGCTTCCATTAGGACTTTATCAACAAGTCTTTGTCTTACAACTTTGGGTAGGGGAACCCTTCCCGGCCAGACATAACTTCGTTTTAAAAAACACTCAAGTAAAGTTGATATAACCTCTTCATATAATATTAGCTCAACCATTCCAATCTTTATAGTCCTATCAACCTTTACACTTTTACATTTTCTCAAGCTAATTGTAGCCTGAGTCAGGGTCCCACTAATGGGTTTTAGTGCCGCAGCTTGTGGGGTTTTTGCATCAGGGAGTCTCGGAAAGTTCTCTTCTCCATCTCTTGGTTATTTTATCCATTTCTGTGCAAAAGGCTTTGAGTTGCCAGCGAGAGGTCGAGCCAAGAGACCCTGGTACTTTGTTAATCTTTAACTTGATTAAGCGGCCTCACTGTTGTCCCAAGCGCAGGTTTTTATTGTGATCTCTGCCTTCTGACTTTTCAAATTTTTTCAAAGCTAGGATAAGTATAGCAGACTTTCTTGGGGCCCTTTAACGTTGGGGGGCCAATAGGGGGTCTCTTTGGCCTGCCCAACCTTAGGCAGTGCTGTGTTAAAACCTTTGTTTTAACCTCATTAACATCCATTTCATTTATGCCCCCCCCTTTTTTTTTGCTGAGGAATATTTGTGCTGAGCTAACATCCACCGCCGATCCCCCTCTTTTTGTATGTGAGCCGCCACCACAGCATGGCCACTGACAGATGAGTGGTGCAGGCCCATGCCTGGGAACGGAACCTGGGCTGCCGAAGTGGAGCATGCTGAACTTAACCACTAGGTCACCAGGCCTGGGCCACTCCCACTGTTTTCTAATAACCATCTTAGGATTTCCATCCTGCTGGGATGTCTCATGACTTTTCCTTTTCTGATTCCTCTTTGTTTCTCCTTTTACTATTTGTTTTATTTACCTTATTTCCTAAAAACCTTTTTAAAAATTTTTATATTTTCAAGACGAGTCCCTCGACCTTCCCCTTGGCTTCTTTTAACTTTTTTGTTAATTAACTTAATGCTTTCATTAGCATCTGTAAGACCACGAGAGGAAGCTGAGACCCCAAATTTTATTAAGTTCTTAAGATTAGTTGTTATTTCCTTTTTAATTTGGTCTTTTCATAGATACCAATAAAACAATTATGACAAGAGCTCCCTAAAATTTTTTCCAATTTAAATGATCCATTGTCTGGCCATTGATGAGTAGGATCTTAATAGTGACTCAAACCAATAAGCCTTTTATGGCTTAACCATGGATGCAACAGGCATCCCCAAAAGAGAGTGCAAAAGAAGCAACCTTCACAAGATCCAGAAAATTCACTCCCAAAAATAGTCTAAGAAAGCAAAGGCCTTCCTCTCAAAGGTAGTAAGAATAGCGTAGGTGCCAGCATTAAAAAGCAACAAAGGATGAGATGACAAAGGCCCCTTATGGACTGGGACCCCTCACGACAAACTGCTCTGAAACCTGAGACAGCTGGACAAAGAGAGTGTGTCTCAGAACCCCAGTCTATTCGACTGGCCCCCAAGATGCTCACCAGTATGTGCATCCTCCGCATGGCGGAGACCAGAGAGGTCACAATGCCAAGTTCTCAAGACATAGAACAAGACAAAAGAAGAAAACCTCATCTTATACGCACAGCTTTAGCTAAGCCTTGGGTCTCTTGGAGCCAAGTTAATACCTGGGAGGGAGGTGCTGCAGGCTTGGGGAGTGTGTGTTGTTTTGCAATAGAAATTTTCTTGAGGTTGGTGGGGGACCTGTGTCATCTACCCCATTCTGTGACCAACTTATCCTATCACGGGAGCCTTCTTGAGGTAGCAAGCGCCATAATGGCTCTTAACTGCTCAACCCATGCCCACCAAATTTGTGGCCTCTTTACTTTCCGAGATGCCCCTTAGCAATAGCTTTCAACTCGTATGCATATTAACCCACAGCAAACTTTGCTGTGGGGCCAGCCCAGACAACAGGCTTACAGAGATGCTTGTGTCTTGCCCTCTGGTTTTTCTTTTTTGTGACAAATGACACAAAGACAGAGACAAGGAAGAGAAGGATCAACAAACCAATGAGGACTCAAACCAATTTTTCCAGAGTCACTGAGTCCAAGAAGCTAGCTTCACCAATATTTTCTCCTGCTAATCTAAATTTATAAAAGGAAAAAAAACTCAACACTCTTGCTTCCACTGGACCCTACAGGCAAAGATCCAGGAGACTGACATGGTAATCACTCTTACCTCCTGCTAGCTCTTGTCAGAGGTCCAGGATCTCTCAGCTGGAGTAGTCCTGGAGTGAGCAGTGTCCAGCTAGTTAGGATTTATCCCATCCTCGTCACCAAGAGTAGGGGAGGAAGAACTATCCCTCTACCCTCTAGGTCCTTCTGGCTGGTCTAAGAATTAAATTGACATGACCCAGAAGAACAGGAGGAAATCAAAGTTTAAAAACATGTATACATGGGAGAAACCAAGGAAAACTGAGTAACTTGCCAAAATGGCAGAAGCCATGACCTTAAATGCCATCTTCAGCTAAGGACAAAGCGTATGTTGGGGGTAGTGGTTTGGGACTTCAAAGGGAAGGAAGGCAATTCACATAGAGATGGAAAAACAAATGTTTGATAAACAAATGTTTGCTGGGCCGTCTATAGACGATGAGACTGACGGTGGGCTCTGATGAAGATGGGCTTGCTGGTACCTTCCTGTCTACCACACCTAGAGTCATCTATGGTGAGAGCTCCTTCCTGGGACAGACCTTCTATGTTAAATTCTTTTAGGCAGTTGGGGGAAGGTCAAAGTTTCTTCCTGAGTCTTTTGTTCCCCAAAATAATCATGCCAGAGAGACACATTTTGGGGTGGCAAACTCTGATCCCCCCCACAGTATTGTTAGTGATTGTAAAAAGAAAAAATGTAAATATACTACAATAGCAGATTGCTAAAATAAATAGTAGACTATCCATAGAATAGAATAATATGTAACCATTTAAAATGAGGCTGTAGAAATATATCTTTTATCTTGAAATATGTTCACGATATATTAAATGGAAAAAAGCAGATTACAAAACACATGTGTTTTTACTCGAATTTGTTTTAAAAAAAAGAAACAACTTAAAATATGAAAGGGCTACTAATAGTGGCTCAAGGTAGGTAAAGTAGATGGGATTACAGTATAAAAGTATATATTTTTTTGCTTGTCTGCATTTTCTGATCTTTCTGAAATGAGTATGTATTGCTTTGTTACAATAAAAACAATACATTTTGAAAATAAAAGTACAGGGTCTGCCTCTATTAAGTGTTGTGCAAATAAATGAATGAACCAAGGGTTATTTACTGTCCAATTTTCTCCACATAGCAATTTGTGCTATCATGACATGTGCCAAAAATGTTATAATAGCATGTTTTACATCACGCTGTGATATAAGTGTTTGCCTCTCTGCTTCCTCTTCAACCCAAGCTCCTCCAGAGCTAGGGTTATTATTATTCATCTTTATATCCCCAGCACATAGGTCAGGAATCTAGTAGCTGCTGAGTAAATGTTGGATAATTGAGCAAACAGCACACAGAAGAGTGTCGAAAGATTTCCGTTTTAGTTTCAAGTCTTGATGTTGACCACCACGCCATCTGTCTTGCTCTAACCTAGGAATGTAGTCAACGTATTTATTTATATTAAAACAAACTTTGATTTGAAAAAAGCGATGGCTGTCAAACCTAGATGATGATCAAAAATATCTGGGAGCTCTTTGTCCAAACAACCAAATCAGAATCTGGCATAAAGAATCTCCAGCTATACATAACTTCATGGGAAAAACCCAATCCACCACAGGAAGTCCTTGAGGCAAAGTTAAGATAAAAGGTCAGGGGTTTGAGGGCTGATGGCAAAGAATTCATAGAAATCACACATATTTGTGTTGTGGGCACTACATCAGACATCATTAAGTTTGGGGATCTTAGAAAGTATTGCAAGAAAACTGCAAACAAAACAAACAATACTCATACTCAGTGCTTTCAAGAACGATATAGAAATCAATGCATACTTGATTGCATTTTTTTCTGGAGATCAATTGAAACGTACTCATCAAAAGCCTTAAACATAAGCATAATTTTATTTTTTTTGCTGAGGAATATTTGCCCTGAGCTAACGTCTGTCACCAATCTTCCTCTTTCTGCTTGAGGAAGAGTCACCCTGAGCTAACATCTGTTGCCAATCTTCCTCTATTTTGTATGTGGGTCGCCACCACAGCATGGCCGCTGACGAGCGGTGTATGTCCGCGCCCGGGAATCAAACCCAGGGTGCCAAAGTGAAGCATGCCAAACTTAACCACTAGGCCGTGGGGCAAGCCCCCAAAATAAGCATAACTTTTGACCTGGTAATTTCACTTCTGAGGATTTATCTTAAGGTAATTATCGTGGATGTGCACAAGAAATTAGCTCTAAGGATGTTCCTCCCAGTGCCATCTATTGCAGCAAAAACCGACAAAATAAAAAAACAGAAAATAGCATTGTTCAACAGCGCATAACTGGCAAGGATAATTATGGTGTTTTAACAGAACACTTTGTGGCAACTAAAAAGATAGTGTAGAAATATGTTTCTAGATATGGAAAGATGTTCCTAATATATTCCTAATAATATTTAAGAAAAAGGCATATTACAGAGCAGTGTGTAAAGTAGACCTAATTTTTGTAAATGAAAATATACAGATGTATCAAATATAATTAGTAGTGGTTTTCTCTGGAGGAGAGAGATTATAGGTTGTTAAAAGTTCCTTTTGTTTCTCTGTTTTTTCTGAGTTCTTTGTAGTGAGCCTATGTTGCTCTTATAAGAAAGAAAAAAAAAGACGTTAGCAAAAAACGTACACATATTAAAGCATAATACCATAGGTTCAGAGGAAAAAGACTTTACTTTTCAAAGAAAGCTCTTACATAGCACTTACTGTACCCCACGTATGATATCACCCAATTACCTTTATCTACTGTTTAATCCTCATTACAACCCTGTGATTAAGTCATAGAGCTAGTAGAGCCAGGGTCTGGGCCCTGGGAGTCTAGCTCGAGTCAGCGCTCCTAGTGAGCACCTACTCTCAGGGGACAAATCTAGACCCGCATCTCCCTGTCATCACATCTCTGTCATGTCCATTTTTCACGTCTCGTTGATTCTAGGCAGGTCGGGGGGAGCAGTAGGTTGGTTTGAGTGGCACATACTAGAGAGCATCTGCCTTGCCCCTCGGGAGTTGGCTTTGAGAGTGATCCTAGGCAAAGTGAAGTGGGTGAATTTTCTCTCTCAGCGCCTCCTGCCCCACTTGCTAAATTGAGTGCTGAAGCTCCACTCTCAGTGTCTGGAGTGTTCCTGATGGAGTTTTCCTGCGTTAAAGCCTAGTTATCTTATTCTTTTAACACGTGGTTTCATACTCAACAACTACTGGCAAATCTTCAGAAACAAATGAATACTAATATGATAAAGGGCACAAGTGTGTTGATGATACATCATCTTTCAGGCAGCATGCACATATAAATAGAGGCCTTCTAGAAACTATTCTTAAAGCCAAAGAATTCATCGTTCTCATGGTAAATATTTTGGACATCACAGGGGAAATATTCAGGCATTAATAGCTCAGCTGGTTGAGCTCACAGCTGTTTCCAGTCCTCTTATCCCCTGCCAGCTTCCTGATAAAGGCTGCAAAAGTGAACTGCTCCGGTTCCCAGCCTCCTCACAGCCGGGGCTGGCCAGGTGGCACAGTTCTCGCCAATAAGCTGTAGGCGGCAGCCTGGTGGTGGTTTGGGGAGAAAGCTTTTGCTTTTCTGATAAAAGCAAACTGCTGATGCCTGTGCCCTCCAAAGCCTCCTCCCGGCCCTCCCCAGGTGCCTTTACTTGGTACCTGGAACTTTTAGTCATCTGTGACTGGAAGGAAAAGGCCAGAGGAGTCACAGAGGTGCCAAGCCAGAAGTTACTGGGCCACTGAACCCACACCAGCAGCTGCCCAGGTCCAGATTTGTTTTTTAATGTGTGAAAAATAACCCCTGATTGTTAAACCACGGTTAGCCAGTCACCTTTCGCTGTTGGCCATAGCATTCCTAACGGACACACACCCCTTTGAAAACAAACACGATTGAGTTCACAGCTCTCGCTTTGCCCAGAATGTTGACGGGCAGTTCCAGTATTGCAGAAAGACCAACAAAAGCAAAGGCCCGCACAACTGCGGTGTCTGTTCACAGCACTTCTCAGTACGTTGTGCGTCTTTATTCAATTTATGGCTGCTTTAAAAAGAGAGATATTAAGATTAAAAAATAGATAAAGGCTACTGTCTAAGGTTCATCATGGGTTAAGAAATGCAATATATAGCATTAACAATTCTATTGTTTTACTCACTTGACAAAAATATTTGACAATTTCCATTTATTCAGACTTTGGGTTACTATTTTTCAGTTTTGATAAATCCATCGGATCCTTACCAGTACATAATGCAGGAGCTAGCTGGTCCAGTCTGGTTTTTAGCTCTTATTACCTTCCTCTTTATCTTTCCTCTTTCCCTTCACTCCCTTAATCTATCCTTTCCTTCCTCTCTATTTTTTTTTCTTTGTAAACCATGATCCCACATGGAAAGAAAGGATAACATATAAAGGTGTGCTGTAATAAATAGTAACGGAGGAAACACTCAGTCAATCCATGCGCTGGATGCCTTCTTTGTCCCCCAGACCACCCTCCATCTGCTATCCCCTGGACCTGTGAGCAACTTCACCCTCTGACTCTCTCTCGGGTCTGGCTGATGGGGAGCCCCCGCGGGAGATCCGAGGGAGGAAGGAGAGTGGGGTCGGGCACTTGTTCCCTTGGCTCCTAGTGTGAGGTCCTCTCAGGCTGGCTGTGTCTTTCCACTCCTCTTAACAGAGTAGAATCCACTTAATTTTCTGTCCTTCTGCCCAGGGACCTCGCCTTGCCCTTGTCCCTTCAGGCCTAGGGGAGTAACAGCTTGGCTGCCACTAGCCCCAGGTTGCAAAACCATCTCTTGTGCTTCTGCTATACCTGTTTATTGACTTATAGATGGACTCTCCTCAAATACCCTGTTTTGAGTAAGCCCTCTGTTTCCCCTTTGGAACCTTGATGCAAAATAGATACTGCACTGTCTGATACAGTAGCCACTGGCTGCAGGTAGCTATTTACGTTTAAATTTTAATTAACTTAAGTGAAATAAAATTAAAATTCAGCTCCTCAGTCACACTAGCCACATGTCAAGTGCTGAATTGCAACATAGGACTAATGGCTACAGTATTGGCCAGCTCCGATATAGAAAATTTCCCTCACCACAGAGAATCCTACTGGACAGCACTGATGGAGTACAGACAATCCCCAGACCTCTCTTTCTCCACCCTGCTGCTTGTTCCCGCCTTCCTTGCTGTTAGAGTAATCACATCCTTGTTTTTCTTTATAATTTTACCACCTTTGTAAGCATCCTAAACAATACATTTTAAGTTTTGCCTATTTTCAACTTTAAAATATAATTTTACGGTATGGATTTTTGTTTTCTTGCCTCTTGCCTGTTTTGAACATCTGCTCATGTTGTATGTAACTAATGGTTGTTCATTTTCATTGCTATATAGTATTCCATTATATGAATATATCACACTTAAAAAAACCAATCTCCTCTTGCTAGATGTTTGTGTTGTTTCCAGCTTCCGGTTATTAAAAACCATACACGTGCTTCTATGCATGTGCTTATGCACGTGGGCACATGTTCCTGTAGGCTGTGTGCCTGGAGTGCATTGAATACTGGGTCATAGGGTGTGCATTTCTTCCCCTGTAATGATCATGCCAATCTGTTTCCCGAAGCAACTGAACCAATTTACATTCCCATTAACAGTACATGAGACATGAGCACACCTGTTGCTTCACACCCTCACCAACACTGGCTATTTCAGATGTTTATATTTCAGCCATTCTGATGAGTGTGTAGTAGTATCTGCTTGTGATTTTTAAACTGCATTTTCCTGCTTACCAGTGAGTCAGCACCCTTTCAGGTCCAATTTCATTTTCCTACCTACATTGTCAAGTGTCTCAGCATCATTATTTTTTGTTGTTGTTGCTTTGCTGAGGAAGATTTGCCCTGAGCTAACATTCGCCGCCAATCTTCCTCTTTTTGTCTGTGAGCCACCACCACAGCACGGCCACTGACAGACAAGTGGTGTAGGTCCACACCTGGGAACCAAACCTGGGCCGCCGAAGAGGAGTGCCCTGAACTTAACCACTAGGCCACCGGGGCTGGCCCTCAGCAGCATTATTAAAAATACTATCTTTTCCTCATGCCCTGTATTGCCACTTCTGTCTAAATGAAGGTCCACGTATGTGTGGGTCATTTTTCAGGATGTCCTTTCTTATCTATTGGTTTCTTTGTCTATTACTGTATCAATTCCACACCGTTTTAATTACTGTAGCTCTGATATCTGTGTACATATCTTGATATCTGTGAGAGCAAATTCTATGACATTTTTATTCTTATTCAAGATTGTCTTAGTTATCTTTGGCCCTTTGCTTTACCACATGTATTTTAAAATCACCTTGTCAAGTTCTAAAACAAAACAAAACAATACAAAACAAAACCCCTAAACTCTGTTGAGTCTTTCAGTTAATGGATGTGGTATATCTTCCCATTTAATCAGATATTCTTTACTAAACCTCAATATTGTTTTATAATTTTCCCTGTAGAGGTCTTGTACCTTTTTAAAACAATTTATTTCTAGGTATTTAATATTATTGATGCTATTATTTATAGCATCAGTTTTCAAATTTTATTTTCTAATTATTTCTGTATAGAAATGCCGTTGACTTTTCTTTATTGACTTGGTATCCTAGCAACCTTGCTAAAATCTCTTACTGCCCTAATAATCTATAAGTGGATTCTTTTGGATTATCTATGTCATTATTCTATAATCTGAAAATGACATTTTCTTTCTTTGTTTCCAATGGCGATATCTTTTATTTCTTTTTCTTGCTTTATTGCACCATTTAGGGCCTCCAGTAGACCCAACAATGTTCAGCAGAGGTTGTGGTAGGAACTGTCTTTGTCTTGTTTCCAGTCTCCAAGGGAAAGAGTTCAGTGATTCACTCAGCTGATTATTTGCTGGTTTTCTTTCTTTCTTTTTTTTTTTTCAGACATCCTCTATCAGATTAAGGAAGATTCCTTCTATTCCTAGATTAAAATTTCTTTTTTTAAAATCATCGATGGATATTGAATTTCATCAAGTCCCTTTTTCATATCTGTTGAAATGATCATATGCTTTTTTCACTCTTTTAATTTAATTATATGCTACCCTCAGAAAATGATTTGGGGAGTTGCCAGGTCTATTTTCAAACGCAAATATCTTAAAACATGCATCTCTGGGTATATCGGTTCAGCCATTTTTGATAGCAAAAATATTATATGACAAAAATGGAACTTATCATCTCCTTTATCCATAACTTCAGCACAGGTGAATTTAGGCATCGAATATGTCGTCAGGACTCTGTTTCTTTCCAGCACTGTGTTCTGCTTTCCTCTGTCTTGGCTCCTCCCCCCACCATCTGGGGCAAGATGACTGTCAAAAGCCATGGGGCACCTTCTTCAAGCTTCAAGTTCCACAGAATAAGGTCAGGCTTCTTTCAGTTTTCCCAGCAAAACTGTCATCATATCCCATTGACTGTGACAGGGTCCTGTTTCCATCCCTAAAGCCATCACTATGCCAGTGGAATACGATGACCTGATCGATCAGGTCTTATTTGTGTGTCCAGCCCTGGAGCTGGGGTGGCATCATCTCGTCCTGAAGCACGTGGATGGGGTGGGGCAATGTAGGTGATTCCTCAGAGAAAAGCTGGAGTATGGTCCCCAGAACCAGCATAACAGGATGTCTCCTACACTGACCCAGATCTTCACTGTACTCCTGTTGCATCTAGTAGAGGCCAGCCTTAATTTACTGATTTTATTTGGTTTATGTAATTTAATTTGGTTTATTTAGTGCTGGGCGTTGTGCTAAGTGCCTGAGATGAGTTACTACTATAATTCCCACAACAATCCTAAGAAGTAGGTACAAATATTACCCATATTTACAAACTAAGGCCCAAGTGACACAGTTTAAGGGACAGAATTGGGATTGGAACTCAAATCTACAGTGTTTATCTCCAGGGTCTGAGATTTTTACATTACTCAACACTGCTTCTCTAATCATCTAACTCTAAAATACAAGGATGTTGAAACTGGTAAATCTAATTTTCTAAATTGGAGCCCCTTTATCTCATTGCAACAGAACTTTTGAAGTGTTATCCCCAAATAATGTTTTATAATTTAGCATACCTCAGAGGAACATACAAGTGGAAGGGTTTACAGTTTGTCACATAGGGTGTGTGTCAACAAAGCTAAATTAGCCCAGGATTAGTACCACCTTGGCCTGTTGCCCAGCCTTCTTCAGCAGCAGGCGACCATTTCTGAATTTAGGTTCCCTCTGAATCAGCCACCTAATCCCAGAGGATTTACTTTAAGGAAGTTGTGCATTACCTGGGTGGCAACAGTGATGAGGGTAGAAGGTCCCCAGGGCCACACAAAATGTTCCTGCCCTCACTCTCTCCACGCTGCTGGTTTAAGGGCTGGATTTGGCAGCATTTGGTGCCTTGGGGACTCCTGTGGATTGGATCCCTCTGCGGCCCCCTGTGACCCACCTTCTGTATTCCCTGGCTGTCAGCGTCTACAGAGATGCTGCCCTCTGATAACCACCGTCAGTGGACAATGAAACTCGACTGCCGTCCAGTGATCAGTGCTCTGCTTCTTTCCTCAGCAAAGTCTTACTTAAAAAAAAAAAAAAAGGCTGTGGGGCCGGCCCCGTGGCGTAGCGGTTAAGTGTGCGTGCTCTGCTGCTGGTGGCCCGGGTTTGGATCCTAGGCGTGCACCGACGCACAGCTTGTCAGGCCATGCTGTGGCGGCGTCCCATATAAAGTAGAGGAAGATGGGCATGGATGTTAGCCCAGGGCCAGTCTTCCTCAGCAAAAAAGAGGAGGCTTGGCATGGATGTTAGTTCAGGGCTGATCTTCCTCACAAAAAAACAAACAAAAAAAAGCTGTGCTCCAACTAAACGGGACTATGCATTATTCTGCTGTATTTCCTGTCTCCAACTCATTGTTTCTGCTATTCTCTAGACCTAGAATGATGGGAAACTGGGTTGGTTTAGGTTTGCTAGAACAAAATTTGTGAAGGCATAGTTTTTTGTGTCTTGTTTTTTTCACTCTTTTTACTGATGTACCTAAAGTGCCAAGAACTGTTCCTGGAACGTAATTGGTACTAAAAAGAAAAATTTGCTGAATTAGTGTGCTGAGTGTCCCAGCTGACTTGTATTCTGGGGCAAGCTCCTCCCCTCATCACAGAGCAGCAGCAAACATGCATGAACTGGCACGTATGCTTGGCCCTCACTTTGAGTAGCCTGATTTTGTCCAGTGTTTCTCTATGTGTGGTCAGCAGACCACCTACATCAGAGTCATCTGTAGTGCTTATTAAAAAATATACACTGCCTAGCATGGGGTCTTCAAATTGGCAGTTTTTAATGAGTAACCTGGGCCATTTTTATGCATATTAATGTTTGAGATCACTGGTCAGATCCCAAACCTTATAAGAGAAGGGAAGTCACATGGTTCAGGGCACATTTGGTGGTTGCCTATTGAGCACTCATTCCCTCTTCCTCTCTTCCCGATGGTAACCAGGTTTTTGATTGAGCGTATACCCCATCCACAGAGAGCCTGTGGGTTTTGGAGAAAGGTGAACAAAATCCCACTCAATTTCAAGGGTGTACCCTTAACGGCATATTCAATCCCAGAGGTAGACAAATGATCCCAACTGGTCCAACCAGGGGGATTGTCAGAATTCTCATGTGGAATGCTGGCATTCAAGCTCTCTTTCTGAGTGGATGGTCTTCAAGCATGGAACAGTGGCAGCCATTTTGCATCCATGAGGGAAGCTAGGGGCAAGATAAAACTGACAGGAGAAGGCAGATAGGACAGAGAGGCAGTGATGATGTCATTGAGCTGTGGAATCAAACCAACCCTGAAATAGGCCCTACTTATGAGCCTTTCTGTCGGTTACGTGATTCATTATTTCCCTTTATTATTTAAGCTGGTTAATTTGGGTTTTCTGTTGTTCGAAACCGAGCATGCCCTAATGGATGTATTAAGATGTTCAAAGCAGAGAATTTAAGAATTTCAGTTCTCTGTGCTTCAGTTTTATCATCAGTAAAGCTAATGGACTGGACTATATCAGTGGTTTTTTCATCTATTTTTAGCTGTGAAACCCATTTTTCAAGCAAAGTCTTACATGGAACATACAAATACCTAAAATACATTATAAAACATCAGTAAGTGGGCTCCTCATTTAGTAATTCTCATTATTGTTGGCAAATATTTAATTGTTTGTGAAACTCATGGAAACTTTTATTTCCTTGGAGCATAATTTAAAACCCACTAGTGTAGATAATAAAATATATGTAATATATTATGTAAAACAAAATATGTAGTGCATAAACATATATACTTGCTAACAGTTATTGCCCTTACTCTGTGCCAGGGATTGTGTTGAGTGCTTCTTTTATGCCTGGTTTTATTTTAAATTCACAACTCCATGACATAGGTACTTGTATTTAACAAAGGGGAATAATAATACCTACCTCCAGGGATTCTTGGGAAATTAAAACAAGATCCTAGACTGCAGCGTGAGTGACTGAGAAGTTCTCCAGGTTCCTTCTCACTGAACTCGAACCTAGAAGGACGCGGAACTGAACACTTTGTCTATCCTCAGACTTTCTAATTCCAAATCAATAAATCCCCTCTTTCTGCTTAAGTTGAGCCTTAACTGATACAGATGTCTTCTGCACTTTAGCTCAATGTCCTCACCAGTAAAAATGAGATTTGATTTATGTTTCTTCTTATACTCTGTGATATGTGTCAGTTCTTCTGGTGATAGACAATAATACCATCAGCCACAGTACTTTAAGAGTGAAAATAATAATATATTTGTAGACACCATAGACTGTTTGTGCTGAAGCCTTCGTAGTCACAACAATTTAATGATGAGTCATAGAGAGGTTTAATGGCTTCCACAGGGCACACAGCTTGTTAGAGTCTAGAGTCAAGACTAAAATCCGGGGGGCTCTGACTCCTGGGCCAATGTTCTTTACCCTTCATGCTGTCCCCAATCAACCTAGCCACTCTTAGTCTCTAATAGTCACTGAATTTTGCCAATAAGAAAGAAAGTGTTAAAAGCAAGTATGTTCCAAATTTGAAAACCAGGACTACCAATGGCCTTGTGATGAAAAGAATATTTGACACTGTGGTTTTCTGTGTACACAGAGGTGTGACTGTCGGGTCAGCAGACATTTGGTCCTGTCCAAAACATCTGTAAGACATTTGGCTCACGCCAAAATGTCCTGGGTGTTTGGTGCTGCCCAAAATATCCATGAGTATATTCGGTCTATGCCAAGTGATTTTGGACAGGACCAAATATCCAAGACCTTTTGGCGTGGACCAAATGTCTCCATGGACGTTTTGGACAGGACAAAATATGACCAGATGTCAAGGACCTTTTGGCGTGGACCAAATGTTTGTACCCTGAAAGTTTGTACCCTGTGACCAACATCTCCTCATCTCCCCCACCTCCCAGCCCCTGGCAACCCCTTTTTACTTTCTGGCTCTGTGAGTTTGACTTTTTTAGATTCCACATATAAGTGAGATCATACTATTTGTCTTTCTGTGTCTGGCTTATCTCACTTTGCATAACGTCGGTCAGGTTCATCCATGTTGTTGCAAATGGCAGGATTTTCTTCTTTTTCAGTTGAATAATATTCCATTGTATATATACACTACATTTTCTTTATTCATTCATCTGTTGACAGATACTTAGGTTATTTCCATATCTTGGCTGTTGTGAATAATGCTGCAGTGAACATGGGGGTGCAGATATCTCTTGAAGATACTGATCTCATTTCCTTTGGATCCATACATAGAAATGGGATTGCTGGATAATATGGGAGTTCTGTTTTTAATATTTTAGGACCCTTCATAGTGTTTTCCATAGTGGCTATATCAATTTACATCCCACCAATAGTGTACAAGTGTTCCCTTTTTCCACACCCTCGCCAACACCCTTTGTCTCCTGCCTTTTTGATAATAGCCATCCTAAAAGGTGTAAAGTGATATCTTGTGGCTTTGATTTTTATTTCCCTGCTGATTAGTGATGTAGAGCTATATCCGTTGGCTATTCCTATACCTATACCTGTTGGCTAGGTGTATGTCTTCTTTGGAAAAAGTGTCTCTTCAAGCCCTTTGTCCATTTTTTTAATTGGGTTATTTGTTTTTTTGCTATTGATTGGTAGGAGTTCCTTATATATTTTGATATTAACCCCTTATTTTTAGATTGATAATTTGAGGGGACTTGATGGTTCTTTCCAGCTCAGTCAATTGTCCTTTGGGAACAATTGATTGACTAATTCCTGAAACTGTGATATTGCTAACTGAAGAAAGACTAGATTATCAGGTCTGTAGGGCAGGGATCATGACAGCCTATCAACTGTTGAACCCCAGTGCCTGCACATGTAGATACCCAATAAAAACCTGTTGAATGTTGAACAACTGAGGACTGACTAGCCAGCAGATTTTGATTTTCAGTTCTGAGCTAGCTCTACTTACAGCTCTTAAGCTATGAATCTAAAAGTTAATAATCAGTGCACATTTATGGAAACCACAAAGGGAACTAAATTCTGCAATGACAGCTTCCACTGATACAAGGGGCGAGGATGCCGATACTCCAGCCTCCCTTCTACAAGTTAGATCCTTTTATAACATATCCGAAGAGCATGACTTATACTGAAAGCCCCATATGTTAAACAAATGTCCTTTCTCAATGGAACAGAGGTCTATTGTATTGATGCTGCCTTACCTAACAATAACTGACTTCTCCAGTGATCCTGACACTCTTTCTTCCCCCTCACCCCTGGCGTCTACCACCATTACCACTCCCATGTGGTAGTGGCAGTTTTCTGTGGGTCCGGATATAAGATCAAGCCCTGGGAAAAACTGAGGAAAGTCAGAGGTTGTGTTGTTGGAGCACAATGCTCTCAGACTGACAAAGTGCAACCTCAGGTCCACTCCCAGAGATCCAGTTTAACTGGATGTTCCATAACAAGGCTGCCCAGTGGGCTGGACACATCCCAGGAAGAGTGGGGAGAGTTACAAAAGCCATCCTTGCCTTTAGTCCAACCCAGCCAGTAAGCAACAGAGGAGATTGTTATTCCTAAACTCAGTTCGTAAAATATGAGAACTTCTACCCTCAGTATTTAATAATATTGTTTTGTCCACAATTACTTTTCTTTTTAGAGCTCAAAGCATTCATGCCAAGTGTCTTTGAGGCTAGCCACATATTTGCAATTCTTTAAGTTCCTAGCTAATGGAAAGTTGGGAACCATTGTTGTAATTTTCCAAGGAAGCTTAACCATGCCTCATCATAACCACATTCTATTTTTTTTCTTTTTTGCAGGGAAGGATTCACTCTGAGCTAACATCTGTTGCCCATCTTCCTTTTTTTTTTCTCCCCAAAGCCCCCCAGTACATGGTTGTATATCCTAGTTGTAAGCCTTTGTAGTTTTTCTATGTGAGCTGCCACCACAGCATGGCAACTGCCAGGCAGGTGGTGTGGTTCCTCGACCAGGAAACTAACCCCGACCGCTGAAGGGGTGAAAGCGCCGAACTTGAACTACGAGACCATCAGAGCTGGCCCACCACGTTCTATCTTAAATGATGGTTGGCAATGTTGAGACTGAGAGGTCGAATATGCATATTAATTTCTCAACAAAATAAGTCATAATTAGATATATTATAATTTTTTTCCTTCTTTATTTTTCTGATACCTGCCTTCAGAAGTGAAGTTCAACACCATGGCACTTGACTTCCATTAACATTCAGATGGACCATACTAACACCTCATCAGCTAACTTCCAAAGTGACTTGAAGACAGCTATTATTTCTTTTGGTAAACATTAAATTACAAATTAAAGAATTTAAGAATTTTGGTATTAGTAATATTCTCAGTTCTTCTGTTTGGATGCTTTGCTTAGTGGACGTGGAAACTGTTTTAAAAAAGTTAAATAATTTCCTACAGACCGCTTTACTGGGAGATGGCAGAATTAAGACTAAAACCCAAGGATCTTGACTCCCAAATCAGTGTCCATTTGTCTATACCAGTGATTCTCAAAGTGTGGTCCAGAAAACCCTGTAGGTTCCCAAGGCCTTTTCAGGGGCTCAATGAGGTCAAAGTTACCTTAATAATCCTAAGATATTATTTGCCTTTTCCACTCTCCTTCTTTCACGGGTGTACAGTGGAGTTTTTCCAAAAGTTACATGATGTGATATAGCAACAGATGGAATGCCAAGGCAAGTATGAAAATCCAAGTGTCTTCTGTTATGTCAGACATTGAAGGACTTGCAAAAATGTCAAACTATGTTCTCACTAATTTTTTTGGAAATACAGTTATTTTCCATAACAATATGTCATTTGTGTTGATACATGTTGGGCTTATTATTCTCATTTTAAAATAAATAAATAAATATTTAAAATTTCTCCATTGTAATTTCCAACTCTATGTGTGTGTGTATATATAGAGTTCTAACATTAAGAAAAGAAAGCTCTTTGGAGTCCTCAGTTTAATTTTTGGAGTCTTTCAGTTTTCAGGAGTGTGAATAGGTTCTAAGGTCAAAAGTTTGAAAACTATGTCCATACTCCATGCTGGTTGGACATGAGCACTGAAGCAATACAGGGCTGTGGTATCTGCAGAAAGTGTCCTCTACCATGCATCACGTTATTTTGTTTTTTACAAGTTGTATCAGTTGAATCCCAGCAGAAGGCAGCGTCCTCTGGAGGGCCCATTGGGAAATTTTCATGAAGGGACTAAACAGAAAGTGTGAGAGGGTAAGGGAAGCCAATAGGGAGGCTGAAGCGCCTGTGGTTATCAGGTGGGCTTCACCACGCCCGGGTCTGGAGAGGCAAAGGAAAGGAGTGGTTTCTGGAACCAGTTATCCCTGTGGCTGGAGGAACAGCTGCCCCGAGGAGCTGCGGCAGGCACGAATGAGCCCAGAAGGAGTGGGTCTCGATTTGTGGGATCCAAAGCTTACACAATTTGCAGTGTCTCTTTAAGGAAAAAAACACAAATTTAGGCATAAAAGTCAATCTTTATTTACAACGGCAAAAGAAATCACAACTTAGAAACTTGCATCATCTGATAAGTACCATACACATCACAAAATCCTGAATGATAGCATAATATTTTATTAACAGCTTAACACATCTCTAAAATACTGTTTTTCTACATTTTTGACTGCATACTCTTTGATAACCTCTTCATATACCAAAAATGTCATAATTTTCAGGAGAGAGAGAGGAAGGTAATTCAGCTCCAGATCCGTAGCATTCCTGCACGTCTGTTCTGTGGTTGGAGGCGAGTCCTCACTTCCCAGACGCAGCCCCTACGCTGCTGCCCGGCTACTTTCTCACACATATGTGTGAGTCAGGTGTCCCTGACCTGGAGAGAACACACGTCAAGGCGTCTGAGTGGCCCCACTGAAGCCTCTCTCACTGGCTGTGTTTGTTGTTTAGTGCATCCCCCGTCCTTCTCATCACTTAATATGTACTTTTTTTTTAAATCTGAAAACTAATATATTTCTTCAATTCTTGAGCCTTCACCATTCTTTCTATTCTATTCTTTTCTTCTGGAGAGGCTAATAAATTAGATCCTTTTAATCTAGCCTCCCTTTCTCTTCGTTTTCCATTTATATTTTAACATCTTTATTGGTCTGTGCTGTATTATCAGTGAATTTTTGTACTAGCTTCCAATAGTCACTAATTCTTTCTTTGTTTTTGTCCAGCCTAGAGTACAGGCCGTCCTTGCTTTGCATGGTACCATCTTAACCGAAACTTGCACATATCAGAACTGTGTCCTTGGTTATCACAGAACCGTGCGAAGTGAGGACACAGTTCTGATGTGCACGAGTTGTGGTTAACGCTGTATTCTGCAAAGTGAGGACTGCCTGGAAATCCAATTCACCAAACGTTTTTATTTCCATGACTATATTTTTCATCTTCAGGGTTTCTAACTGGTTCTTTTCCATGTCCGTTGGTTCTTAATTTAGTTTACTTTTTTCTGATATTTTCTTGCCTTTTTAAAAGCCTACTGTTGCTTCACTTAGTTTCTTGAATTTCTGAAATGTACTTATTTTAAAGTAATTTGGAGAGCAGTTCACCAATTGCATTTATGAGCAGTAAATTAATTTCTCCATTATTGAGTTTGTTGGCTGGATCTTTTTGTTCATTCTCATCAGTTGCTCTGAAATTTTTATTTGCACGTTTATTTGAGTGGAAGTTTCTTCTCTCCTTTTCTCTGTGCTGGGTCTATCGTGCTCAGCGTCTTTGAAACTGCCTTCCACTAGTCTCAGGAGCCGCAATCCAGAACTAGGTGTGCAATTGTCAGTTCAGGGCTCCTGTCCTGCGGTGATATTGAGACAACAGAAGCAGTCATTCAGCCAGCAGGGAGCTTGTCAGCTCCTGTCCGCTTGGCACAAGTTGCCTCCTGCAGCCACCACATACGCACAGTTCACTCCGCCTTTCCCTGTAAGCCCTGCCTCAGCTCCTATCTCACGCTGGGAGATTGGATACGATTCTCTGCTGTGCATGGGGTGCTCTGGGTTCCTGCTGTCCAGCTCTGCCTTTCTCCTAACAGGAGACCATCCAAAGCATTATCAAGTTGCTTGATCTAACCTGGACGTAAGAAGCCCTGGATGGTGTTCAGTTCCCTCTGTTCCATCTGGGTATAGCTCCACATGGTTGGATGGATTGCTGCTAAACGATGTTTGATAACCCCAATACTCCAATACAGAATAGTAAAACAGGAAAGAATAACTACAATAAAAACAACTTAAACTCATTTAGAATAAGGCAACAATGGAAACACTGCACAGTGGCCACTGTTCCATAGCACATATATCTTAATGGGCAGGAATAACAAGATTCCTTTTTCTTGGTCAGCCAGTCTGGTTACCAATGGTGTGTTTTCTGGAGGATACCCCTTGTCCACTGACAAATGTGGCCATATCTAAAAAGGGCTTTGCAGAGGAAGCTCTCATGGGGGCTGTATCAATTACACGCTTGTTTTATATCTCATGGGTTTCGGAGTCTGTGAATTGCCTTAATGGCTAAGTAATGGCAAGCTCTTATTGTTTGCCAGGCATGAGTTTCTCGGGAAATACATATCTCTTAAAAAAATGTGTTCAACCTATTTGCATTTGCTTGAGTCTAAGGTCAGGTAGCCAAGGATTAGTCAGTCTTCGAGTGTACAATCCAGCCAGAAAATTTCTCTCCTGTTAGCGGGATGATGCTCTGCCTGTCCTTCGGTTCAGCTTGGGTTCTGCCCCAGCGTTCTATCATGTGCTGTAAGGAGTAAAGGGCTCTCAGAGACAGAGCCGTGTCTTCTTCAGTCTCTGCTTTCACGTGGGCAGATTTCAACCGAAGCTGTCCTATTTCTTACTGAAATTTTAGTTAAGGTTGGAAGACAAAAATACTGCAAATAAATGCAATAAACAGACTAAGTGTCCAACCCAGAAGAAACAGAACAGTTCTCTCTTTTGATTCCTTATCCTAGGGAGGAGGTGCACTAGTAAAAGGAGATCGCCTACCGCTTACGAGGAGGAAGTGGTCTGGGGTGAGACTGTGACAAGGTTCTCGAATAGCGAAAGATACTGGCTTTGGTGTCAGGGTGACCTGGCTGAGAGTCCTAGGCCTCACTCACTAGCTGGACAAGGCGTCTAATCTTCAAAGAGACTCAGTTATATCACCTGCCCCTTCCCAGGGTAGTTGGGAGGATTAAATAACATGTGGTGTGAAAAAGAACCTATCAACACACATGGGGAACAGTCGGCACCAGTTCTTCTGTTTCCCTGATAAAGACACCTGGCACAAGTTGGCTAATGAAGCATCTACTGGTTAGAAAAGAGAATCCACCAAAATGTCTAGAAATTCCTCCTACCTGGCTCTGAGCATTCAAAGCAATGAGACAAGGAGTCAAACCTGAGCACTAATGGGATTGCTGAGGAGATGTTTAGTTTCCTTTCTGACCTGAGAGCCCCCCTTTCATCAGCCATCATCGCTCAGTAGCCTCTTCCTCAGACCATCATTTTGAAAGCCTGTTTTATATTTATGATACTAATTCTTGCTTCTTTTTGCTCAGCCAGATCCCCTGAGCGTAAAACGAGTGGCCTGTGAAACAAGCGTCCTGAAGTGAGACCAGCTAGAGGCAGCATGTGGACGAAAGCAGGAGGCAGAGTGAGTGAGGGTGGGGAATGGGGGATGCCTGACTTTGAGGGCTGGTGTGATGGAGACTTGGCCAGGGTGGGAGTGTTGTGCATAAGAGAGGGGGGTTTTGCAGTTCAATTTCTGGGAATTTATCCCACAGGAAGACTTATAAAAGTATACAACATTGTACATGCAAGGATATTCATGACAGCACTGTTCATAAAAATGAACATTGGAGACTACCTAAATGTCTATTAACAGGAGAATGCCTAAATAAATTAGTGTCCTCATCCTATAGAATATTATGTAGCGACTAAAAAGAATAAGGTGGAGTTGTATATATTAACATGAAAGGATTGGCATAAGAGATTTTTGAGTGAAATAAGCAATTTGAAAAACAATAAGTACCATATGATGAGAGAGAGAGCAAGAGAGAGAAAGAGACAGAGAGAGGAGGAGTTTGGCATATGGATGGGTAGTGAGGGAAAGGACTCTCACTTTTTGTACATTTTTATTTTGTTGCCTCCTATTTTATGAGACACATGTATTGCTTTTATAAAAACAAAAAAGGGGCGCCAGCCCGGTGGCGTAGTGGTTCAGTTCGGCACTCTCCACTTTGGGGGCCCAGGGCTCACAGGTTCGGATCCCAGGCACAGACCTACACCACTCATCATGTGATGGTGACCCCCATACAAAATGGAGGAAAGACTGGCACAGCTGTTAGCTCAGGGCCACTCTTCCACACCAAAAAAAAAAAAAAAAGAAAAGAAAAGAAAAATAACCAGAAAAGATCCTTGGCTAAAGTATAAATTTATCACTCTTAAAATTCAAATAAATTAAAGTAGAAAGGTCCCCCCTCCTCCAGTTTGTTGCATACTAAGTATGCTCACGACATCATAGTCCTGAGACACAGGTTCGGGGGTGCTGGATCAACAGGTGGGCATCGGCTGCTCAGTTAGTCTTTGGTGATGCTTTCCAGCAGGAGAGGAGGCACGGGAACGGTGTAACTATCGAGCTTACTGGCGAGGCCACTTGCTTCGTCTCTTTTGGAATCACTTAGAATAGATTATTCAACAATGTATAAATCCCTTTTCTCTAAACTGGGGACACCACCATCTCAAAACAGAGCCCGTGTTTCCCTGTCAGGAGACGCTAGGTATGCCCTCACTCTCAGCCTATCACGGAGCGTAGGGTAGGAGCTGGTACGTAAAGTCGTCTCCTTGCCTGTAGTTTGTGGATCAGCAGCTCTGACCCCGGATGTCTGGTAGACGTGTGATCAGGGACCCACCTCAGATCTTCCTCGAACCCCCAACCACGTGACCTGGCGAATCGTCACTTGAAGACTGGTTCCTCAAATTCTTTAGAATAAAGCCCAGCACGGTTCTCAGACTCCTCTGCACGGGACTAGTGTCGCAGTCTGAAGGTCTGGAAAATGACATGTTCTCATCTCTCCATCTGGGGCATTTTTTCTTTTAAATAAATAACGAGGAAAAAATGTAGGATGTGTGTAAAGACTGTGTTTACCTTTTAGAGCTTTTGTACCATAGTTATGACATCACTGAAAATTCCAGAGTAACATATTTTCTAGGTGTCATTATGGTTTCAATTTCAATGGCACTAAACTCCAGAGAGTTTAATAGATATTAAAGTCACATAGTATATCGTGATTTGCAAACATCATTTGGTGATGTGTCTGACATAGCATCCAGTCTGCATCGAATCTCCTTCACAATCGCTCTAGAATCTGTCCTGTGGCCGCTGCTCTTATTTCAATGTATCCAGACTCTTTTCGTGGTCTTCTAGCTAGTTTTCTGATCTCTGCTCTCTCCATTTTATGATCTCCTTTTATCTTGCTGGCAAATTAATCTTCCTAAAACACAGTGCTGGGGATGCCACCATATGTTAAAACCTTTCAGCAGGCCCCGTCTTCCTGCTGAACAAGTCTTAAAGTCCATACCTCTTGGCATGGCCTTCCAGGTCCCATAGCACCTGGGAGCAATCTGCCTTTCCTGACTTAGCCGTCAGTAACTTCCATAGATCCTAAGTTCCAGCAAACTGAATTATCCTGTATTCCCCATACAGTATGTAACTTCTACCCTGGGTCACCTTCTGACAGATTACGGTTTAATTTGAAGTTTCCTCAGCCCTCGCCAGCCTGAGGGTGAAAATAGAGCCACAGTAACATCAACACCCTAATTTCACTAGCTTATCAGGCACAGGAAGTCCAAAACCTCTACCAAGTTTTCTTCCAAATATTTCTGAGAATTCCAAGAGAGTGTCCCCATGGGTTGAAATGGTCTCTGAGCTGACAGCCGGGCATGCCACTGCTTCGCTTTGCTGGGTACCAGGGGGGCTCTCTGGGTTCCTGGTGGTGCCACTGGGCTTCACCACATCCACCTGCTATACATCTTGGGCTCTCATGGGGCCAAGGTTGGCCAGGACAGAGTGAGGAAGAAGGACTCTCTCCCCTTTATGTCACAGTCTGTTGGTGACATGTCAAAGCAGTGTTGCCTGGGCCCCAATGTGTTAAGGAATATAGAAAAATAACAATCTTTTATTTTATAGTACTGTCTCTCCCTTGGAACTAAATTTGCACCCAGAGGCTGCATCGCAGCCCCCACACTCGATTCAGAGTCACTGCTTCTCTTTGATAACTCAGTCTTTGTTCCTGGGTCCTGCAATTCATGCCTCGATTCTTCTTCTTTTGGCACGAGTTGTTCTGTAAGAGGTTTCTCATAACTTGGACCTTGCTACCACTTTACTAGACGTGTCCAGAAACATCTGACTCCCAACAGTGCACTCAGCTTCAGTTCTTAGTAGGAGACATCTCAGCTTTCAGGCAAGGAGACTCTCCTTTCACCTGCGCCACCACTGTATCAGACACACGCAGAAACTCCACCTCCTCCTCCTAAAGATGGACTCTGCTTAGGCAGGTTTCACGTTTACAGAAGAACACACACTGTGTGATCAGCATTTGTGTAAGTTTAAAAACATGCAGACCCCTCAAAATACATTATTTATGGAATATATGTGTTTGGCTAAACTAAAAATGAAGGCAAGTGTGGGGGAGTCTCAGGGAGAGATAGACAGAGGACTTTACCCATATTGGTTTGATTTTTTAGGCTGAGTGGTGGCGGCATGGGTGTTTGATCTTATTATTCTTTATAATAAGTATATTGATTACATATATGTGAATTATATCACACTCAACATTTTAAGTGTGAAATAGTTCACAATTGAGAGTTTGTTCTGACCCAAGAAGACATGTAGTGTTGATGTGTGTGTGCCCTGGCAGTGGTTTCTTAGCCCTTTTCTTCTCCTTTTTGATCCTTTTCCTCTTTGTTGTCTACTGTAATCTCCGAGTTCTGGAAAGCCATTTTCATATTTGCCTCCTTTTTCTGATCTTCAGGCTCCCTTTCTGTTTTCTCCAATGATCTCGCCTCTGCCTCCTTCCTGACTGCTAGCTTTTCGGTCAGCTCTTTGAATTGGTTCTTCATCTCTTGGGGCTACACTGCCAGTGGTCAGCAGTTAAGTTACTGTCGCCTCTGTTTTGTTCTCTGACATGGTTTCCTGTCTATATCACATGAATCATTGTTTTTCAGACCAGAGTGTCCATTTCCTTTTTTTTGGTGATGTTTGATAAAGAGGCACTTTTAGATCTTTTATTTCATTGACACTATGTAAACTCGGTGTTATAGCAGGTTTTTAAGAGGTGCCAACACTGCAATGAAATGGTGATGGCCCCTAAAGAAGATGCTTTCTTAATAGCTTCTCCTTGGGAGATTTCTGCTGCTCCTGCTCAAACTAAAGAACACCTCGAGTAAACATCCACGGACTACCATGTAGCCATTAAAAATGATCATGTAGAGGGCCAGCCCGGTGGCGCAAGCGGTTAAGTGCGCACGTTCTGCTGCGGCGGCCTGGGGTTCGCCGGTTCGGATCCCGGGTGCGCACCGACGCACCGCTTGTTAAGCCATGCTGTGGCGGCGTCCCACATAAAGTAGAGGAAGACGGGCATGGATGTTAGCCCAGGGCCAGTCTTCCTCAGCAAAAAAAGAGGAGGATTGGCATTGGATGTTAGCTCAGGGCTGGTCCTCCTCAAAAAAAAAAAAAAAAAAATGATCATGTAGATCATTAAGACATGGAAAGATGTTCACGACATATTAATAAATGAAAAGAACAAGTCATCCTGTAGTACATATACAGATATAATATTTGTATGTAATGTGTATATTAAAAGATTTCATTTTTATTTAAAGCCTTCTATATCTAAGTGCATGTATATGCAGAGATAAAACTAGAAAGACATACATCAAATTGATAAAAATATTAACAGTAGTTATCTTGAGATGGTGGGAATTGGGATTTTTTTTCTGGTTAAGTTTATATGATTTTCTTTGTTTTCTAAAGCACTTGAAATGAGCATATGTGGCTTTTATAAACACTAGCAAATTAATTTCCATTTTGATTTTTTTTTTTTTTGGTGAGGAAGGTTGGTGCTGAGCTAACACTCGCTGCCAATCTTCTTTTTTTTTACTTGAGGAAGATTGTCCCTGAGCTAACATCCATGCCAATCTTCCTCTACTTTATATGTGGGATGCCACCACAGCATGGCTTGATGAGCACTGTGTAGGTCTGCACCCGGGATCCGAACCTTTGAACTCCAGGCCACCAAAGTGGAGTGTGCAAACTTAACCACTACGCCACCAGCCTGGCCCCCATTTTGATATTTTTAAAGAAAGCTTTTGGTGAGATCAAGAAATTTCTCCTGGAAAGATTTCATTTTTTTCTTTAAAAAATATCTGAAAGTATAATTATCTGGAAGTATCCCTATCCTTTAACATTTAGCATAACAAATTAGCAGATTTTAAAGTTAAAAAAAAAGTGAGAATTCTACATGGTATCTTGGTGCACACATATTAGACAGTAAGTTATAAGTACAGGCCACGTCACTCAGGTTGTGTAAAGTAGGTCCTCCCCAAAGATCAAGGCATTGGTGAGATGGGTAGATTTGGCCTTGAGGCCACCTAGCTGAGGGAGAGCAGGATGGACACAGAACTGCCATAGAGAATGGACTGAAGAGAGGAAGTGCAGCTTCCTAGGGTTGCACAGCTCCATCCACAGAAACGGAGGTGTGTGTGAGTTTCCCCAGGGGGCCCAGCAGGCACTCGAGGTGGAGTAAGAAGCTGCCCCAGCAGCTTTCCTTGGGACAGAAGCATGCTCCTGATTCCACTGTTCCCACCTTGAACTCTAAGACACAAGCCAGCGGCAGTGGCAATTGTAGCCACTGTGGTTGTAGGGTGATCAGCTATCTTGGTTTGCCCTAGATTTCCCCGTTTTAGTACCGAAAGTCCCACATCCCAGGAAACCCCTCAGTCCCAGGCAAAACTGGGTGGTTGGTCTCCCTATATGGTGGGCACATCAGCAGTGATCAGGAGAGATGAACCCAGCAAACAGCCATTGATGATTAAGCAGCTAGTAACTATGGGGGATTGGAATTTGCCAACTCAAAATATGTCTGCCTGAATGACATTTTGACCCCCAGTGTCACTAACTGACCAAAGGAGTTTGGAATGGGAGGCCTGCCCCCAGAAAAGGCCATTACTATAGATATCTCTGGGTACCTGGGTGGGTCGTGCTAAGCCCATTCTTAGTTCTAGTTACCTTTTATGAGAGACATCTTCTTCCCTGCGCCAGGAAGAAGGGGGAATGGCCTTACCTAGAAACTTATCAGAACGGAAGGTGAGGACTTAAATCTTCATGATAAACTTACCCATTGTTAACTGTGCTGTTTGGGCAATATGCTATCTGACTCCCACCAGGTTCCTATAGATGACCTCTCCCTGGAGCCTGGATCATCATGGTAATGGGTGTTTGAGCTATTTTTTTCAGGAACTGAACCCCTTGTCCACTTCAGGCCGGACTGAGGCCACCAACCCATCAACTGGGCCCTTTTGATGGCAAGAGGTTGGAACTCCACCCTCAGGGCATGCTAATGCCGCCATTCTGTGAAGATGTGTCCTACAAAGAGGCATGAAGGCTGACTACGCTTGCGCAGATCATCAATTGCCTCATCTCTCCTCACCTCCACTCATTTCAGACCACCTTGCCCCCTTCCCCATAAATACCGCTGAGTCCCTATTTTCGGGGAGGCGGATTTGAGACTTGTTCTCCTGTTTTCCTCACTTGGCTGCCTTGTGATTAAATCCTGTCTCTCTGCAATCTCGTTGTCTCGGTGATTGGCTTTCTGGGTGGCGGGCAAAAACGGAGCTGGTGCGGTAACAGAGGTACTTGAGTGGGGCAGCAAAAGATTGTGGAGGCCATGGCAACCCAGCGAGAGGAGGTGGCAGTTGCCATAGTGTTGATGATGGGGTCTACCAGAAGAGACGCCAGGATACGGTGGTGCCATTGGCAGCATGGGCCTGGGCTGCCAGTGAAGAGCCGTGCTGACAGCTCGAGCAAGAAGGAAGGGCTTTCCAGCTTTTCCACTGTTGCTGTAACGAGGAAATCAAAGGCGTTGGGATGGAGGTGGAGGCCCAGTTGTGGTGGCTAAGATTCCAGGGTCTGCATTCACAGGACCACACACCTCTCTCCATTCTTGTCCCCCGCGTCTCTTCAGTTGTTCTTCCCCCACACTGGGGACCGGGAAGCATTAGTTGGATCTTTCCAGACTTTACCTGGTTTCACTGGGCTTTCAGGGGCTGGAGTCACCTTCAGTTCGTATACTCATCACCATTTATCTTTTTTGTTTGTGTTCCTCTTTAAAAACAAAGATCCCTGGTGCTTAAAAAAAAAAAGTCAAGTAGTTTTTTTTTTTAACTTGCCTGGCAATGGAACACACCTTGGAGAAGACATTCACTGAGTAGTTTTGTCAAGGGGGAAAAGGCAGGGGTTGTTATCTGCTCCAAATTAAGGATTGAAAACCAGCACGGGCCTGTATGCTGGTTTAACAAGACCCATGGTTCGTTGGTCAGGAAACAGTTTTCAGTTAGATTCCACTAGGGTCAGGCATGCCTGGGGCACTCAGAGGTTATGGTCCTGACAGGCTGCAGCTGCCGAGAACCAGTTATGATGCAACGCAATGTTCCGTTTTGCTATCTTCTAGGCAAGTGCTGCTGAAAGTGGAAATTTTTCCCAGGGGAAAGGTCTCCTGTAGCCCGGCATTGCTCCCTCCACTTGTCCATTTAATCCCTGCTTCAGCCACTATTCCCTGGACTTTGCCGGAACAAATAGTACTTTCCTCAGCATTTCCAAGTTGAGATCTAGTCATGATCACCATTTTCTATTTTCTCTAATTTCTTCCTCCCTCCCTCCCTTCTTCCCTCCTTTCCTCCTTCTCTCCCTTCCTTCCTTCCTTCCTTCTTCCTTTCCTTTCCTCCATTCCCCCCTCCCTCCTTCCTTTCTTTCTTTTCTGATGCAGCAGACGCTCTAATCTCCATCAACTCACCCGCATCTCTCTAGTTCTTTCTAGGCCTTCCTTTACA
The DNA here is from genome assembly GCF_020826845.1 of Diceros bicornis minor. Classification (NCBI taxonomy): domain Eukaryota; kingdom Metazoa; phylum Chordata; class Mammalia; order Perissodactyla; family Rhinocerotidae; genus Diceros; species Diceros bicornis. The sequence continues at coordinate 34,013,416 of NC_080770.1, read as the reverse complement.
GCCAGGCCCCCACAGCTAAATATGTCCATCCTCAGCCCAACCGTATGGCTTGGGCCTGTCTCAGGGACGAACCAGTTTCGGTCCCCAGGTCATTGTTTCTTTTAGATCCACAAGAGTATAAAATAATAGTACATCTGTGTTTAATTATGATTCAGCCTTCCTGGCCTTACATTCAGAAATTTCTAATGCTTTGGAGGGAAGGGATGTTTGCTACAAACATTGGCCATAATGACAATGTTTCAATCTGCTTTTCATTTCCTAGATAAAGTCACAAACAGATGCAAAGGCTGGCTAAAATGGTTGGGAGTGGAGTGTCCGGACCATCTGACATGGTGCAGATGGGGCTCACATGTCAGCACTCATAATTTTTTCTGTTTTTTAGTTTCTATCTTTAAAAGTATGCCCTTTAAAAAAAATACTGGCACAGAACAACTAGAACTTGGACTCTGGTTTCACAATTTATGTGGCTGATTTCATAGACTATTGTGTTTCATGTTATGTAATTTTTTCTGAGAGTTACAAATAATTTTTTTTCATGTTTAGGGCATAGGGCTTTTATGTTGGTATGTTTGGGAGGAGCAAAGAGTAATAACATGGGAGGATATGCTATAAGGAGGGCACACGGTTTTCCTGGTACAAACTGATACTGAACCAAGTGGCTCGCCTCCTGGTGAGTTAATTGAGACTCTACACCAGTGGAAGTTGTCTCACAAAGTAAAGTGTATTTGCAGCAAATAGGAGGCCATGAGGAATCATTTCCAAAGTCATGGCGTCCCAGAACAAAGGAAAGCAGGAACTTTTATTTGGCTGGGGAATAAACACTCCAAAGGAAGAGGTGGGTATTCGCTTGCACAGGCTCAGTTAAAGAACGTGCTTCCACACAATGAGGCCTAAGCTCCTCCTGGAGAGATCTTTGCATTAAAAATAAGGCAAAGGTCCTGGGCATAGCTCTTGTGGTGAGGCTTGGTCAGTTTCAGAGTGGCTGGTGGTTACATCTCCTTAACATACAAAAGGAAAAGAAGCAACTTGGAAAAACAGTTAATTGCTTCCAAACCCCCCTTTGAGTTTCTTGAGGCACCTAGTCTGTGACAAAACCACACCCCTGCGCTGCCCCCAGCTCAGTGCCATGCTTCTGACAATAGTTGATGTTGAGTCCCTGTCCATGGGGCCTGTGGTGAGCCGCTGCTGAATCCTCCAGCTGTGGTGCTCCTGTGGGGTTCATTGTGGCGTGAAGAGTCTTGGTGACTGATACTTTTGGCACCTTTTCTTCGTCGTGGGCTTCTGCTGCCTCAGCTCCTTTCCAACATCATGGCACTTTCCTTTGCTCAAGGCTTACTTCATGGGTGGTTTTTACTGTGGACCCATGGATATGAGCAGCTCAGACATTTAAGGAATGTGTTGTTACCAGCAGGATTCTTTCCCCACACTTGATTCACTTCAGACACCAAGACTTGTGTTGTAGAGTTCCTTCAACAGAACGAGATACAGAATGATCTCTGAACCTAGCAGCAAGATCTTACAGCAAGATAGGTCATGTTCCAAACATCACCAAAGGCTGCCTTAAATCAGGGCCTAGTTTGAAGATAATAGCTGATATTTACTAAACTATCAACTAATTATACAGTAATGAAAAAGTCAGAAACAAATGTCTATTGGCAAGTAATTCCTTACCTCCAGCTCATAATATTAGTAAGCTTACGGTACCTTTTGTCACATTGTCACCGACTAGGAGCCTCGAAAAACTCAAAGGTGTGTTTGGAAGCAATTAACTGTTTTTCCAAGTTGCTTCATTGCCTTTTGTATGTTAAGGAGATGTAACCACCAGCCATCCTGAAACTGACCAAGCCTCACCACAAGAGCAATGCCCAGGACCTTTGCCTTATTTTTAATGCAAAGATCTCTCCAGGAGGAGCTAAGGCCTCATTGTGTGGAAGCATGTTCTCCAACTGAGCCTGTGCAAGCGAATACCCACCTCTTCCTTTGGAGTGTTTATTCCCCAGTCAAATAAAAGTTCCTGCTTTCCTTTGTTCTGGGACGCCATGACTTTGGAAATGATTCCTCATGGCCTCCTATTTGCTGCTGTTGGGGGAGAGGGAAAATCTCCCTCTGCCCTTTTCCTTAAGGTTCTTATGGCTGGCCAAATAATCAACAAGACAGGTTAGCAGGAGAAAATAATACCAAGTTTAATAACATGTATACATGGGAGAAACTCAGAAATGAGCAACTCGTCCCTCTGTCTAAGCTGCTTGCTTAAGTATTGCAGCTAAAGGCGAGGAACGTGTTGGGGGTGGGTAGTGGTCTGGGACTTCAGAGGCCAGGCAGACAATTCTTTTCAGGGTCATCTATAGATAATGTGGTCAGGGAGAGACAGAGTTTTTGATAAAAGAGGCTTGGTGCTTTTCTTATTGTAACCTCTATCTTACATTATCTTTACAGCCATCATGATAATAACTCCTTCCTGAAACAGATCTTTTGTTTTAAATTTTTTAGGCAGTTTGGGAGGGGAAACTCAAATATTTTTCTTGAGTTTTCTGAGTCCTTATTGTCTTCAGCTCGAAATAATCCGCATACCAGAGTGGTGCCTCCTGGGGTAGCTGGCCCTGAGCACCATCACTGCAAATACACTTTACTTTGTGAGACAACTTTCACTTGTGTAGAGTCTTAACTCACCAGGAGGTGAGCACACTTGGTTCGGTAATAAGATGACCTCAGGGTTTTATAAGTATTAATACATTAAATCTCATAATATATATAAGAATTAAGAAAATCATATGGCCATTTCCCTGTGTACCTGATTGACTGTGTTTATATCTTTTTACTTTTTAACTTCTGTCTTTGTCTTAAATTGTTCCTACAAAAAATCACTGGGTCCAAGGCAAAATTGTGACATGGGCGAAGTTTGAATTCAGTGGCCTCCACTTCCTCCTCATCTTCCTTTTCCTAGTTCCTGCTACTTCTTCGCCCCCACGTGAGGCCTAAACTGGGCCCTATTCTGGATCTCAGTCGGCTACTGAGTAACTGATAGTTAAACTGCGACCCAAGAAAATATTTATATATGACCCCTCAGGGATATTTTTATATTTGTTTGGTAAATTTTTAATTTGACATAATATTAAAGGTACAGAAAATTACAAAAATAATACAAATAACCCCAATTTACCCTTTACCCAACTTCAGTAGAAGTTTGCATTTGTCCATTTGTTTTATCATTTGCTTGCTCCTTTATTTGTACGTATGTATGTTTATTGTTTTCTGAGCCATTTGGGAGTAAGTTGCAGACACCATGCCTTTTACCATGTTCTTCAATATGTGTTTTCTGAGAAGAAACATTCTCTTACATAACCACAGTACAATGATCAAAACTTGGAAATTTGACATGGATACAATATTATTATTCATCTAAAATTTATAGTCTATATTAAAATTCATAAATTACCCTCATAGTATTCTCTAAACCTTTCCCCCGTTCCAGACCCAATCCAGGAACATACTTCTTACTTAGTTGGCATATCTCTTTGGGTTTCTTTAAACTGGAACAGTTCTTCAGTCTTTTTTTTTCCCCCCCCGAAAGCCCCAGTAGATAGTTGTATGTCATAGTTGCACATCCTTCCAGTTGCTGTATGTGGGACGCCACCTCAGCATGGCTGCAGAAGCGGTGCGCTGGTGCGTGCCTGGGATCCGAACCCGGGCTGCCAGTAGTGGAACGCTCATACCCAACCACCAGGCCACGGGGCCGGCCCCAGTTCTTCAGTCTTTATCTTTCATGATCTTGATATCTTGAAAAATGTAGGCTGGTTATGATGTAGAATGTCCCTCCATTTGAGTTTGTCTGATGTTTCCTCATGATTAGATTCAGGTTATGCATTTTTGGTATTAAGGCCACAGAAGTGATGTGTCCTTTTTAGCACATAATATCAAGAGGCTCATGATGGTGGGATTATATTTCTTCTTTAAAAGAAGACTTAAATATAAGAAAGCTTTCAAATCTTCAAGAAATGTACACGTAAAATTGAAATGAAAGGGTGTAATACCTTTGAAGCCAGCCCCGGGGGTCTAGTGGTTAAGATTAGGCGCTTCCACCGCTGCCACCCCTTTTGTTTCCAGGTGAGGGGCCCACACCACTGTCTGTCAGCTGTCACACTGTGGCAGTTGCTGTGAGGCTGAAACCTCTGCCACCGGGATTTCAAATACCAGCAAGGTCACCCATGGTGAAAAGGTTTCAGCAGAGCTTCCAGACTCAGACAGACTAGGAAGAAGGACCTGGCCACCCACTTCTGAAAAACTTGGCCGCGAAAACCCTATGAATCTGATATAGCACTGGAAGGTCAGAGGATGGTGCAAAAGGACTGGGCAGGGCCCAGATCTGCTGTCCACAGAGTTGCTAGGAATGGGAATCAAATTGATGGCACTAACAACAAAATGCTCTTGAGCACAGGATCTTATCAAATCCTTTAAGACAAACACTTGCAGTGGCCAGAGGCAGTCTCTTCACTCAGCACATTCTACAGGGGTGGCTGTGATATAATATACTCAACACAGAGGTCGCTGTACTTCCTCAACAGCTGGAGCAGCTGTCCACTATTTGTCATACGGTTTATCCTGGTGTTAGCTCACCCAGTAATTCATTTGCTTCTTCATCCATTTAGTCAAATGTTGGTCGAACACTTGCTGAGTGCTAGAAAACTTCCAGGTACCAAAGATAAGCAGAAAAACAAAAAACCACCGTCCTCTTGGAGGATCTATTTAGGTGGGGTGAAATATACAATAAACAATTTAACTCCAGTATATAATATGTTAGAAGGTAAGTGTCATGGAGAAAATACAAAGCAGGGACGGTGTGATGGGGAATGCTGGAGGAGGCTAGAAAAATCAAATGAAGGGATCAGGGAAGGCCTTCCTGAGAAGGTAATAGGGCAACCCACAGGCCCACACACTGGGCAATGTGGCTTTTGTACTTTGAGGAGGCAGAGGTTAAAAGGGCATTCAGTGAAAGGACTGGACCCATTACAAATCCTGAGTGAATCTCCTATAATTTATCCACCAAGGAAGTTGTTTCACGTGTCAGAGGACAGGAGGAGAGAGCTGACAGTGATGGTTACTCACTGGAGCTTAGGATATTAGGTGGGATGGGACTGGGAAAGAAGTCAACCCAGTGCAAGTTTCTGGAGAATTAAGCTAGTGTTTGTTAAGCAGAATAATAATAGAAAGATATGGTAAGGGAGGAAAGTGAAGGCTAGGAGGGATAAATGGGGCAAAATTTGAACAACTTCTGGCAGAAAGTAAGCTAGATAATAGACATATAATGCATATGTTGTACGTTGTATTCTTAAGATTTAGTATTTTAAGAAAGAAATAGACCTTTGTCTTCAGATTGCATGAGGCAGTTGCTCTGGACACTTGGCACCATAGGGAGAACTTCGCTTCGTGTCACAATGTCTCAGAATCGAATCCGTCTATGTCCACGTATCTGGGAGCAGGGGTTTCACAGAAGTGATGATACAGGTCAACGGACCCTCTTGCCTGGTAGAAACCAAGTCTTTTAGTGCACATGTTTTCCCAGAGAAAATTAATCCTATTATCTTAAAAATCCGAGGCTCTAGCTGCTCTTCGCGGTCAGGATGGAGAAACGGCTCAGGATCTTCCTCCCCCTTCATCCTCGCTGCCTCTTCTCTGGCACTCTTATCACCTCCTTTGAATGCCCTCAATCCCGCGTGACTCTCTAGGCCTGGAACACTCTTGTATCACAAATCCATAACCTCTTTCCATTCTTTCTTGCAAAGACAGTCTGGAATGTCATTTTCCTGTGGTCTTTCTTAATTATGTGGGCACAAAACACGGGGTTCACCGTTGGTTTACATCAGCGTGCCTCCAGAAAGCCAGGTCTGCAGGTGGGCAGGACGTGGTGCGTGCAGTAGCAGTACTCTAAGAATGTGGGACCCAGATCTTCCTGCATGCCTGCCCACTTTGTTGCAGGTAGAACCACGTCGAAGCTGAGATGTGACCTCTGGAGCCTGGTTGAGTCCTGGCTGCATCACCAACCAGCTGTGTGACTTTGGGAGGTCACTTAACCTTTCTGTACCTCAGTGTCTTCATATGTAGAGTGAGGATAATTACAGTTCATACCTTACAGGGTTGTTAGAAGGATCAGATGAGTTAATATTGGAAACTCCCTTTAGAGTTGAGTCTGGGACAGTAGGAGTGATATAAAAGTTTGTTAAATGAATTTAAAAAATATGTTTGAGAGGATGGTTGTGTGGAACAGGAAGGTTTGGTTTAGGGCAGTGGTCCTTTTTCATCACAATGTGGCCTCGGAGTCATACTTGAGTGGCCAGAGGGGGTCTCCCTACAGGGGTGCACTCCCTACAAGGGTGGCTATAATGTAATATCCTATGCAGAGTTCGCTGTATTTCCTCACAGCTGTCGCAGCCCATCAAAGGGCCGTGTGGGGCTTGGCCACTAACTCTTGCTGTGCATGACGCCTCTCTCGATCCTCTCAACAAGCCTAGGAGCTCGGTGTGCTGCTGGTGGACCACCCACATCCGTTATCCCTTTCTTCTTTTATCATAGAGTGCCTGAGTTTCACCAAGCACATGGTCACCCAGACAGTGACTGTGTTTCCCAGCTTCCTGTACAGCTGGGCATGGCCGGCCATGTGACTAAATTCTCACCAAGGGAATGTGAGCAGAAATGAAGTGTGCCATTTCCAGGTTGTGCCCTCAGCAGGAACAAGCGTATGCTCCGTTTGCTCCTCTGTCCCCCTTCCCACTGGCTGGCATGCAGTTGTGATTGTGTGAGCTGGAGCAGCCACCTTGGGCTCAGAGATTGAAGCCTCGTATTGAGGATGGCAGAGCTGCCTGACCAGCCCTGTGCCGTCTAGGTCTGAGATGTTTCGTGTGAGAGAAATAAGCTTTTATCTTGCTTAAACTATTGTATCTTTTGGTTCTTTTTGTTATAGCAGCTTAGGTTATAAATAACACAGGTGTTAATATCTCCATTTTACAAACTAGAAATGGAAGCTTAAAGAGATAAGTGACTTGCTCGAGGCCACCCAGTTTGTAAGTGGCCGTGGTGGGATTCAAACCTAAGTGCTCTGACGCCAGGGCTGGGCCTTTTATCTGCATCGTGCTATCTTGCCTCTTGAAGCCCTGCTGGTCCATGATGTGGGTTTATAGGAAAGAAGGGGAGGAGAGAGACAGCTGTCCCGGTCCTCCTAGTCTAGCATCCCCAGCTACGACCAATGGTTCCACCCAACATGTACATGTTGTAACTATTCATTTCTCACAGATGCGTAATTGTGGAGTCTCAGTCCATACTGAATGTGTTGATTCATCTCTGAGATTTTTGTCATGTTTTTTGGATTGTCAGAGTTTAGGAACCCAGACCCGGTTCTGCATACCAGCTTAAGCCCAGGGTCAAGCACAACACAACACTTGACAGCACACACAAGAGAGGCAATGACAATACCTCCAAGATGAGAGTGCTGGTTCAAGGTAAGTTCAAGCCAGGCATAGCCATCCCAGTGGTTCAACATGGCTGGTTGCACAGGTCTTGCAGGAGCCCAGCTGAGAGGAGAGCAAGTGGCTAAGCAGCAGGATTCCCAGCCAGTCCAAGTCAGATATAGAGGCCAGTGTACGTAGGCAAACTTGAAAAAGGCCTAACTCCAATTGCAAATGTTTGCTTGCTATCCCAGGCCTACTCAAGAAGTCATAATACCATGATTAATGAAGTCAGACTTTTAAGAAAAAACAGAAGAGAGACAGCCCTGATGGCCTAGTGGTTAAAGTTTGGTGTGCTCTGCTTCGGTGACCCAGGTTCAGTTCCCGGGCATGGAACCACACCACTCCTCGGTCAGTAGTCACGCTGTGGTGGTGGCTCACATAGAAGAATTAGAAGGACCAACAACCAGAATATACAACTACGTAATGGGGCTTTGGGGAGAAAAAAAAAAGAGAGAGGAAGATTGGCAACAGATGTTAGCTCAGGGCAAATCTTTCCCAGCAAAAAATATATATGTATATATATATTTCAGCTTTCTGTGCTAATGGGATGGATCACATAATGCTTATTCCTGGCACTGTACCTAACACCTATTCATCCTTCAAGATTCACTTGTCCATTATTTCTTGATGAAGTCTCCATGACCTCTCAAGTTCCGGTTAGGTGACCTTTTTAGGTACTACCACAGCAGCTGTACTTCTCCTCTCAGAGCCGGAGCACTTTTCACATGGTGATGTTGCCTGGTTTTTTGCCTGCACCCATCTCCTTCCCTGCTCTGCTTCCAGAGCCTGGCATGCAGAGAGCCTAGGGCATGGTGGACACTCAACAGGTGGAACAAATCCCATGGGTGGTGGTGATGGCTGAATATAACATGAGTGGCATTGTCCATTCTGAAGAATCCAATAAAATATTCAATTTATGGGCATCTAGAGTCCAACTACTTACCTATCTCTAAAATTTTATTTCCAGTCCACACTCTTGGTGCTGGTGAGAGTGTAAATTGGCTCAAGTTTACAAAAACAATTGACAATATGTCACAAGGGACTTCAAATGTTCATGTGATTTGAACCAAAAATTACTTCTAGATCCTATGGAAATAAAGACAAATACAGAGGAAGGATGTTCACTATACTGTTGTTCATACTAGAAAAAAATTTAAGTGTTCCCAGTAAGAGAATGTGTAAATAAACATACAGTCACTTGATTGCAAATTGTACAGCCATGGGGGGAAAAATCACATTTTGGAAGAGTGTTTAATGACTTGGGGAAAATTTTATCCTACAATGTTAAGTGAAAAAAGCAGGACACAGGACACAGTTGGTGTGCCATGGTGCCAGTGAGGCTGGCAGGAAGGGGGCGGACAGGGAGCTTTGGGATGTGTGGCGAAGGGTTTCTCCAGTTGGATTCAAGAATAAGAATGTGAAACAAAGGACTTGGTAACCTAACCATCTGTATGCCTTTGTGGGAAGTGTTTGCAAGGGACAAGGCTTTGCATTTTGAAGAAAATTAAAGATTCAGCAAAATTACAAGAAATTGCTATAGAGGGAAAAGAAGGTTCAAACCTCATAGGAATCTCAGTTCACAGAGAAATACCTGATCATCTGAAACATCTCCAATTAGCTAAAGAGAAAAGACTCAGGAAGCAACTTAGAAAAGTTGACCAGCCTTTGTTAGAAGAGTAAGTTGATTGGCCTTTGCTGGAAGACCAATATAGCACAGACCAGGCTTTGTATGGAGAACAGCATAGCATTGACCAGCCTCAGCCAGGAGAACAATGAAACAAAGAGTAAACTCCATTACTATTCCAAAGAAAATGAAAAGAAAATATCAAGTCAAAAAGCACAAGAAGAGGGCCGGCCCCGTAGCTTAGTGGTTGGGTGCGCACGCTCCGCTACTGGCGGCCCGGGTTCAGATCCCGGGTGCGCACCGAAGCACGGCTTCTCTGGCCATGCTGAGGCCATGTCCCACATACAGCAACTAGAAGGATGTACAACCATGACATACAACTGTCTACTGGGGCTTTGGGGAAAAAAAAGGAGGAGGATTGGCAATAGATGTTAGCTCTGAGCCGGTCTTCCTCAGCAAAAAGAGGAGGATTAGCATGGATGTTAGCTCAGGGCTGATCTTCCTCACAAAAAAAAAAAAAAAAAGCGCAAGAAGAACATAAACAGGTACAAGCTAAGTGTTCTGCTGAGAAACAAGAATTTGAGAGGAGAAAACAAGAGAGAGAAGAAGCTCAAAGTCTCTACAAAAAGGAGAAAAGGGAAGTGTTCAAGACATTGAGCAAAAAGACTAAAAAGTGTCAACCAAACTTGGATTTACAAGTGAAATATCTTCTTAAAAAATACAAGAAAAAAATTAAATCACACATTTTGTGCTTAATCAAGAGTTAAACTATCTCCTATCTGTGTATTGAGTTCTTTTGTATAGTAGTCCTCCTTTATCCACAGTTTCATTTCCTGCTATTTCAGTTACCCGCCATCTGAAAATATTAAATGGAAAATTCCAGAAATATACAATTCATAATTTTAAATTGGGCACCATTCTGTGTAATGTGATGAAATCTTGCACCATCCTGCTCCATCCTGCCTGGGACACGAATCATCCCTTTGTCCAGTGGATCCACGCTGTATACACTACCCACCCATTAGTCACTTAGTAGCTATCTTGGTTATCAGATCTACTGTCGCAGTATTGCAGTGCTTGTGTTCCAGTAACCCTTATTTTACTTAATAATGGCCCCAAAGTGCAAGAGTAGTGCTGCTGGTAATTCAGATATGCCAAAGAGAAGCTGTAAAGTACCTCCCTTAAGTGAATAGGTGAGAGTCCTTGACTTAATAAGGAAAGAAAAATATTGTACACAGATTGCTAAGATCTATGTAACTTTTATTACAGTATATTGTTATAATTGTTCTATTTTATTATTTATTATTTACTGCTGTTAATCTCTTACTGTGCCTAATTTATAAATTGAACTTTATCATAGGTATGTACAGTCACGTGCCACATAACAATATTTTGGTCAAGATGGACCACATATACGATGGTGGTCTCATAAGATTATAATGGAGCTGAAAAATTCTTATTGCCTACTGACGTGGTAGTCATTGTAAGGTCGTAGTGCAATACATTGCTCATGTGTTTGTGGTGATGCTGGTGAAAACAAACCTACTGTGCTGCCAGTTATATAAAAGTATAGCACATACAATTATGTACAGTACATAATAGTTAATAATGATAATAAATGACCAGGTTACCGGTTTATGTATTTACTATACTTTTTATCATTATTTTAGAGTGTACTCTTTCTACTTATTAAAAAAAAAGCTCACTGTAAAATGGTATGCCCAGTTATGCTGGCAGCAGCCTCATACAATTTTTATGTTTATTGTGTCTCTTGAGTGCATCGTTTTCTCTTGTGCTTGATTTAACCTTGCGTTGTTCTGTTCATCATGGCCCCTAAGTGTACAACATCCACTGCTAATGTTGCCTCTAAGAGGCTACGTTGAGCGATTGACCTGGAAACAAAATTAAAAGTGACTAAGGACTACGAAGGTGGAAAGTCAGCAATGCGTATCGCTCACTGGTCAGGCGTGTCCCCTCCACCACAGCTATGATCTTGAAGACCAAGAACAACGTGATGGAAGCTGTTACAGGATCTGCTTCATTGAAGGTAACGAGACTAACAAGAATTGGAGAAGGGCCTATACCAGACACAGAGAAACTTCTAATGACCTTGTTTGAAGACCAGACACAAAAGTGTATGCTTCTCAGCACAAAAAATTTGTTTGCCATGTTAAAAGAAAAGGCTGAACATGACTATGATGTTGTATTTACTGCTAGCTCTGGGTGGTTTAAATGATTCAAGAATCCATATTCATCACCTATTGTGAAAATGAGTGGTGAGTCTGCAAGTGCTGATGTGAAGGCAGCTAAAGAATTTTTGGAAACTCTACATAAGCTGATTGTGGAGGAAGATTACTTGCCATAGCAAACAATCAATATGGATGAAGCCTTCCTATTCTGGAAATGGATGCCTGAAAGTACTTTCATCCATAAGGACACCAAGTCAATGCCAGGTTTCAAGGCTTTTAAGGACAGGATAACAGTCTTGCTTGGAGGCAATGTTGCAGACTACGAATTGAAACCCTTTGTGATCTGGCACAGTGAGAACCCCAGGGCCTTCAAGCATGTTGATAAGCACTCCCTGCCAGTATATTACGGGAGCAATAAGAAGTCATGGGTGACCAAGCTCCTCTTCCAAGCTGCCCTCCTGCATTGCTATGCCAGTGAAATGAAGAAGTACTGTCTGGAGAATAACATACCTTTCAAGATTTTGCTTATTGTTGATAATGCTCCCGAATATCCTCCTTTTATTGGTGCTCTTCATCTCAACGTCAAAGTAGTGTTTCTCTTTCCAAACACCACCTCTTTAATCCAACCAATGCATCAGGGAATTATAGCAGATTTTAAGGCCTACTACCTGAGGAAGACCTTTGCCCAGGCTATTGCTGCACCTGAGGAAGACACTGAGAAGACACTGATGCAATTCTGGAAGGATTACAACATCTATGATGTATCAAGAACCTTGCTTGGGCTTAGGGTGATGTCACCAAGGAGAGTATGAATAGCATCTGGAAGAAGACAATTAAGAGGTTCATCCATGACTTCAAACGTCTTTGCAAGGAAAAGGAGGTTGCAAAAAATCAAAAAGGCTGTGGTTGTGATGGCAAACAACTTTAGCCTGGGTGAGGATAAGGGTGACACCGAGGAGCTTCTAGAGGTGGTTCCTGAGGAATTGACTAATGAGGAGTTGTTGGACCTGGAACAGGAACACACAGCTGAAGAAGAGGCAGGAGAAAAGGAAACTGTAGGAGAAGAAAAAGAAGAAGAAAAATTCCCAGTGAAAGTGTTACCATTAAAAGGGATCCTCTACTCACCACAAAGACGAGCCTACAGTCAAGAGGCAAGGTGGTAGGAGAGAAAGGGTCTTTTTATTACAGCTTGCTAGCCAAGGGGGAAGATGGCAGACTACTGTCCTAAAGAACCATCTTAAAACTACAAAATTTTGAAGCAGTTATATAGGCCAAATGGGTTGAAAAGGGGAGTCTCAGAATGTTGACCATCTGGTGTTTTGGTCCTTGAGATGCCAGATCATCCCTTTCTCTTGTCATCTGTGACGGATGCCAGCATAGGGTTCTGTGGGAGATCAAGATTTGGCCACCCTGAAATATATCTCTTTACCTTGATTGTTTTCTCTAAGGGACATTTGACCTCCCTCACTACCTGCCTAAAGAATTGGACATAGTAACTCCTTCCTGGAACAGATCTTCTATCTGATGGCTGTAATATAATGTAAAATAGAGGTTACAATAGAAAAGGCACCAACAAGCCCATCTTATTGGAAGTTCTGTCTCTCTGGCCACAGTCTCTGGATGGCCCTGCAAGGAGTTGCCAGACAAACATTTACATTTATAAGGGAAATCTCCATTTGTAAAGGTATCTCCCTCTCTGTATTGGGAAGAGGGGGGATGACCTCATTTCTAGAAACTTATCAATGTGGAAGGTGAGGCCTTAAATCTGCATAATAAGCTTACTCTTGTTTACACTGCTTTGGTGGTAATCTCCTGTAACCGGCACCCCCCCCCCCCAACATCCTCCTCTGTCTTTAGCTGAAGATGGTATTTAAGACGAGAATTTCTGCTATCGTGTTGAGAAACGCAGTGTCCCTGCTTTCTCCCATGTATACATGTTGTTAAACTTGGTATTATTTTCTCCTGCTAACCTGTCTTGTTAATTATTTGGCCAGCCATAAGAACCTTAAGGAAAAGGGCAGAGGGAGATTCTCCCTCTCTCCTGACAGCTCTTTTCCGGAGGTAGTTACACCCCTGGGAAAACTTAAAGAACAAAGTTATCGCCTTATTGCAATGGGGAGGTCTATGTATAAGCCAAGGCTATGAAAATAGCAGAGCATGCATATTTCTTACAAGCAGGTGCGTACTTATCTAGGCTGCATGCAAACAAAGCATTGCTGACAAGGAAAGGGGGTGTCTTGTGGATCAAGGTCATTTATAATTCCAACATGGTTCACCTCTATAAGATGGCTTCCCTAATGCTAACCTATGTTAACCATTGGCTGTTATTTATCTTAGCTATTTAGATGGTGCTAACAAAGGGTTTAGCAGAAGATTTTGCAGACCTTAACAAGCTCCTTAAAAAGTTTGAAAACATGGACCTCAACACCAAAAGGTTTTCATTAATTGACAGGAATGTTCCTGGTGCATTTTCTGCTTACAAGCAAATCTATGATGAAGAAAAGAAACAAACCAAGCAAGCCATCAGGACATATTTCTGAAAAGAGAGAGACTTCCTCAAGAAGAGCCTCAGGCAGACCCTCAGGAGGTATTCCAGAAGAAGGCACTGTTATCCTAGGAGATGACAGCTCCGAGCGTGTTATTGCCTCTGAAGTGCTAGTGGGACAAGATGCGGAGGTGGAAGACAGTATATTGATGATCCTGACCCTGTGTAGGTCTAGGCTAATGTGTGTGTTTGTGTCTTAGTTTTTAACAAAAAAGTTCAAACAGTAAAAAAATAAATAATTTTTAAAATAGAAAAAAGCTTATAGAATAAGGATATAAAGAAAGAAAATATTTTTGTAGAGCTGTGCAATGCGTTTGTGTTTTAAGCTGTTATTACAAAAGAGTCAATTAAAAAATTAAAAAGTTTATAAAGTTAAAAAGTTACAGTAAGCTGAGATTAACTTATTATTGAAGAAAGAAAAATATTTTTTTATGAATTTAGTGTAGCCTAAGTGTCCAGAGTTATAAAGTCTGCAGGAGTGTACAGTAACGTCCCAGGCCTTCACAGTCACTCACCACTCACTCACTGACTCACCCAGAGCAACTTCAGTCCTGCAAGTTCCATTCATGGTAAGTGCCCTGTACAGGTGTGCCATTTTTTATCTTTTATATTGTATTTTTACTGTACCTTTTCTGTGTAGATATGTTTAAACATAAATACATGCAATTGCTTATGGTATTCAGTACAGTAACATGCTGTACAGGTTTGTAGCCCGGGAGCAATAGGCTATACCGTGTAGCCTAGGTGTGTAGCGGGCTATACCATCTAGGTTTGGGTAAGTACACTCTCTGATGTTCGCACAATGATGGAATCACCTAACGATGCATTTCTCAGAACATATCATTGTTGTTCAGCGACACATGGCTGTATAAGAAAAAGCATAGTACATATAGGGTTCAGTATATTGGAGGTTTCAGGCATCCACTGGGGTCTTGGAATATGTTCCTCTCAGATAAAGGGGACTACTCTATGCTCTACATATATGATTTGTTTCTTATTTATTTTCCTCTGAAGGAAGGTAGGCCTGAAGAATGGAAAGAACCTTCTATTTGGGTGACAGTTTCAAGCATGTAGTGCTTTTGTACCATATGAAATTCAGGTGAAATAAAATGTTTTGAAAATTAAAAAAAAAGCAGGACACAAAATTATATATTCTATATGATCCATTATAAATCTCTCTCACACACACACACACACACGTTACATATACATGAGAGAAAATATTAGTAAGAAAGAAATCTATTTATTACCATCTATGGATGATTATTTTATACGCTATTCTGCATTTTACAAGTTTCCATTAGTAAGCATACATTACTTTTAAAATCAGAAAAAAAGTTAAGGTCATAACAGATTCCAAATTCTTGTTTCTGTTTCCTTTTTCTCCAACACCCAGATCAATAGCATGGCGCATGGGGCCTGGGGGAGAAAAGGCACATGGACTTTTTCCCTCAGGTTAGTTTCAACTGTGGCCCTTACCAGAGCTGAAGGGACATCGGGGCCACCTCCTCCTAAGCAACTGTTCTTGTTGAAGCAGGACTAAGACGTGGTGAAGCAAAGTAGGCAGAGCAGAGGGTCCATGCCACCACCACATACAAAACCACTGTCACCTTTTAATGCAAATTCCAGTTCCTTCTGCCTGTGCAGGCCTAGCCCACATGGGTTGGGATCATACAGCTACGGCGGTGGTCACTGCCCTTCCCTCACAGGGCATTCTGGATTGCAACACACGTCTTTTCTTTCACGTTCTGTTCTTTTCCTCTCTTCTCTCCCTACCCCCGAGTTTACCTCACAAGGGCATTGTGAAGAGAACGAAATTGAAATCTGTAGAACACCTTGGTCTAGCAGAGGGTGGGTGGAACCAGGAGAGAAATAAATAACTATCCTGGTTCTGTCACTCCTCATGCTGCTTCGTATAGACCCGTCGTGCAACAGGACAGTTCATTCCCTCCATTCTTTTCCTGCAAATACTAATGAAAGTTTGTCCACACGGTTCCTAGTTGGGTACTCAACCTTTTCTCTTGAACATTTATTATATGGCCTATTTTGTAAGCTTGGTTGTAGATTTGGTGATATCAGGATTAATAATATTATGTTTTATGCAGGTACATTTTATTTAATTGGGTTCTGAACAACCAGAGAGAGAAGAGCATTTTATAAACAACAGTTTTATTCAATACTAACAAAAATACTCGTGTTTGTATTAGTAAGGTATAAAAATCTGGGATCAAATTTGTTTACTGAACCAATCATTTGGAATTACCTTTAGGAGTCAAACAGACTTGGTTTCAGGTATTTTTAAACTAGGGCTGATATTTGGAAGTGTTTGCACTTAAATTATAATTAAATCATAGTCATAAAGCCAGTGAGTAGACTTCCACCTACGCAGCCGACAGAAACGTGTCGTCGTCACCTGCAAGCACACTCCTTATGTTAACGTGCAACATACGACACGATCTGAAAGTGCCTTCTTTCTCCACTTTTCTCTCACTGGGAACAGTTCCTTAGGAATCTAAACCAACAGTAAGGAAAACAAAAAAAAAAAACCAAAACAGAGGAGAACGCTTATATAAAGAGCAAAGGTGAACACATGACTGAGGTCTCTTTTTATTTATTTTGTTGCTATTTATTTTAGTTGATGAATAAAATGATTAGTTTGATTCTTTCAACATTTATTTATTCAACAAACCATGGGCTCTGGAGATAAATGGACAAGGCCAGAGTCCTGGCTGTATCCCTTAATAATTGTGTAACCCTGGACAAGTTACTTAATCTTTCTGTGCCTCAGTTTCCACCGAGCTTCCAGGCTAGACAGACTAGGAAGTAGGACCTGGCCACCCACTTCCAAGAAAATCGGCCATGAAAATCCTGTGAATTGCAGTGGAGCATTGTCTGATAGAGCTCTGGACGGTGAGAGGAGGGCACAAAAGACTGGGTAGGGTCGACTCTGCTGTCCACAGGGTCGCTGGGGGTCAGAACCCCAGGAATCTCAGGAATCTCAAGGGCACTAACAAAGAAAAATGTCTCAGTTTTCTAATCTGTAAAAGGAGGATAATATTGGTACCTAATTCATAGAGTTGTTGGGAGGGTTAACTAATCAAATGCACACAAAACCTTAGAACAGTCTCCAGCACAGAGTAAGTGCTCAACAAATTCTAGGTGTGCAGGAATACGACAGAGAGCAAGTCAAACATGGTCCCTGCCTCACGGAGTTCACACTCCGGTCAAGGTGTAGGTGGAGTGGGCAGTGAGAGACATCAAACAGACCACATGGCTACTAGCATCTTTACACCTGCGCTAAGTGTAATGAAGGAGAAGTACAGGGCACTAAAGGTGAGTCTGGGGGCTGCTTTTTCAATGAACTGCAAAAGTTAGACTTCTATCACTTAGATTCTTGATATTGCACTTTTGTAAAATCAAGAGCATCTGAAATTTCCCCTATCATATACCCCCCCGTTACATGCAGTTTTATTGAAAAAATCAAACTTAAAAATTGAGAACTTTTAATTTGAAGATGATGGTGTATTTATATATATCAAGGTGTTTAAAGATAATCCTAGCTCATGAGGGAAAAAAATCCTTCAATCCATTTGATTACAACGACAAATTAGTCAATAACTTACTAAATATTTTACTTTTCAACATGGCTCTTTCATAATACAGAGCTTTTCAAAATCCTTACTCACAGAAAGGCAGGATAGTATAGTGGTTCAGGGCCCAGGCTTTGAAATCAGAAGACCAGGGACCTAGGCTCTGACATTTAGCTAGCTTATAAATTTAAGCAAGTTCCTCCACTTTTCTAAGCTTCAGATTCTTCATATTTAAAACGGGGGATGACAGAACTTTCATCACCAGATTGTTGTGAAGATTAAATGATGAAGTCTGGCAAACATCCAGCAGCCTCTGGCACATGGTAGACACTCAAACAAGGGGAGCTGCTAAGCCAAAAGGGAGCCGAAAAGGCTGAACTTTCTTCCTGTGGATTTTAGGCCACTAAGACCATTAAGAACTTGATAATGTTTCATTTCTCTGTGTTATTAAAAAAGGCACGTTTTTCTGTATACATAGTCTGTGATAACGAAAAACTAATGCAACATTTGAGAGTAAGATCACTGGTTAAGACAACTGCAGAATCAGTGTTTGTATTCATTCCAAATTCCCATCAATCCTTCAGTTGCAAACAACGCTAACATTAGGTTTTGTCAAAACTTCATTTTGCACAGAGAAATTCAACCCAAGATTTCTGATTTTTAAGAGCTGAGAGCGTATTTACAGAGTTCAAAGTCCCACCCAACAGGGCCTAAGCGTTTCCTCAGCAAAACTGGCAGACGCCAACCTCCGCGTCGCGGGTCAGCCTGAGGACGCTGATAACCGGAGGCGGAGTCACGCCCGTACGCGGGGCCCGCCCTGGGTTCACCACTCCCGGGGTCCGGGGGCCGCAGGGGCGGGCTCCCCCTTCTCGCCCTCCCACCCCTGCCTCTCCCAATCCGCGGCCCCCTCTCTCCGGGGGCCCCCCCCCGCCCCGGACGGCCAATCAGGAGGCGCCCTCCGAGGGGGCAGGGCCGGGGCGGCGCTGCTCGCGGGCGGCCGAAGTCGCCTATTTAGGGGCCGTGGGCGCGTTCCCTGCAGAGGGCGGAGACGGAGCGAGGCCGCCTGCGCGTTCTGGACGCTCGTGGGGCAGCATGGCGGACGGCCGGGATCCCGCCAGCGACCAGATGAAGCGCTGGAAGGAGCAGCGGGCCGCGCAGGTACCCGCGAGGGGCCGCGCGGAGAGCAGGGCGCTGCGCGGGCGCGGGGCCCTGGCGGTGCAGACGGACTGCTGCATTCGCGGGCGCGGGGGAGCCGGCAGGGTCTGTCGGCGGCTGCGGGGCGCGGGCGGTTGGCTGCGAATCTTGCGCGTCTGCCAGCGGGACAGAGGTCGCGGGAGTGAAGGCGCACGGGGAAAGAGGCAGAGAGCTGCAGCTGCAGGAAGGGAAGTGGGGCTGGGCGGCGAGTGGGCGCAGGCTCCAGCTTGACCTTGCGCCAGCAGCAACTGCAGGCTTTCGTATTTGCGGGGTGCCGTGGGGTCAGGACCCTGTTCTATCACCTCGATGTCCCCAGCACCGATCACTGTGACTGATACTTTGTACGCACAGCATTAAACGACTAAATAAAAGAACTTTTACATTCATTATTTCATTTGCACTTAAAAACATAAGCAGAGCATTTTAGAGCTAGAAGCTACATTAGGGATTAGTTAGTGCATTTATTTACACGTATTTGAGTGCCCGCGTGTGCCAGGAACTGTGCCGGGAGGGGGTGTACGAATCCCAGTGAGGCCAGCGCTACACCGCTGAGAAGCTCAAAGTCTAGCTGGGAAAGACAGGTAAACAGATGATTCCCCTTCCAGCGTGGCGAGGGCCCTCATAAGTCTATTTGTAAAGTGTGAATGGAGTGACATCTGAATGAGAGCTTTAAAGATGAGTAGGATTTCAGCCCAGTGGTGGTGGGGAGGCATTCCTACCCTGTACCGAGGGGTGCAGAGTCTTAAAGGGCATCTTTGAGGACGTTGGATTAGATGAGAGCACAGCTGGTCTGAGTCTTTCATCAAATTGGCCCAGGGTCGAAGGGCCTTGCCCAGTTCCCATGGTGGCTGGTTAATGGCAGAGAGAGGACTCGAGTTGTGCTTTTCCTCATCTTGCCTAGTGCTCTTTCCTCAAAACCAAGTTAGCATTCATGAACTGGGGTATTGATGCCAGTGGATTGCTTTATGGTTCCCTGCTTGTGAGAAGGCAGCTGTTCTTCTCCAAGGGCCTGGAAAATCTCCTCATCCTGTCCTTTATTATATGCCATTAGGGTAGTTCAGCTTTTAATGAGTTCTTAATCAAAGTGAACCAGAGAGACCTAGAGTCAGATTCATCAAGGGCATGCAGCTCGTTAGTGGCAGAGTCAAGCTTAGAACTCAGCTTGTTGGGGCCAGGACTCTTTTCATACCCAGTGGTTGCTAAATCCTGGTTCATACTGAAGTTTTCGTTGAATACTCAGTGAATTGAGAAAAATATGGACAATGTAGTGAGTTTTTCATAAAACAAAATTGATTCATTGTTAAAGGACTCCTCTTTCTCCCGAGACTAGCCTTGTCATTGTTTGGGAGAGTCGTTAACTGTGGTTAAATCACGAGACCCTGCTGGTGATGCACTGTGCATGGCTGGCCCGCAGAGCACATCTGTAATTGGAGGACTCATGGCTGACATCCTGCTGTGTCCTCTGCCCATGGTCTCCTAGCATACTTGTACACTGTCCTCTTTGGCAGTCACATTGATACCTTGTTGTTCCTCACTTTGAGCTGCTCTGAGTGAAAACTGCTTATTTCTTTGAGGACCCTCCAGAAGGAATTTTGCATATGTCACATAGCCTATATAATTTTCCCATGCTTTATTATGAAAAATTTCAGACATTAAGAAAAGTTGAAAGAATTGTACTGTGTATACCCGTATATCTACCATCTAGATTCTGTAATTAATATTTTGCTATATATCTTTTATTATATGTTATTTCATCTCTCCATCCCTTCAAACATCCATTAATGCATTTTTGGGGGGGTGCATTTCAGAGTAAGTTGTAGATATTAGTAGACTTTACCCCAAACACTAAGTATGCAAATGCACAGAGTTTAATGTTCATTTATGTTTTTAAGGTAATGGGTATATATAGTGAAATACACAAATATTATTAAGTGGACCATTCCATGATATAGACCCCTGGGAATCATGTTTTCTTATCAAGATACAGAGGATAATCATCACCCTGGAAAGTTCGCTCATGCTGTTTCCCAGTCGTTTCCGGCAACCCCTGCAATCTTGCCCTAGGCAGCTACTGTTGATTTTCTTTCTTTCTTTTTTTTTTGTGAGGAAGATCGGCCCTGAGCTAACATCTGCCAATCCTCCTCTTTATGCTGAGGAAGACTGGAAGACTGGCGTGGGCTAACATCCATGCCCATCTTCCTCCACTTTATATCGGACGCCGCCACAGCATGGCTTGACAAGCGGTGCGTCGGTGCGTGCCTGGGATCCGAACCGGTGAACCCCGGGCCACCGCATCGGAGTGGGCGCACTTCACTGCTTGCACCACCGGGCCGGCCCTTTGATTTTCTTTTTTAACTGTTGATTTATGTACTTTTTTGTGTAATGCCTCTTTCATTCAGCAAAAATGTTTAAGATTGAAAAAAAAGAAAAAATGTTTTGAGATCCATTGGTGGTGTTGCATGTATCAGTAGTTTGTTTCTTTTATTGCTGAGTAGTATTCCA
Organism: Diceros bicornis minor; assembly: GCF_020826845.1. NCBI lineage: Eukaryota > Metazoa > Chordata > Mammalia > Perissodactyla > Rhinocerotidae > Diceros > Diceros bicornis. The sequence goes on along the minus strand of NC_080770.1, from coordinate 33,992,273 downwards.
TTGTATGAATATACCATCGTCTGTTTATCCTGTTGCTGAACACCTGGGCTATTTCCACTGTTTGGCTGTTATGAATAAAGCTGCCATGAAAGGTTTTATACAAGTCTTTTTGTGCACATATGCTTTCATTTTTCTTAGGAAATACTAGGAGTAGAATTGCTGGGTCGTAGAGTATGCGTATGTTTTATGAGCAACTATTAAGTGTTTTTCCAAAGTGGTTGTGCCATTTTATCCTTCCATCAACAATGTATGAGAGTTCCAGTTGCTCCACATCCTGCTGCCTTTTGGTGTTGTCAGTCTTTTAATTTTAGCCATTCTGGTGGGTGTGAAGTGGTAGCTCATTGTAGTTTTAATTTGCATTGCTCTGATGGTCATTGGTGCTGAGCATCTTTTCACATGCTTATCAACCATTGGTATATGTTCCTTGGAAGTATCTGTTCAAATTTGTTGTCCTTTAAAAATTGTCTTTTTATTAGTGATTCATAGCCCATATTTTAAGTTAAATCATGTATGGGCTAAGTGTTGTAATACTAGACCCCAAAATGTTTAATGGTGTAAACATATTAGAAATTTATTTCTCTCTTACATGATGGGCCAAAGTGGTTTCAAGTGGAAGAGGGAGTGAGTACTCTGCTGCCCATAGTTACTGAGGGTGCCTGGGTGAAGGAGGCTCCCCTTAGTCAATGCATGTAAAGTTGCCCTGTGCATCACTGTCCAGTCACGGAGGGTTAAGAGCGTGGAGGAGCGTATGTGGGAGTTTGGGGCCAGGCTGGAAGTGGTGTAGGTCACTTCTACTCACATTCCATTGGCTAGAACTCTGTCACATGGCCACACCTACCTGTGAGGGAGGCTGGGAAACGTAGTCTATGTCTGTGTCCAGGTCCTGACCCTGCTACAGTCATGTCACTTAATGACAGGGGTACGTGCTGAGAAATGCATTGTTAGGCAATTTTGTCCTTGTGAAAACATCATAGAGTACTTACACACACCTAGATGGTATAGCCTACCACACACCTAGGCTATATGGTCTTATGGGACCACCGTCATGTATGTGGTCTGTTGTATGTGGTGCATGACTGGACATTATCAAAACCATAATCCAAACCTACGTTCCATGTTTGCTGAAAGTCTGTGCAGCCAGTTTCTTGTGATGTGGTGTTGGGCAAACAGACGTAATCTGTTTTTAAAGGTTATGTCCTTTTTACCTTCTGACGTTAAAATATACTTTCTGTTAGAAAATTGTGACAGTAATAGATGCTCTTTTAAAAAAAACTTCCCTTACTTGGCAGATGCTTTTCTGTAAGTGGGCAGCTCAGTATCAGGATCCTCCCTCCCAGCCCCCAGTTTGTTTTCATGTTTTATTGGACTATGAGAGCTTTAAGTTTTGGCACTACTAGAGGGGGGCGCCCTGTTGTCTCCTGACCTTCCAGAACCAGGTGCAGAATGCCACGCTGGTGTATCCTCCTCTGGAACCACAGTGTCAGCCAATGTCAGAGCAATTTATTGGGCGTCTCTCCTTATAGTCAGTTTTTGTTGCTGACAAGTGGATTTCGAGCTTTGTAAATTTTAATAAGCGAGCGTTGAATCAAATGTGTTCATAGGTATGACTTGGATCTTCTTGAAAATATTTATTTCTCTTTCTGTCAAAATACACTTAGGGGAGGGAATTGGTTCTGCCCGTGTTCCCAGTCACTTCGGATGGAATTTCAATGGGAACTTTGTTGCTCAATGCTTAGAATGCTGTGGGCTCTTCTGGTCGGATACCTAGCTTAACTAGTAGCCTCTGATCCCTTAAAAACTGGAGAATTTGAACATTTCAAGCTTTACCTTCTTTAACAGTTCCTTTCTTACCCGGGAGAGAGGTGGGTCTCAGCCCTTCCGTTCCTGTCAGTGAGTTATAAGACAGAGCCCGTGAGGGTCTGTGTGTTTTTTAGGGTAACGATAATAACTGCAGTGATGTGTTACTGCCAACATTTGGATGGAGAGGGGTGACTGATGTGCGTGTTTGTTTCTCTTGGGAACTACCTAGGAGTGGAATTGCTGAGTCATAGTGTGACAGCAAGAGAGACATGAGAAGTGGAATCAAAATTTCTAAGCTTTCATTGCTTTTAGCCTGTATTTAGACCACTCCATATTTTTCTCCGGGTAAGAAAAGAGAGGCTGATAGCAGAATGTAAAACAAGCAAATATTTATTTTTGTTTTCTTCTTCTCGTTTTTGTTCATTTTCTTTCTGAGTAGTGAGACCACTGTAGTTTCTAATACAAAGAGTAAAGGAATCTTTGACACTTATAGATTAATAATCCTTCATTTTTTGAGCCTTTCTCTTTTCCTCTTATTCCCCACTTTTTTGAAAGATCGAAGGACTGGGCCAGTTCTCAGTGCTCCCACATTTAAGACAGTTTCAAGACAGACAAAACCTCTTTTGCAATAGTTATTATTCTGTGTATTTTAAAGGTTTTATTCTTGATAGAATTATTCTAAATGTTTGCTAATTATTGAAAAGCAGTAGCAATGTTTTGACCATTTCTTCCTGGAAACATTGACAACTCACCAAGAAAAGAGGAAAAAAAAACATTAGCAACTATTGTAACATGTTTGCTCTTGTACAAATAATATGAAACAGCCTTGCTTGAAAAACAGACATTTTCCATTTGGGTGAGGGAGGAGGTGTATTCAGAGGTCAGAGGTCCAGCCATGTGACCTTGAAGTCTGACATTTATCTTCCTTGTAAAAGGCAACTTTTATTTTCTCTGGCATTAAAACTACCCACCAGTCCTCTTCCCTGGGAACCTTGGAACCATTTTTGACTTCCCTCTGTCATTTGCCCCCCGCCCCCCACACACAGTCAGCACCCAGGCAGTTCTTTGCGTGCCTGACAGATCCGGTTGTTCCTTGCTCAGCACGTTGTGGGCACGAGGCCGTAAAGGTTGTGGGTCTGGTGGTAGTTCCAACTCTGCTGAGATGGCCTGTTGTAGACACCTCCACTATACTTTGGTTAGTACCCCTGGAAACCATTTATGTTCTTTGTCAAGAACACAGTGTGATTTTTTCTTACCCTTACTGAGTTTCTCTTTTTCCATTATATATTATTTAACATTTTATTGAGTGGCAGTACCCTAGGCAGAGGGTATAGTGAAGACTCATTCTTGCCTTTTGAGCTTAGAATGACCCTCTGGCGTTGACTTATGCCGAGGCACCTGGTGGCTTAACCACGATGAAGTCACTTACAGGATCAAGGGCAGCCCACTGGTGAAGTCTCTGCTTAGAGCCCAGAAAGCATAGTTTTCAATCTTTAAGGCAATCAGAAAAACTTCCCAGGGTTGTCAGTTCATTTCTTTTGTGCTTGAGGACCCCCCCAGTGTGCTGTGGTATTAAGGGGGGACACCCTCTGAAGCTTAGAACGTTTTCAGATTAAAAAAAAAAAGCACATCAGACTGGATCCAGAATTTAGGATTAAATGGCCTACATGGGAGTTAGGGTTTTCCACTTTTTCTAGTGATGACAGGCCCTCTGGGCAGGAGCCCGCATTAATCTTCTGGTCTGTTGCCCGATGTATATTTTGTGTCCAGAGCTGAATTCTGCTTAGTCTTGACTGACTGTGTTAACATAGGAAAAATGCTGAACACGGAGCCTGGTCAGAATTGACACTCGCGGGTGAGCATTATCGACACAGAACTCTCTCTCCCCGCTTGCCTCAACTTCTCCCTTATTTTATTAGACATTTCTCTCTGATTCTTCATTTAAAAAAACTCCACAAAACTTTATATTATGGAAAATTTCAAATCAGACTGAAGTAGGGAGGACAGTGTAATGAACCTCCAGTGCCGGTCCCAGAGCTTCACAGACGATCCTGTTTCGTTTGTCTCACCCACTGCCCCTCCGTGTTTTGAAGCTGACATTTCAGGTGTATCTCCAAAAGGTGCGGACTCTTTACTCGTACCGTTGTCACAGCTACAAAACGAACAGGAATACCTTACTATCCTCACATAGCCAGTCGGCAGATTCAGCTTCCCTGGCTGTGTCTGAGCAGGAGAGAGTTGACCTCCAGGCCTGAGACTGCTCTCCTTAGAAAGGCCTGTGGCCAGGGCGGCTCCTGGCTGGCGTCTGCCAGTTGGATTTTGGGAGGGCTCCCCACCTGACTGATGAGGGTGGATGACCGTGCCTAAGCGGTTTGCACAAACAGTGTGGTTAGGCTGACACCCGCTTTCCTTCTGGGATCCGAGGGTTCCTCCGTGTCAGCTCGCAGTGCAGACCCTGGGCGCCGAGTCTCCAGTGAGCTTCCCTGCAAGACCACTTCTCACGTGTCGGGGACCCAGCCCATAGCATGTGTGCGGGAGAGGTGAGCTGTGCCGTTTTAAGAGGTGTTCCTGTGTTGTGGTTCGGAGTTTGGGCTCTGGAGCCAGTCTGCTTGGGGTCAGGTTCTCTTTCTGCCCCTTTCTAGGTGGGTGACCTAGAGCAAGTTGTATAACTTCTCTGTGCCTCCGTTTCCTCTTCTGTAGAATGGGGATTATAATAGTACTTACTTCAGAGAGGTGGGTTAAATGTGATAACCCAAGTAAAGAGTTGAGAACATGCCTGCCTAGCAAGCTGTGATGGTGGCTCTGCGGTGTGAGTGGGTCTGATGCGTAAGACCTCTTGCACACACATCCCGCACCCAAGCTGAGAGAGACGGGGAGTCAGCGGGATTCGGATGTTACCTGTGTTACTGGTAGAGGACTGATTGGAGAACGTGGCTTGTGAGTTTTGGCCAAGAGGCCTTGCTAGGATTGCAATCCTGAGCTGACTTTACCACTGGCATTTAGGCAGTTCCATTATCAGGCCTCCCTCTGGGGAGCAGGAAGAACGTGTGCTGCCTGGGCCGCTGGCCTCCAAAGGGGAGGAGGTGGGGGCCCTGCACAGGCCTGAGTCCTTTTCCCAAACTGCCCAGTCAGGGACGTCTCTCTCTTCCCTTCCCAGGTTCGGGGCAGGAGGCCTGGAGCAGTCCAGTGTCACTGTCCCCCCCCCCCCCAAAGAAACTTGAGGGCTGGGCAGTCTTGGGTTTTCTGTTCATGGATGTGCACATGGTAGGTACGCGATGGATCTTTGTTGAATAAATGTAGAGTGTCAGGCAGTAATTTGCCAGAAAATATCAGGTATATTCTCTGTTGATCTCTGAGGATGAGAAGCTGTCATTATGACTCCTTTGGGTTTAAAAGTTAGGGACGGTTTGTATTACCAATCTTTTTAAACTTAAAAATGGAAGAATATGGTGCTTAGTAAATTCTTGGCCCTTCTGTGAGCAGAGGGCACTAATAAATGGAAACTGTGTTTCATTAGAGAAGATATTTCATCAGAGAAAGTGGCCGTCTTCCTCCCAGGCACATTTCCTCATTCCTGTTCAACTCCAGCTGAAAAATATTTAACAGGAAAGCCCAAATGGAATGTTACTTTGCGTCCCTGCTTCTAATCATGGTGCTGATTTTTAGCCAAGTCTTTGCCACATTCTGCAACATAATAAGAACATAAACGTTCTTTTCATAATAAGACAGTCTAAAGGTGTTTGATCAGAATTTGAAGTTATAAATTCAGATATTTTCCCTTTTATTTTGGAGGGATAGACTGTTGTTGCTTCCTCTTCCTACTTAGAACTACTCTTTGTTGGCCATTTCATATTGGGCCACAGTTTAATTTATTCACACGTTGAATCCACAAGCATTTGTCGTGCACTTGTTGATACTGAGCATCGTGTCAGGCGTCAGGGATATAGATGGAAAAGGAGTATACCGTCTAGAGAGGAAAAACAGTGAAGTAGACAGGCAGTTGTCATATTTTGTTCAATGGGGCAAAGAAGACGCCCCTCGCCCAGCTTGAGGGGCGGCGTCGGGGGGGTGCCGGAAGAGTGGTGGGGAGAAGCATGCATGGATGTCAGGAATAAGGAGCGTCCACAAAGATGGAAACATGTTAACAGGTACAAATGCTGCTTTTCCAGAGGGAGAGAGCTCTTAGAATTGTCCAGCAACAGAAGAGCTTTTCTGTCTTCAAAACATTCTGGTTCTAAAGTGATTTTTCACTGAGTTAAAAAAAAAAACAATAATCAGCAAGTTGGAAGAAATACCTTTGTCCATCCATACTTGTTATGTGTAACAGGTACACCTGTGCTGCAGTAGTGACCTCTTTGTGAAGTCACTTAAGTTCTCTGAGCACACGGCTTCACCCGGGAAACGGGACTAATGACGTTTATCTCAGTGGGTGATTGGGAGGCGTGCGAGGGAGCTGATGTGAAGGCGGCTGGGATGAAGCCTTGCGTATGGCCAGTGCTCCGGAAATGGGGGCTGAAAAGGGAAAGGAGAGGGTGTGCAGAGAAGGGCACTCTCACACACTGCTGGTGGAGTGCACACTGGTGCAGCCACTGTGGAAAACAGTGTGGAGACTCCTCAAAAAATCAAGGATAGAACTACCATATGATCCGGCTATTCCATTGCTGGGTATTTATCCAAAGAACTTGAAAACACCAGTGCGTAAAGATACATGCACCCCTGTGTTCATTGCAGCGTTATTCACAATAGCCAAGACTTGGAAGCAACCTAAGTGCCCATCAAGGGACGAATGGATAAAGAAGATGTGGTATATACACAATGGAATACTACTCAGCCATAAGAAACGATGAAATCCAGCCATTTGTGACAACGGGGGTGGACATTGAGGGTATTATGCAAAGTGAAATAAGTCAGAGGTAGAAGGTCAAATATCGTATGATCTCACTCTAAGTAGTAGATAATAACAACAATAAACAAACACATAGAGACAGAGATTGGATTGGTGGTTACCAGAGGGGAAAGGGGGAGTTAGGAGGATGAAAGGGATAATTCGGCACATGTGTGTGGTGATGGGTTGTAGTTAGTATATGGGTGTGAACATGATGTAATCTATGCAGAAATAGAAGTATAATGATGTACACCTGAAACTTATACAATGTTATAAACCAATGTTACTGCAATAAACAAAAAATTAAAAAAAAAATCATGAATAGTTCAGTCGGCTGCATTGATTCTGCTTTTGTCCTTTTTGGTTAGCTTTGGACCAGAAATAGCTGCCCTCCGTCATACCTCCAGAGGAAGCCCAGAGCTGGCATCCCTGGCTGTTGTTTCTTTTGTCTGTTGCTTGTTAAAAACCAGGGCACAGGCTACGGGGGAGGGGCTGTGAAGTATTTTAGCAGCACTGGCCGTCCTGTGGGAGCCGTGTCCTCCCTCCTCCAGGGCGTGTGTGCAGACACAGGGATGCCTCCTGCCAGGCTCTGTGGTCCATGGGGACGGGGGGCAGGGACCAGGCCTCGTGACGGCATGAGTGAGTGTTGCAATGAGCGCACGGAGGGGCTCTTGTTCTAAATGCCGCCCCCCTGGATCCTACCATCCAGTCTGTGGAGGGCTCACCTTGGGATTGTTGAACTTCTAACGTGACCCAGGTGCTGCCTTTTGAGTCCTGGACTGCAGACAAACTCTGCCTCAGCCGGCCCTCTCCAGGCTGTCTGACATTGGCTTCCTGCTGCTCTCATCACCATTCCAGGTGGTTGCTGCTTCTGCCTTTGTGGACTTTTCATTTTCCCCCTTCTTCTCTCCTCTCTTTCCCGCCTGTCACCTCTGCCCTCTCAGCTTGGGCAGGGAGTGGCTTCCTCTGGCTGTCCCCATCTAATCAGGTATCATCTTCCAAGTCTTTCCTGCATATTTTGGTGGTTGTTTGTAGCCCTGGAGGGCTGGTTTCCCTGCTTTCTACTTACTAGTTCAAAAGTATTCTAAATGCTTGAGGTTGCTGGAAGTTTGACCTAAACAAAAACAGAAGCAAATTGTATTTATAGCGGGGTTGATGGAACCGACGAGAGACTTAGACCACAGGGCGCTGGCGGCCTGCATTCTGGAACACCACCACTCTCACTCCTTTTATCAACACCAGTCTAGAGAGAGACTGGATTCATACCCTGTGCTTCCTTCCCTCCTGTTCATCCTTGGCACACTCAAACTTAGACCTCCAGCATCACTGACTTAAAGTCAAAGAAGATTTTAAAAAGTCTTTATGATAGGAGCTCAGATACACCCGATTGTCGGAATCCCAACCCTTGGTTCACGTCACACTGTCGTCATTGGTCTATGGCTGGCTCTCTCATGTTTTTTTATTTTATTATTTGCCATTAAAACTGTCCTGGTGTGGGCACTAGAGACCCCTGCCCCCTCCCTGGTTTTCAAGCCTGGTAGCGTCTTTCCAGTCCTCGTTTTGTATGACCTGTTTGCAGCAGGTGCCTCTGTTGGCTTCTCTTCTCTGCCCTGGAGTCCATGACAGGCTTCTGTTTTCCTGCCTCCCTCATATGTTCTTTCTCCTCTGCTGCCTCTTCTCTTCGGTGCGTGGGGATGCTGCTGTCCTTGGGTCTCTTCTGTGTCCCCTGCACCTCTTCCAGGTCGTCTCCCTCATGGTCGTGGGAGCACATACTTCCCCCTGCCCCCCCAGTGAGTGTTTAGTGGCCACAGTTTCAGTGTATCAATCCTGGAAAAAGAATTTGACACTAAATATAGCCGCTTTTGAGTTGAATTTTTGGGACTGAGCTTTCCCAGCCTTGAGTGAACTATCATATTTCATTGAATCCCAGGTGCCATGCACTGTAAAATGCACCAGTATTGTATGTGCTACTAGAAAGAGGAAACTCTGCCAATCTAAACCATGACTCACTGCTAAGATGCCATAGGTTGTAGGATATACCCCAATTTCAGAGATCTTCAAATGTGAAACATTGCTTATGTTACCGTTGATGAAATATAGTGGTTTCCATTTATTTAAGAGCCTGTGCTCCACAGTGGCTCATTCTCTGAAGAATTTTCCCTGTGAATTGTAATTATTTCTTCAAAATAAGAGAGTGGAGAAGAGGATTCTTGTGTAGGGACTTCCCCCTTAAACATGATTATGTGTATGTCTTTGTCTCTTTGTTTTTTATGAAGTCATTTTAAGCTGAAAATGTGGTGTGTAACTTCAAATAAAATTTTCAGTTGCCTCTAAATTTATACAGGCAAGTGAAAATTAAGCATAGTCTAGGACATTTTTAGAAAGTAATTAGAAAAGTGATTAGGAATGGACCCTTGCAGCAATGTAGTATATTCATTAAAAATGTTTTTAGGAACATTATCTGTTTATTATGTAAACGTGAATACACTGCTTTCATTAAGTCAGTATAAAAATATAAATAATTTGAAAAACTTCTAATATTTAATTAGATATGGAAAAGGACTTTCTGACTGAAAATTTTTTAGGAAAGAAAATAGAAAGAAATCTAAAGAAAATTAAAATGACCTATAATGATATCACTTAAATGTTACTAACATTGTTACTAATCTTTTCCTGTGGCTGAAAGTTTTAATGGTGGCATCATGTTTCAGCTTATGGATGTACCATAATTAATTAATTGATCCTTTATTTTTGGACATTTTAGCTGTCTCTAAGCTTCTGCTACTATAAATAATATAACAGTTAACATCCCCAATGGAATGAAAGCTCCTTAAATGCAGGAGTTTGAGTTTGCTGCTGTAATTCAGGGCCTAACACATAGTAGACATTCAGTAAATATGCTTTGAATGTTGTTGAGTGAATTTGGTCTAAATCTTAATGTATGCTTTCTTCCTGACTTGCAATATCCCTAGAAAGTAGAGAAGAGTAGCTAGTGTAGGGGGGGAAGAACTGTTCCTCTACCCTCTAGGTCCTTCTGGCTGGTCTAAGAATGAAATTGATATGACACAGATTAACAGGAGAAAATCTAAAAAAGTTTAATAACATGCATACATGGGAGGAACCCAGGAAAACTGAGTAACTCACCAAAATGACCAAAGCCAGCACCTTAAATACCATTTTCAGCTAAAGACAAAGGAGGATGTTGGGGGTAGTGGTTTGGGATTTCAAAGGGGAGGAAGGCAATTCACAGGGAGATGGAAAAGCAGATGTTTGGTAAACAAATGTTTGCTGGGATTTCTTACTTTGATAAAAATGGGTCTTGCCAGGTGCCTTTCTGCCTACCACACCCAGAGTTATCTGTGGTGATAACTCTTTTTTGGTACAGGCCTTTTATCTTAAATTCTTTTAGGCAGTTGTGGGGGAGGTCAAAGTTTCTTTCTGAGTTTTTTGTTCTTAAAAATAATCAAGCCAAAGAGAAACATTTTGGGGTGGCAAATTCTGATCCCTCACAGTCTAACCTTTGAAACTTCTAGAACTTTCATAGTCAAGAAGCTGAGTTGGTAGATTGTTCCATCTCACTGAACCCATGTCTTAGTCCTAATAATAGGTCAGTCCAGTTAAATTCATTTCAGAAGGCAGTGATGCAGGTGGGCTCATAAAGTTAGGCCTATATTACGTAAGCAAGCAATTAGGTATTTAATAAGAAGCATTTCTATGTAAACAAAAAGAAAAAACAAGGTTAATGGTTGGAATAAATTCTAAACCAGTTTCTGAGCCCAGAGGACAGTCAGTAAAGAACATTTCTAGACATCAGGGTTGAAGTATCTTTTGTAGTTTGAAAAGTCTCTGATGATGTTATCGGATGTTCAGGTTATCCTTTTGAGTGGCTTACATAGCAACAGACGTGAAGATTCTTTAAACATGGGTTATCATGGTGATCTCTCAAGTTTATATCAAGTTGTTCAGCTTCAGTTTGTAGGGCTTCAGGAAAAAGAGTGGTTTTAGTTCTCAATGATTCCGAATAAAAAGGATGGAAAGAATTGAAGATGTTAGTTAGGAGATTTGTAGCCAGATATTTGAGGAAACTAGAAGAATTTAGGATCCAGTCCAGTGTACAGATAGAAAACAAAAACCTCAAAGACAGTTAACAGAACTAGAATCTAATATCCACAAATACGTATTATAGTTTTCTACTGAAACATACTTTTTGTCTCTAAAATCACCCTCATTTTTACCAAAGATAGCCAAATTAAGACTAATTGGTTTGCAAAATAAGTCTAGCTTCAATAAACTTGGCCCAATTGGTTACATAAGTACAGCAAGATAGCAATTGATCACATAGGCTCTTTTAAGTCTACCTTGCTGGAACTTTTCATAAGGAATCTCAGATTGAATTAAAAGGCCTCGTGAGGCCAGGAAAGCCAAACCAAGGACTTATCATCAGAATCTGCTTGTAATACCTTAGATTTGGGTGAATTCCTCTTTTCTCAAGGTCCCCCAAATATCCTGAGGTTCTTTGCACCTACCAGGGAAGTGACCTTCTTTACTCACCTGGTAAGGTTGTTGGGACCCTTTAAGCAAGGTACCAGGCCAATATTTTCAAGTGGTTTATTTATTTTATAAAGTCAATCCTTGTTCCTTAAAGCTATTTGGTCATATCTGAGTCTATGCGTGCTTCTCTCAAATATGACATTCCAGTCAAAACCTTGGTAATATAACCAATGTTTCCAATTGTGTCCTGTTATAAGGAGAATAGATTTTTATTGAACTTAGGCAAAAACTATATTGCCATGAAAATAAGAATATTTACTCATCAAGAGTTTCCAAATTCTGGAGGGATCAGGTAGGGAGAAAAAGATAAATGTTTGAATTGTGCTTAGAAAAGTATAATTTACCAAATTGATATAAGTCATAGTTAGCTTAAGAGAAAAGAGAAAAAGCTTTCCTTAAATTTGAAAAAAAAAATAAAAAAAATAAAAAAACAAGATTTTAAACAAAAGTCATAAAAATTTTAATCGTTTTCATCAGTTTACTCAGTCCCATGTAATCAACTCTTAATCTTCTGTTAGCAGCTTCATGAAGTCATCAGTTTCCCGTTAGGGTTTTCTAGTTTCTTACCCAGTTAAGTTTTATGATCTGAAAGTGTATCAGAAACCTATATTCTAGAGTGTTAGAGTCTTTTCCGTGAATCTCTTTGAAGATGAAACATATTTGCACAAAGCACTAGAGTAAAACAATAAGTATCTCTAAATGACAAAAGACTTTAAATAGGATATAGGTCACTGTGAAATAATGCTTAGTTATCCATTTAACCGAAGTGAGAACGGAAGATGTTTAAGGCAAACATAGAGAGTTAAATAGTTAAAAAAAAACAAACCCTTATTTTGCTTATTAGAGAAACCCCAGCCTTTTTGAACATAGGAAATTATTTTGACAAAACACAGAATTTCTTTTATGTAGATTTACTCAAAGGTAAAGAAAAACCTTTTATAATATCTTTATCAAGATCAGACTAAAAGTTTAAGAAAATTATTCTTTTAAGAGAAAGAAAACCAAATTTTAATTTTGCAGTAGCTTACTTTTGGCATTAAAACTCATTTACTTAATTAAATTTATTTCAATCTTAGCCAACTTGACTACACACAAAACTTTTTTCAGTTTTTTTATAAACCTTCTATAACTGTTTTAACAAACAAAAATATCTTTATTTCTTATACCTTCTTTACTGAAAACATATCTTACTTTCCTTGAATACAAAGATGTTTTCCTTATTAATTTTTAGTAGCTTTAATTACATATTAGATTTTTAACCCTTAGAAACCTTAATTTTTAGTGACAACTAAAAAGTGAGCAACTATGAACTGTCTTTTACATTAGCATTTTGTGGCTTGGCAAATTTATAAATACTTTTTATAATTTTTAGAAACATGTTACTTCATAGTATAATCTTCTAATAAAGCACAAGACATGTTTACTGATAGACCCAAACATCTTTTAGTTTCTCTGTAGTAAGACAAAAGTAGGTAAACTTAGACGTATTTAGCAGTTAATTTTCAGTACTTTATCTTATTTGAAAATGACCTAGGTAGCAATGAATTTTTTATTGTTTAATTTTACCTATTAATATAAATGCCATAGAATATAATTATTGCTAAAAGTTTATCTATAAACTTTTATCTCACTTGTATCTAAATCATTTGCTCCCAACAATTATGTTTATATTACCCATGAAAACTTCATGAGACATTAGACAAAATTAGCTGTCATTCTAAGTTATTATTTTTGCTGACAAATTTTGTAACAGAGATAACATTAGCTTATTTGACTAATAAAACCAGGTAGAAAAATATCTCACTTTGACAGCATGTACATATAGACATAGATGAGCACACAGGTAGGCACAGACAGAGACTGTACAGCTGCTATTAAGTATTTGCTATGAATCAGGTACAATACAAAACTTACTGGTTTGTAAAATAATTTGATCCATATTTTGTTTTGGCTGTTGGAAAGGTTAAGTTTACTTGCAAGTAAAAGTTAACTTTATTTGTTAAGGTTAAGGCATTTTTTTTTTTTCCCTGATGAGAAACATTTGCATTTTAAAGAATGGCTCTTAAGTCCTAGAGAAGATGGGAGTAGAAAATGTGCATCACAAAGACACAGAGAAAGCATTTAAGTTTTCTCCAAGATGGAGTTTCTGGGGCATATTTGCTTTACCAGTTTCCAACATCCCAATATCTTGGAGCATTTTGAGAGGAATAGGGGAGGTTTTGGTATTGGCAAAAGGACAAGTGAACTTTTACCTGCTTTCTAGAGCCACATCTTTGGCCCAGCAGAGATTTGTAAGACAAAGATGGTTGCTTTCACTTCCTCCAAAGAACTGGATTACAGTCTGAATGATAAAAGAGGTTCACCCACCGTTCCAGCTACATTTTTCCAATTGCTTCTTTATATCAAGGAGATATGAGATACAAGAGATGAATCAAAAGATTTTTTTGTTTTAAAACTTTAGAACAATGTATCATACCTTTAAAATCTGTACAAACTTTAACAAAGGCCATCTTTTTAAGTGTACAATTCCACCCTAGATCAATTTACCCTGGGTGGAGGAGCTTTCATTATCTTTTTTATTAGTACCTGATATCAGCTTCTAGTTTTTATTTCACATGGTGTGGGCTCAGGCAACCCAGTGACTTCCTTCATCATGTTTAATTAACATTGTCTGAAGGGTGGATTTATTTGCTGTTTTGCAGTGTCTGGCACGGGAAACGTTCCCCAGTGAGATACAGTGTCTTTCCTCACAGTACAGTCTGTAATACATTCAGGCAAAAGAGGTACAATCACTTCACATAAAGCCTGTTTAAATATGCCAATTCTCCTACAAAATTTCATCTTACCCATTTCTGTGCAAAAGGCTTTGAGTCCCCAGCGAGAAGTCGAGCCAACGGACACTTGGCTTCATGATTAAGCAGCTTAATTGTTGGCCCAAGTGCAGATTTTCATTGTGATGTCTGCCTTCTGGCTTTTTAAATTTTTCCAAACTAGGGTAAATAGAGGGGACTTGTTTGGGGCCCTTCAATGTTGGGGGACCAGTAGGGGGTCCCTTTGGCCTGCCCAACTTTAGGCAGTGCTGTATTAAAACCTTTGTTTTAATCCCATTAATATCCATTTTATTTATCCCCCCCTTTTTTTTTGTGAGGAAGATCAGCCCTGAGCTAACATCCCATGCCAATCCTCCTCTTTTTGCTGAGAAAGATTGGCCCTGGGCTAACATCCGTACCCCTCTTTCTCTACTGCCACAGCATGGCTTGACAAGTGGTGCATAGGTCCACGCATGGGATCTGAACCCCAGAACCCGTGGGCCGCCAAAGTGGAGCACCATGCGCACTCAACTGCTGCGCCACTGGGCCGGCCCTATTTATCCCATTTTTTTAAATAACCATCTTAAGATTTTCATCCTGCTAGGATGTCTCATGACTCTTCCCTTTCTGATTCCTCTTTGTTTCCCTTTTTAATATTTGCTTTATTTACCTTATTTCCTAAAAACTCTTTTAAAAAATTTCTACTTTGTCAAGAAAAGTCCCTCAACTTTCTCCTGGGCTTCTTTTATTTTTTTGTTAGTTAACTTAATGCTTTCATTAGCATCTGTAAGACCATGAGAAGAAGCTGAGACCCCAGATTTGACTAAGTCATTATTTCTTTGTATTTCTTTTTTAACTTGGTCTCTTCATAGGTACCAATAAAACAGCTGTTTATGATGAGAGCTCTCTAAGAATTTTTCCAATTTAGAAGTTTTTCCAATTTAAACGATCCATTGTCTGGCTATTGATGTGTAGGATCTTAGTAGTGACTCAAACTAATAAGCCTTTTGTCACCACACCACCAGGAACAGAATCTGCCGCCCCAAAACACGCCTCTTTGGCGTACGGGCTATTTTTAGCTGATGATTATTAAAAAACACCAGACATAGGAAAAGCTCTGAAAACCTAGTAGGAATTACCCTTTGCAAGGGAAATTTACATTTATAAGAGAAATCTCCATTTGTAAGGGTGCCTCCCTTACAAATGTGCCAGGAAGAGGAGGGTGACTCTAAAGCTCTAGAAACTCTTATCAGTGGAGAAGGCAGTGCCTTAAATCTGCATAACAACTTTACCCTTGTTTACTGTACTTTTCCTGGTAATCTTCCATAACTGACCCCATCTTAAGAACAGGATGTTAAAGCTATTTTTCAGGGGCGATGAGCCGGCCAGGATCATGTGCAGAGGAGAAAATTTTTATCTGCCACTCGGGGCTCATCCTGCCAGTGCTTCTGCACATCGGCTGGCCCTCCCTGATCTCTTACACCTTACCCTGTACCTTGGACGAGGAGACAAATTTGAGAGCCTTCCATCTCCTTGCCAATCCATTGCGCGATAAAGCATTTCTTCTTTCAAAGACTGGTGTGCCACAGTGTCAGCTTCTATGCGCATCGGGTGGTGAGCCGTTGCTCGGTAGCACTTTTATGGCTTAACCATGGACATAAGAGGCGTCCCCAAAAGAGAGTGCAAAAGCAGCAGCCCTTGCAACATCCAGAAAGTTCACTCCCAAAAATAGTCTTAAGAAAACAAAGGCCTTTGTTGCACAGGCGGTAGTGCACTAACAAGCAACGAGGGTTGAGACGACGCAGGCCCCTTATGGACTGGGACCGCTCATGACAAACTCCTCTGAAACCTGAGACAGCTGGACAAAGAGAGTGTGTTTCAGAACCCCAGTCTATTCGACTGGCCATCAAGATGCTAACCAGTATGTGCATCCTCCGCGTGGTGGAGACCAGAGAGGTCACAAAGCCATGCTCTCAAGACACAGAACAAGACAAAAGAAAAAGCCTCATTTATATGCACATTAACAGCTTTAGCTAAGCCTTGGGTCTCTTGGAGCCAAGTTAATACCTGGGAGGGAGGTGCTGCAGGCTTGGGGAGTGTGTGTTGTTTTATAAAGTACCTCATGGCATGGAAATTTTCTTGAGGTTGGGAGGGGACCTGTGTCATGTACCCCATTCTGTGACCAGCTTATCCTATCACAGGAGTCTTCTTGAGGTGGCAAGCGCCCTAATGGCTCTTAACTGCTCAACCCATGCCCACCAAATTTGTGGCCTCTTTGGCTTCCAAGATGCCCCTTAGCAATAGCTTTCACCTCATGTGCATATTAACCCACAGCAAAGTTTAGTGCAGGACTGGCCCAGACAACAGGCTTATAGAGAAGCCTGTGTCTTGCCGTATGGTTTTTCCATTTTATGACAACAGACAAACAAAAAGACAGAGACAAGGAAAAACAGTGACCATCTCTGGGAGGAAAAGGATCAGCAAACCAATGAGGACTCAAACCAAATTTCCCAGAGTTGCTGAGTCCAAGAAGCAAATATTTTCTCCTGCTAATCTACATTAAAAAAGCAAAAACCCCACTACTCTCACTTCCACTGGACCCTGCAGGGAGCGATCTGAGAGACTGACATGGTAAGAACTCTTACCTCCTGCTGGCTCTTGTCAGAGGTCCCGGATCTCTCAGCTGCAGTAGTCCAGGAGTGAGCAGTGTCAAGCCAGTGAAGTTTTATCCCATCCTCATTGCCAAACTGTAGGGGAGGAAGAACTATTCCTTTACCCTCTAGGTCCTTCTGGCTAATCTAAGAATTAAATTCATATGACACAGAATAATAGGAGAAAATCAAAGAAAGTATAATAACATGCGTATGTGGGAGAAACCCAGGAAATCTGAGTAACTTGCCAAAATGGCTGAAGCCATGACCTTAAATACCATCTTCAGCTAAAGACAAAGGAGGATGTTGATGGTAGTGGTTTGGGATTTCAAAGGGGAGGAAGGCAATTCACAAGGAGATGGAAAAGCAAATGTTGGTAACAGATGGTTGCCGGGCCTTCTTACTTTGATAAAAAAGGGTCTTGCCAGGTGCCTTTCTGCCTACCACACCTAGAGTTATCTGTGGTGATAGCTCCTTCTTGGTATAGGACTTTTATCTTAAATTCTTTTAGGCGGTTGTGGGGGAAGGTCCAAGTTTCTTTCAGAGCTTTTTGTTGTTAAAAATAAGCCAAAGGGACACATTTTGGGGTGGCAAATGCTGATCCCCCACACTAGGGAGGTGATTAAGTTGTCCATTTTGTTGTCTTTTGGGAGATTTAGTTGGAATGTAGCTTCCCTCGAGGCAAGCAGGTACGTTGAATAACTGCTTCTCCTTCCTTTTTGCCTTGGGTTCTGTGAGGAAGAACCCTTAACCTCAGAGTGTCCATTTTTGCTTCCCCATCACATGAAGATGTTACTGAGATCAGAGGCATTATGAGGCAGGACCTCTGCTCACACTGGGATATCATTATCTTGTAGAAACTTCTCTAAAGGCTTGTACTTTTTTCAGAAATGATTTTTAAAAATTTGCTGTTCACTGTCCGTCCCTTTCCCCCCTATTTTATTTAGTAAAGCTTCATTTCATGAACTCTTTTCATGTCAACAAATGAGCTGCACCCTCCTCCTCACCTTGTAATAAACACTGTCTTTCCTTTTGTTTGGTCAGTTTCTCTCCTTACCTTAAACATCCCCTGAGCTCGGGATCTTTCCTTTCTGGTCTTTGCCCACTGGCCTGCCTGCTGTGTTGTTGACCCTGTGGAAGCTTTTCCCACCACACTTGTTTTGAAGGCAAATTTAATAGCTTGTGTGAAGAAAGCTGTTAGAAATTAGGACAATTGATCTCTTAGTGCCGGGAATTAGAAGAGGTGCTGAATGCTCCATTTGTAACTACAAGCTGAGGTGTCACTCCTTCCCGGAGTTGGTGCTGTGGAGGAGATTCCTGCAGTGGGTGGGAGGGAGGCCCGATGGTGGCAACATTCCAGCATTCCCACGCTAAGACTCCATGATTCAGGCGAGAGCATCTCGTGCTTTAGTTCTTCACTCATTCATTCATTCGTCCAACTTCCTCTGTATCTGCCTCCTTTGGGAGTGGTTTTTATTCTTGAGCCTTTTACCCTGGCCTGGTCATTAGGAGGGGACCTGTGGTGGGGTCTCATCTCTCTCTTAGCAGCAGCTCCTTGCCTGCATTAGGGACGCAGGGATGTAAATGACACTCTGACCTTCGGTTACCTTTCCTTTTGCTGAGCTTCTTGGTATCCTCTCCTACTCTTCTTTGTGGGATGGCCCCTTTATTTTTTTTTAGGTTTCCTTTAGTGCCTTGTTTATATGATGAAAAGAGCGTGTAAAGAGTGGACAGATTTAGTTTGCTCAGACTCTTATTATTTTAATTTTGGATTATCCAAAAGCTTTTGGTCAGTGGCTCTCAATCATGGCTTCCCTTTGGAATCACCTGGGGAACTCAAAAAACATCCCGACGCCCAGGGCTCCCCCAGACTAATTGTATTAGAAATCTCCAGGGGGATGACCCAGGCACCACCATGCTTTAAAAAGCTCCCCGCGTGGTTCCA
Source organism: Diceros bicornis minor (assembly GCF_020826845.1). Classification (NCBI taxonomy): domain Eukaryota; kingdom Metazoa; phylum Chordata; class Mammalia; order Perissodactyla; family Rhinocerotidae; genus Diceros; species Diceros bicornis. The sequence continues at coordinate 33,973,631 of NC_080770.1, read as the reverse complement.
GTGACAGCAGAGGTTGACAGTCAAGTTTTGGGTTTAAACTACAGGTGAAGTTGTGCAATTTCACTCTTCCTTTTTCTGATTCATTTTCTATTTTAAATTAAAAAAGTGTACGGTGTCACGTGGATTAGCACATGTGTATCTTCCAAGGAGAGTGGTGTACTTGGGTGGTGACTGCTGACTGGACCCTTAAATTTCCTTACGGTATGGAAGAGTTTGCTGCTGGAGGAAGGGGTAGGGTGAGAGTCTGGACAGATGCCTACACATCTTCACGGTTGCTAGAAAATAAGACCTGAGGGGCCAGCCCCGTGGCTTAGCGGTTAAGTGCGCGCGCTCCACTACTGGTGGCCCGGGTTCGGATCCCGGGCGTGCACCGACACACTGCTTGTCTGGCCATGCTGAGGCGGCGTCCCACATACAGCAACTAGAAGGATGTGCAGCTATGACATACAACTATCTACAGGGGCTTTGGGGAGAAAAGGGGAAAAAAAGAAGGAGGATTGGTGATAGATGTTAGCTCAGAGCCGGTCTTCCTCAGCAAAAAGAGGAGGATTAGCATGGATGTTAGCTCAGGGCTGATCTTCCTCACAAAAAAAAAAAAGAAGAAGAAAATCAGACCTGAGATGCTTGGCTTCTGCCATCAGGTCACTTTCTCACAGCCAGTAAGTGGTAGCGTATATGCTTAGCGTGTGACCGGTATTTTGCATACATTTAGCTCTTTTAATCTCTGTATTAACTCTGGGAGGTAGTTATTTTTTGTCCATTTTGCGGATGAAAAATTGAGACTCACAAATAGTAAGTAAGGTGCTAGCAGCTGCATGTCTGGTGGTTGCAGAGCTGGCAGCTGCAGAGTCTGAGGTGCCAGCGCTCACGATTCTCCGTGCTGCCCTGTGGACCTTTTCCCATTTCGATGCGAACAGAAGTCTGGTGGGCAAGGGGGACGTACTAGTGTGTGTGAGTCTTGTTTGTTCATCTTGCAAATTCCGAGGTCTCCTTTATTCGGTGCATTTTCCCAGAGCTCACAGAACTTTTGAAGTTTTTTAAGTGCCCCGCCCCCGCCAGTATCCCCCTGTAGAGAAGAGGCGGGCATTGACTTTGTTTTAGTATTCAGGATTGATGTGCATGCAGAGTGAAAGTTATATACTCTGCTCCAGGTTTGTGAGACCTGGGAGCTTAGTGCTCCCCTGGGTGCGAGTAGTTGGCAGCGTTGTCTTTCGTCAGGGGCCGTTAGAGTGCTCTTCCAAGGTGGAGGTGGCTGAGCTTTGCCCCACACACAAGTCCCCTGATCTCCCGGGACCAGGGGAGACACTGGGGGAGTGGTCTGTGGTCAAAGCAGGGTGTGTGACCTTGGAACAGGACAAAGCGAAGAGCTGCCCGGCATCATGGAGGGCTTGATAAACACTGCTCCCACTCTAGAGGAGGGACAGCTGAGAGGCTTCGGATGTAACTGAAACTGGAGAACTGGGTGGATTAAAATGACTTCTGTCCTGTTTCAGAGACATTTGACATCTTTAGAAAATTAATACTGTAATCCATCTTACCAGTACCACTTTATTTTCAGTGACAATAAAAGCCATTGCCTTTTTTTGGAATTGAAAAGAAGTGTTGCAAATAGCTGGCATCCACTGGGAGAAATGAATGCACTATACAGGAAGCCCCACCTTAACGTCTGCAGCAGTAACAGAGCATTCGTGAGTTCTGAGTAAAGCAGTGGCTAGCGTAGCTTCTCAGGAGACCGTCCCCTCACCGTGAGTTTGGACGTTCAGTGTTGAGCACATTGCTCCCTGTTCCTGGATCCCTGCCTGGGCTTCCTGTGCAGAGCCGGTGGCTGTGTCTAGAGCAGGGCCGAGCACGTTGCCAGAATATTTCACTGTCTTTCTGCTCTTCAGAGCAGATCTCTTAGCAGATTGGTTTGAGATTTATCAAGGATTTCTGAGACCTGACTATAAATTTCAGGCAGTGGCATATCTGTAGTATTTTGGTACTACAGGAAATTTAAAAAGAATTTGGGCAGAAGGTATAAACATTGCAAAATGATGTAGCCTACGACACTGTAAATTAACAGTTTGATTGTACTGACTCTCCTGCCCTCTTTTTCCTTTGGTGTTCTCTTAGAAGCCTGATGTTCTGACCACTGGGGCCGGGAATCCAATAGGAGACAAACTCAATATTATGACAGCAGGGCCCCGGGGGCCCCTTCTGGTTCAGGATGTGGTTTTCACTGATGAAATGGCTCACTTTGACCGGGAGAGAATTCCTGAGAGAGTCGTGCATGCTAAAGGAGCAGGTGAGAGCTCTATTCAGTTGTTGCAAAAGGATTGTTTCGTAACACTGGGGTTAAAATTATTTCTCAAAAGGCTGGAGCTCCTTTAATAGAAGTGCCAAATCTCCATTCCTGGGAGAAAGGAAGAAGTCCATCAATAGAGGAATTAGTAATTCAATGATGGTTAGTTCCGTAGATTGCACATTATATATAAAATGCTTTATTTTATTAAAGATAAAAGTAACCTTCCTTTTCTTCCATTATACAGTTTAGTGAAGAAATAAGAATATAGAAATACAGACACAGACGTACTGTAATTGTAACAAGATTTAGATGGTGCACTAACTGGATAAATACAGGAATGAGCTGTGCAAAATTGAGGATAGTTGTGTTAGGGTGATGGGTTTGTGGTGATTTTTCCTTTTGGTCCAAAACTTCTGTAAAACTTTTATCTTGCTTTTATTACAGAAACAAAAGATGGGGTTGGTGTTTCAAAGAAAGCTACACGCTCAGTAGGAAAAAGAAAGCATGATAGAAAGGAAGAGAACGTTTTTCTCTTAGCTGTTTACTTGGACTCCCAGTTAAGGACTTCCTAGTTTCTTTATTTTCTTGTCTTTCAGCTTCTCCAACGTCCTTTGCCTGGCTTTTCCACCATGGCTTTTGAAACGCTGTTCGGTGTGTGGTTTGGCTCTGTGGTGTCCTTCCTAAGTGTTTATTCTTTCTTTCTCTGTTTTCTCCTCCTCTCTGTTCTTCTCTTTCTCTCCGGGGTCCCACATGTAGTTCCAGGCCCTCTCGGGCCCTGTGTCCTTGGGTCAACCTTGACGAGCTACTTCCAGCCTCACCCATCTCCTCCTCTTGGCTCCAGTTGTGGAGCCCTTGGTTTAGCACTGAATGATGGCCGGGCTTTGCAGTTTGCTCTTGTCACTTGTGTGTGGACATCTCCCCTTCTCCCATCATATTGGAAGCTCCCAGTGCTAAACGATCAGTTTCTCTTGTCACCCAGATGCCTATTTCCATGATGAAGATTTCTGTGTCTTTCTCTTTAGGGGCTTTTGGCTACTTTGAGGTCACGCATGACATTACCAGATACTCCAAGGCAAAGGTATTTGACCAAATTGGAAAGAGGACTCCCATTGCAGTTCGGTTCTCCACTGTGGGTAAGTCAGTGTGTTTGTGTGACTGGTGTTGCTTAACTCAACCCTGCATCTTATTTGGGGCACTTAAAACTTAATTTCAAAAAAAACTTATTAGACGATAGGAAACAAGCACTTCTCCAAATTATAGCAAGGTTTTACAGTGGAAAAATATTTTAAGACATATAGGAAGTTACTTATAATTCTGTTTGTTGAGCTCTTAGGAAATCACACTTATGCAGAGGCCACCTCTGCAATTCTGTGACATTTGGAAAGAACTTTTCTACAAGTGGTTGCCTCAAACGAAAGTTGGAGTGGGGATCTTAGTCAATAACCATGATAACAGCTGCCCTTTATTGAGAATTTACTCTGCCAGCCATGGGTAGATGCTTTCCTGACATTATTCCTAATCCATAGGTCTACTTTGCAAGGCGGGGTTATTTCTATTTCAGTTTTCCTCATGTTACAGAGCTAGTAAGAATTAAATCTGTCATACTACACCACACACACCACGATGCATGATTAATTCTGTTTCTCTGTGAGTCTGTGTTTGTGCATTTTAAAAATACAGTGGGATGCAAAAGTAAATGAAATTAAGAATAAGAACCTATATTGTAACTCATTTTCTTAATATTAACCTCATAATTTTGACAACTCACTTATTCGCTTTATTCACTACCTTAATCTTTATAATTATTCCCTTATTTTAATTTCATGTTTGGACAAAGCTGCCTTATGTTAAATGGATAATCTCTTCACCTCTTATTACATATACTCTCATTACTCTCAATTAATTTATTTGTTTAATTGGTAGACCAAATTAGCTGGTAAGTGGTAGAAATAATGACCCAGGTACTTAAACATCTAATTTACTTTTAGGAAATGGATTGGAAAAGATAGAGCTCAGTGTTTCCTTATGACTTTAGGCTTCTTGGATTCAAAGGACTCTGGCTTAGGCTTCATTTTTCCGATTTGACTCTTCTAGCTGGAGAATCGGGCTCAGCTGACACAGTTCGTGACCCTCGTGGGTTTGCGGTGAAATTTTACACCGAAGATGGTAATTGGGATCTTGTTGGAAATAACACCCCCATTTTCTTCATCAGGGATGCCATATTGGTGAGTGATAAAGTATTTGCACTCTACGAATATCGGTTGATTTAAATTGATTTCAGATACTCTGTATAGAGTGGCATTTGAAGAGAGGCCCTGGGAAAGGCAAAAAAGAGAATTCGGGTTGGCTGGATTGCCTTTTTAAACACATTTTTTCGTATTTAGTATCTTTTTTATGATATCAAATAACAGCAATTACCATTGGTCTTAGATTTGCAGTTTCAAGATTCACTGACTTAATGGAAATAGTCCAGTTTTCCTTGCAGAGCATGGAAAATTAATAAAAAGAGGTGCTTTGCCCTAGAAACAGGTAGAGGATAAATTTCATTTTAGGGTTTGCAGTTTAAAATTCTAGGATTATATTGTTCTAAACTAGCAATAGGCGACTTACAATGTCAGACACCATAATTCCTGTAAACTTAGTTTTTGTTTTTTTTCTCTCTTTTTCCATTTAGTTTCCGTCCTTTATCCACAGCCAAAAGAGAAACCCTCAAACGCACCTGAAAGATCCGGACATGGTCTGGGACTTCTGGAGCCTGCGTCCTGAGTCTCTGCATCAGGTGGGGCCACTTCTTTTTCGCTGTATTATATCAGCTGGGGTGGACCGTTGATTGTGCCTCACACTGTGTTTTTCCGGGTTTGGCTCTTTTATTAGAACTGATTTCTGACTTTGTTTTTGGAAGACTTCCTCAGATTTTGTCATCCTGAAGAGTTCTATAGACTGCTTTTGTTAATCTTCCCCCATTCATAGACCTTCAGTGATGCTAGAGACATTATCGATTGACTTTTAGCGATGTTAAGGATTAAAGTCTCTAGTGTGAGGTAAAGCTCTTTGTATTAGGGAAACGAGGGGAAACTAATACCAAATGAATTCGCTATTAAAATAAATTTTGAATAAGAAGTTAAGCTAATTTTCAGATTTGTTTTTGCTTTTCTTTATAGAATTCTGACCCGTGAGGTTAATGATTTATATTTCATTCTGCTTTAAAATTCTTCCATTTGTTTGTTATTTTTTATAAATGATAATAGTAACCTTTCCTCTGGGTACTTGGCTATGTTATTAAGGGATTTTCGGGAAACTTAGGCACGTCTTAAAAATCTAAGATGTTTTGATTTAAGCTGAAATCTTTTAGGCTTTATTTTTCTGTTCCTTAGGTTTCTTTCTTGTTCAGTGATCGAGGGATTCCAGATGGACATAGGCACATGAATGGGTATGGATCGCATACTTTCAAGCTGGTTAATGCGAAGGGAGAGGCAGTTTATTGCAAATTCCATTATAAGGTACGTGTTGCCTTTGGGGCAGGGCACAGGCTCCCACCACCCACGTCTCCTTACTTCTCTTGAGGACTGGGCAAAGATCAAGGCCTCTCCCACCTTTCCCTTACCCCCAACCCAAGGATGAGAAGTATTGATCTAGTTGATCAGTACCCTGAGTATTTTGTTGGCCGCTGCCTGAGTGAAGAGATTCTCGCTGCCCAATCAGAAGAACCGTGTGTGGTCTCTTTCGTCTCTCCTTATCATGTGGCCAGAGGGCAAGGCACACAGCTGCTTTCAATAATCAGGCTTTCTTCTCCTTCTGGACCATGGGGGCTCTGGCATTAATATTTGGAAAAATACTTGCTTGTGCTGGCTCTCTGGTATAATGTTGCTGGTGCTGGCAGGTACACGTTGAAATTCTTTCTCCCTGGAGTGGGAAGGGCTAAGTTTGGTTTGGGCTCAAAGGTAAGGAGATAATACAGGCCTCCAGACTAGGCAAAAGGAGATTTCTGCCTGTAGCCTAGGTTTCTAGAGCTCTTTGTTGGAGTTTGGAGATAAGCCTTAGCAAACAGTAAGGTGTTATATTGCCTTGCCTTTGCTAGCCCTGAGTCACTGTTCTGAGCATCCTTTGGGGCCCAGGAGGGGGCACTGAAGCAGAATTGGGGCATTCCTCTGTTTAAAATATCAATCTTACCATCACTTTCAACATCGGATGCTGTCTTTCCAAAAACATTTTCTTCTAAATTTTTAATTCATCTATCCATTTGTTACCATTTATTGAGGGTATGCTATGAACAGGGCAGATAAGTAAAATCAATTACAAGTGTCAGGAAACAACAGTTCTCCTTTTTACATTTGCTTTCATACAATCAGATCAAATCAGTTACCTTTGGGGAAGCTTTTGAGAACCTTTTAATTAATTGAAGTATTTTAAATGGCTCTCTCTTAGTATGATCTTGGCATTTGTTAGAATTAGCAATATTCCAGAGAACACTAGAAGCTTCTTGAAAAACCTCTGGTTGCCTAAGAACTTGTTTCCCAATACTGCTGCTAAAATAAGCAGAGACAGAAGTGGACCATGACAAATACAGTCTCCCTCTTAATGATGTCCCACAGACATGTTTTCTTCTGTCCTGTCTTAATCTTTATCTGAACAACTAATGTAGGTATATCAAACAGGAGAACTGTCACCCCTCTTTTCACTTATGACTTGGGTATATAATCTTTGGCCAGGAACAACTTTAAGAAACAGTTGACCCATTGGCTTTTAATTGCCAAAAGGAGCAGTGTAGCGTCGCTTACAGCAGGACTAAATGATTGTATCTGGGACAGCTAGCATGGTTGGTGGCTTTCCTGTTAGACCAGTCTGAACTCAGATCTTCCCTCTTCCGGATGACTGTGACTTGGGCGTATTATTAAAAGTTCTCTGAGTTCCAGGTTTGTCTCTATAAAACTGGGATGATAATACCAGCTGTCCCTGGTCTTGGAAAGATTGGATTGCTTGGGGATCTTTTCAGCAGAGGGCCCTGAGGTAGCCTGAGATCTACATGGATTCATCAGTCTGGATTATTCTGACCTAAGATTATTCTTTTCTAAGCTCAAGAGAGTCAATTAAAATCAGAAGGTGTTGCAGTATTATTGTACAGTGTAGTGTATTAGCTCTCTGGGTGATCTGCAGATAGTGACCTCCATTTTTTAATCCTGAGGGTGGCTTTCCTTCTGGTCTAATAGTAAGAAGGGTTCAAGTCTCACCACTGGCCAGAGAGAGTTGAGATTTCTGTGGTAGCAATGGACCAGGCTTCCAGAGTTGACTTTTGCTAAGGAAATCTCTCCGTGGCGCTTGGCTTGTGGGAGATCTTTCAGAGTAAGATACAGGTGGGGAACCTACTGAAGGGCAGTAGGTGTGATAGTAGGAGCACTGGTGAAAGTGACTTAACTTCTCTGGGTCTTACTGGCTTGTTTGAAAAGTCAGAATACTAATTTTGCCTGCTCAGAGTCAGAGAACTGGTTCAGAGTGGCTGTCCTGAAGTTCTTTTCAGCTCTATGAACTATGATGCTGTGGTTTCTTAGAAAAAATAAAAGGAAGAGAGTGGGGATGGAAGGATACTAGCTGAGCACAATCTCAGTAACTGATTTGAGCTATTATAAAACAGGGAATTAAAAAAATTACTTCAAGCAAAAAAAAGAGAAGTCCTTTAATTTTATTAATCATTTGTTTATTGTTAAAATATATTTTGATTTTTTTTCTGATTTGAAAAGTAACATGAGTATAAAAATTCAAATAATAGCCCCTCTGGAAAACAGTTTTTAAATTCCTCAAGAAATTAAATGTAGAATTACCATATGACCTAGCAACTCCATTTTGAGATATATACTCAAAAAATCCACTGAATGGACACTTTAAAATGGTAAATTTTATGTTATGTAATATTTTATGCCAAAATTTTTTTTGGCTTATCTGAAGACAGTCATGCAGCATTCTTTATGTGGGTGAACAGTTGTAAATAAACTATATGTCAACAATTAAAAAAATTCAAATATGGTCATGCTTCGCTTAATGACAGGGATATGTTCTGGGAAATGTGTCGTTAGATGATTTCATCATTGTGCAAACATCATAGAGTGCACTTACACAAACCTAGATGTTACAGTCCACTACACACCTAGGCTACGTGGTGCTAATCTTATGGGACCACCGTCGTATATGCAGTCCGTCGTCGACCAAAATATTATGCGCTGCATGACTGCAATATAGAATACATAAAGGGAAAGATAGAACTAATCTTAAATATGAAATGTGTAGACAGATTCCCTGGACATTTAAAGGAATCAGTATAATCAAGTAGAATTTCTTGTTGATAAATTTATATTTGTATCAGATTTGAACAGTGGAATTATCAGTACAAGGAAAATCCAGTCTTTGAGTAGTGTTGCTCATAATCCTTCAATGAATTACTGATTAAAGTTCAATAGCTTTGCCAATAAGTTTCAGTTTGAGCTTCTTTCTTTCATTCTGTAGACTGACCAGGGCATCAAAAACCTTTCCGTTGAAGACGCAGCAAGACTCTCCCAGGAAGACCCTGACTATGGCCTCCGGGATCTCTTCAATGCCATTGCCACAGGCAACTACCCCTCCTGGACCTTCTATATCCAGGTCATGACATTCGCTGAGGCCGAGACTTTTCCATTTAACCCGTTTGATCTTACCAAGGTGAGTGAGTTAACAGCTAGATTGTTTTTTGAGTCTCTTCTTGCCTAACTTTGAGACATTTGCAGTCAGGCATTCACAGTGACAGGGACGTCACCCATGCACAAGTGCAGCAGGGCCACCTTAGAGTCTCCTCGCTCTCGGGTGAGTCCTCGCCGGCATCTCTCTTCAGTCATTGTGGGATAAGTTCACTGGGTTTGTCTAGGTGGCTCCATCTGTTCTTAGCGATTCTGAAAAGCTGATGTCCCTTTGCCCAGGGAAGGTGTTGATATTTACCGTTTACTGTTGTGAAAGATCCAACCAATGTACTCACCTTAAGTTCTTATCATTTTATTGGATTAAAAAATTATTATTTTCACTTACTATCATTGGCTTCATTGTATTTGAAAGCTTAGTTTTTATGGGTACTTTAATTTCCTTCAGTTGGTGGTCTGGTAATTGTGAATATGACATTATTTTTAGGTTTGGCCTCACAGCAGCTACCCTCTTATCCCAGTTGGTAAGCTGGTCTTAAACCGGAATCCAGTTAATTACTTTGCTGAGGTTGAACAGATAGCCTTTGACCCAAGCAACATGCCGCCCGGCATTGAGCCCAGCCCGGACAAAATGCTTCAGGTAAACCTGGTGGATGGAGATATTCTGAGGCAGGAGTGTGTGAGCGTGACACACACACAGTGTGTAATTTGGCATGACCTTTATATGAAGAATTAACTAGAACATCACTTAAACTTTAATCTGGGTCTTTAGTTCCTGTGGGACTGCATGAAACATCCTTAGATGGGCATTAGAATACAAACCAAATTTCATTGTAAAATCCCTCGATTTGTTAAGACTTTGACATTTAGTCTCTTAATTTAAAAAATGTTATATTAGCGATGCCTCGTGTTTATAGAGTGAAGCACTCTTTGTTCGGTCTGTAACTGATGGGAGGGAATACAGTTCATTGATTGTAACACCTTGGTCAGCATAACTTTATTCATTTCTTCTTCTGTGGTGATGCTTGAATTTTTCCATCTGTAGAAAGAGATCAGAGATTATTTTTATGAACTAAGGCAATGGGTTAATTTAACCTTCTGTCTTGTTAATGTTTTGGGCAATCAGGATTTTTTTATCACTCTGCAATATGCTCTTTCAAGAGTACAAAGAGTAAAACATTCTTTGGACCAGAAATCAGTAGGAAAATAATTGGCTTGGTAATTGTTGAGTAAGTCAGTCTTTGGTGTTTTTGGACCATGACCACAAAACACAGGTTAACGATTACACGCTAGGGCAGGCCACAGTGACTGATGGCTACTTCTTATATAAGAATCCAATTCCAGTTCAGGTGTCGCCCTCTATGGAGGCAAGCTAAGATTCCCTTGTTTTTTTAATATTAACTTTTTTGCTTTGACATTGGGAATATCTGAGGCTTTTATAGAAAATAAGTTTTTCATTCAATTTAACTATATAAATGGAATACCTATCTACTGTGTGTGATAGATAACAGATATTAAGACACAGAATAACTGTGATGTAAGGCAGAGTGCTGTGGTGAATCATAAGGTGGAGTCTTGTCTGATGGGAGGACGATGGCCAAGTTTGAGAATGAGGTAGCGTATGACATGGCTTTTGAAGGATAGATAGGATTTCGATTTTCAGTAGAGGTAAAATGGGGCCAGGAGAGGGACGGCAGTGTGGGCGCAAAGGTGGCCCATGTGGAGTGTACTTACACGGTAAGCAGTCACTCTTTCCTGACTTAGAAGAAGTAAGACTGGACAGGTACGTTGAGCATAATATCACAGGGACTTTAACGCCTGAGTAGAGGTTTATACCACTGTTGGCCTTTCTAGGAAAAGAAAAATTTTCTTCAGTTTTGGGACTGTGATCTGGTATATATCAAGTAGAATCACTCCTGTTGGTTATAAATAGAAAAGGAGGGAACTGGAGGTTGGGAATAGAAAAGGGAAGTGAAACGGATAGGATTACAGAGGGTGAGCGGAAGTGCTTGCCCCAGACTGAGGAGCAGAGGAAACCAAGACGACATGACCTTGGGCCTGAGCCTTCCCCGAGGTGGGGGTTGGAGGGGAGCTGAACTGTGTGAAGAAGAGGTTAATGGGATTTTCCAAGGCTCGAAATTGTCCAGGGTAGAGCTAAGGCTGCATAGTCTGGGTATGGAGGGAACAGGTTGAGGAATACAAGATCACCAAGGCTCTTCATTAGAATCCAGGTCACCGTGAGTCTCTGGGACCACAGGGAGACCTGGGGCAGTTAGTAGCTCCGAGTCATACAATTAGAAGGGCTCTCATGCACTGGATGGAGGCCTGGGCCCCCACAGGAAAAGGACCCCATAGCAAATACGTATTCTCTGCAACAACAAAAAACAAACGTGTAAGACATGTCGTTGAAACTCTGGGGAAGAGAGGCCTGAAAAAGGATGGTAAATGGAAATCATATAATTCCATTAGTGACTTGAATTATATGAATTATAAGAACGAGTCATATAATTTCTATCAGTATTAATTTCAGTTATGGCAAACATATATTTTAAATTTAATGTGCTGTCTTTATAGTTTTTTTTAAGTGTTTAAAAAAGTGTTCGAAAGAGCTTTTTTGGAGTCAGTCAAGATATCAGTTCTCAGCCTAGTTTTTACAGCTTCTTGGGCCGTTTAGCTGTGGCTTCTAAGGCCAGGGAGCATGTTAGGAGCTGTACACAGGGAGGGCTGCTGCGCTTCTTTAGGCATGTGTTGAGCAGTGAGGAATCGTTTAAGGGTTTTGAGTAGGCAAGCAGCATAATCTGTGTGGGGCTGTAGGAAGATTCTTTTGGCAGGAATGTGGAGGATGATGTTGTTGGAGGAGGGACTAGAAGTGGAGAGCCAGTTAGGAGGACTTGGAAATGACTCTGATGAGAATTAATGAGGGTCTGAGGGTGGTGGTAGTTGTACAGTAAACGGACAGTGTTCCCAGTTACCTTGTAACAGGTCACGTTAATACATTTTAAAACTTTGTCATCCAAAGTGATAAGCCAGACCAGGGTGAAAAGGACACAGCTGTATAAGGCACGTCACGGAGAGACAGTCCCCAGGCTCCTGATGAAGCAGGTGCCTCCTTTCCTCACTGCCACACTCTGCAGTTTGCAGGACTGGAGAAACTGTTGCCCGATTCCTTGACTGGGAGAGCCTTGTTCTGCCTTCTCACCCGGGTCCACAGGGGGCTCTGGCACAGGGCCTTGGGGGAGTCCTGGATTCGAGTCAGTGTCAGCGTCTGGCCTGGCTATGCCCATTTCCTGACCTTGACTTCGTGAGTCTCCACCCACAGGTGGGGTAGGGTGGCCTTATAAACATAAGGTGACACAAAACCAGAATTACGTGATAGAGGCTACATCCAGGAGCTCGATTGTGTCTCCTATCCTGTAAACTTGGTAAAGTTAGAACACAGCTTAGCCTATTTTAAGCCAAAGGAGGCAACTAGCTTCCAGACAATAGGTTCTTAGTCATGGTGGCGTGACAGTCACGTAAATATTACATTGGACTATTTGAAATGATATGGGAGGTAGTCACTCAGCCAAGAGCAAATGATTGATAGAACAGTGAGACTGGATTCAGCTTGTTGGTATGAGTGATTTGGTACAAAATAATAGCATAAGTTGCTCTATTCAACTTGATTTTTGTTTCGGCTCATAGAATTAAGGATATAATAATACTCTTTCAGATTCAAGGCCAGTGATAAAGTCAATGCAAGAAAACTGCTCATAGAGTAGAGCTTTGAATAATGAGAAAATTTAAATAATTGGATACTAAGATTAATGAACAGTTAATCATAAAGCATTTTATTTCAACACTGACTGAAAGAGATTACAAAATGCTTACATCCTGCCCTGGTATATATGTAACGTAATTTAATCTTTGATTCTGGACCTTGGGCATTATAGAGCCATCATTCTGAACCACAGCTTTCTTTGTGTAGTACTTTATATCCAGAAAGTCTCAGAGCTCAGAGTGGTGCTGACATAATTCAGAATGCAACTTGGGAGGTGCTTGTTTGAATAATTTTCCATACGGTTGGTTTTGTAGTACTTTGCTTTTTGTTAAGAGCAGACAGTTGATCCCTCCCCTGGAGTGGGAGAGTGGGGTAGGGGTGGGGGAATGGAATTAGTTCACGCTTCCAGTTCGTTGAGTTCTAGCAAATTGATTTTACAACATGATACCTCCTTGAGAATGGGAAATAACTCATTACTTGATAAAAAAGGAGGTATTGTCTAGAACAGATGTGAACCCTGTGTTCATTGCAGCGTTATTCACAATAGCCAAGACTTGGAAGCAACCTAAGTGCCCATCTAGGGACGAATGGATAAAGAAGATGTGGTATATGTAAACAATGGAATACTACTCAGCCATAAGAAACGATGAAATCCAGCCATTTGTGACAACATGGATGGACATTGAGGGTATTATGCAAAGTGAAATAAGTCAGAGGGAGAAGGTCAAATATCGTATGATTTCCTTCATTAAGTAGTAGATAATAACAACAACAAACAAACACATAGAGACAGAGATTGGATTGGTGGTTACCAGAGGGGAAGCGGGGAGGGAGGAGGGCAAAAGGGATAATTCGGCACATGTGTGTGGTGATGGGTTGTAATTAGTATTTGGGTGGTGAACATGATGTAATCTATGCAGAAATAGAAGTATAATGATGTACACCTGAAATTTATACAATGTTATAAACCAATGTTACTGCAATAAACAAACAAAAAAAAATAGAACAGATGTGAAGATGCGTGGTTGTTTGGCCCTGTGGCCTGAAGATTAAGGACTGTTCTGTTAGGGAGAGCTCATTTCATAAGAGAGAGGTGGCTCTGCTCTTTCCTGGGGGGTTGGCAGGTTCTGTGGTCACCACGTCCAGAGTGCTTTGTGCTTGAAATTTTAGGATGAAGTTTTCAGACTGTTCCTGTCTGCAGTGTTACTGCGCAGTCATCGTCTGTTCATTTCTAACTCTAGGGCCGCCTTTTTGCTTATCCTGACACGCACCGCCACCGCCTGGGACCCAACTATCTTCAGATTCCTGTGAACTGTCCCTACCGTGCTCGAGTGGCCAACTACCAGCGTGACGGCCCCATGTGCATGTTCGACAATCAGGGTAGGCCTGAGACACGGGCTCGCCCAGCAAGGGCAGAGCGCACTGCTGCACAGAGAGAGGGCAGGACGCCGCGCCAGGCCGTGGGTTTCAGTCTGGCCCCCGGGGGCCTTCCGTCTGTGAAGATGCTCCATGAGCGCTCCTGGCAACCGCGTCCTTTTTGCCCAGCAATGCAGGTTTAAACTGCCTGAGGACCCTCCCTCCTTTTATCTATTTTATATGTTGAGAGTGTGCACCTCAGGTTTCGGTTGCTTTCCATCCAGTAGTGAAAGGCGGGGGGAAGATCTTTCACTGGCTCTTGTAGATGAGCATCCAGCTTAGGGGTTGGTTTTAAAGACTCTTAACGCAGTGTGAAATTCCTCAGATCACTCTTAAATCACCAGGACTTCACCTCTTGGAAGTGCAAAGCCAAGAGTTCGTGTCTTTGTGTCTCTGCACTTTGCTGGCTGTGGAGGAGCAGGTCTAGCTAGAATTTGGAGGGGTGGGCTAGGTTAGGATAGGGGAGACAGCAAAGCAGGGGGTTCTCCCCGACCTTTTTTGTCCTAAGTAACTGAATTCATGTAAATCAACTGGTGAGATGAGACTTCACTGCATTTTGGTTTTTGGTCATTTATCAAATTTATGATTTTTTCTTTTAACTACTCTTTTTGGTGCCATATATAAACAGCCTCTATTTCTGATCACTTGTTCTAATTAGAGACTGCATGGTTAATGTTTTTTGTTTTTTTTAATATTCCACAGTTTAATATATATCTTAGGTGTTTTTTCTCTTTTCCTATTTAGGACACATGTTTTAGCAATAGGCTGCTTACACTGATCCCTTCAGAAATTTCACTGATGATTTGTATTTATAGCCATAGATGTCTGTCCAACAAAGATGATTTTTCTGTGATAAAAATAGTACATGTGCTCTCAAGGACATTTGGAAAATATAAGGGAAAGAAGAGAAAGGAAAAGAAAAACCCACTACAGTCCCAACACACAAAGGCCACAGCTGTTGCATTTTGCTATATTTCTTGCCAGTCTTTTCTGTGACTGTTTTTTATACACTTAAGATTATTTTGTGTATATAATTTTGTGCCTTGCATTTGTAACCATTGTCACTAAGCCTTTTCCATGCATTTGATAGGTTTACATGCTCACTAACCAGTTTCATTAGGTGGGTGCAGTATTTCTGCTCTCAGGTTCACAGAGGTGTGGGGTGTGTTATTGCCCAAAGTCATTGATACTTCCTGTGTCTGTTTTCTGCATTTTTATTCTGAAGTGATTTTTTTTCACTCATATTCCTCGGTCCTTGCGTTATTGAGACTGGGTGTATCAGGGAGGTTCATGTATATTTTGAAACTTCATTAATCAGTAATCGCTTTGTGTTTACCATTCTCGTTTATCATTATAGTGGCATATATAGGGCAGAACTACTTAAGGATGTATTTTGACACACCCTTTACCTGGTTTTAAAAATAGAGCATTTGGACTGTGCTCTTGAAGTTTGGTAGAAGAGCTTAATTAGTCCCAGTAGTCAATGACTTGAAGACAACTCCACTTTGAGTAAAGCTCAGAGCTTATTTGGAAATAGAAATTTTAAATTACTCAAATAGGCACACTTCAAAGAGCTTATTCTTAATGCAGAAAACCACTCTAGTGGCTGTTTATTGGAGCCCTTGGCTTTTCATATAGACGTGGCTGACCGAGAATGAATTTCTTGGGCTAATAATTGGGCCCCATAATAGTACGGTGTCCCGCCTCTTCCTGCGTGCACTCGGTACCTTGAGCAACGTGATATGTAGGCACCCAGATTATCCACTCTGGATAGCCTCTTCTGGCAGCCAGCTGGGTAAAGTTGCAACCCCAGACCAGTTTGTTCCAACTACTTAGTATGTTTCTGGGCCACTCCTTCTGTTTAGGCCGTGTGTGCTCAGATGATTCAAGCTTCTGCTAGTATCAGCCCAAGCAGGGTGTAGTTAGAAAAATGAATATGCCAAAATGAAAAACAGCCTCATAATTTATTCCAGAAGTCATAAAAATGTTTTGGTTGTATTTGTCATTTTTTCCCTACAAGTCTAGATAAATGAGTGCTGACATACTAGAAATATCAAATTAAAAAAAATCCCTTTTTTATTCATCTGTGGAGGGAAGTGAAAGTCAAGCTAGAATTGAATAGTCATAGTCAGTGAAGGAAAGAGACCCCAAGAACCTTAAAAGCCTTTAAGGAATAGTAAGGAGCGTTCCGTAATGGGGATGTAGTATGTGCTGGAATGGCAGAGATGCAAAGCCCAGACCCCAGATCCAGCACTGACAACCGTGGGACCTGCAGCAGTCCATGAATGTCCCAGGGCTCAGTTGGTGTGTCTGTAAATTGAAGGAGCACAGCTATAACTTTCAGTTGCTCCCGAGGATTTTGTGATTCAGTGTTTGAATTGAGCCCAAGCCCCAAGGAAGCCCTCAACTTTGAGATGCGTCTTTGGGTCTCGTCTTCTGTGGGGGCCAAATCAAACCTGTATAAGTGTGTTTGTACTGGTAAGCATCAGAAGATTTTAGAGATGAGGTCATTTGAAGTGTTCAAAGGGAATTTGAGATCTCTTCATTAACACTCAGAGTGAGACAGCCCAGGGGAGCCGTTGGAAGATGGCAGTGTTCTCTAAGAATCTGAGGACTGCCTGTAGCTACATGTGGGACGTTAAAAATAATATGTGCATGGCATGTATGTGTATGGATGTGTGTACACACATGTACGTGAACATATACATATACATATATATGTATAATTGCCACTTGAATTTATTTCTTATCACACTGACTGTTTGCAGACTTGCTTCATGTTTCATCTCCCTGAGTAAATCCATATGGTTTTCCTTTAAAGGTGGTGCTCCAAATTACTACCCCAACAGCTTTAGTGCTCCGGAACAACTGCCCTCTGCCCTGGAGCATAAGTTCCGATGTTCCCCGGACGTGCAGCGCTTCAACAGTGCCAGTGAGGACAACGTCACTCAGGTAATGGCTCCTTTGTCTGCTCTGGGAGTTGCTTGGTCATTCTCCTTGTCCATGTCTGCATGTTTTCCCCCTCTTAAAGTGTCTAATATGTCTTAAATTGAATTCAGGGAAGATATGTCTAATCATCAGTCAGTCCCTTCAGTAGATGGACTTGAAGAGTTGTGTTATTATGCTCTTTCAATATGAGGTCTGGAGACTCATTTCAGTTCCTTCAAAGGTTATAGAAGGGAGAGAGGTGGGGGCCATTGGGGAAGCAGTGATCTCATGGAAATCTAAGAAATGAGCAAGTAAAGCTTAAGTATAGCCAAATCTAAGCGTCTGGGCAGGACAGCCCAGATTTAAGGGATGAGAACTGGATTCAGAATAGCTCTGGGAGCCTCCATGGCAGGAGCATGGGGGTTTCCTTTGCAGGGCCCACTGCTCACGTGACTCGGCTCCTCTCTGTCTGTCTGCTTTCCAGGCTCAACTGTGTCTGCTGACTGTGTCCTCCTGTGCTTCTCCTCTTTGCCTCAGAGCTTCTGTTTTCACATTGCAGTGGCTTTGCTGTGACCATGGCCTCACTCTTCTTTATGGCTTCTTTCTCCATGTATTACTTTTTTTGGGACCATTTTTCACTCTGTCTCTCAATACCTCTATATCAGATTCTGGAGAGAGGAAATCGGATTGATATGACTAATCTTTTCACTCTTGGTTGCATCATTGGCCTTTGGCCAGCCTATAGTGACCCGGTGGCCCTGGATCAGGTGCCCACCCTCTTTCCCATCACCTCTGGGTGTCTAAGGGCTGTTCCTTCAGTAGCTGCAGTGAAAGAGGCCCTTTGACTTGAAGGGTAGCCACCTCATCAATGTGTCCAGTGCAACTTACACCACACACAAGAAAAGGACAAAGCTAGAAAGTATAGTGTCCTAGAGGTCTGCTTGGGTAGTTGGTGTTACACTTGGTACTTAAATTAGAAGAGGACCTATTTCTAGTTCCTCAATTTGTAAATGTGGCTTCCAAGTAAAGTAAAAGTAAAATATACTTGAGTACGTGAATTAATTCATTGTGGAGATATCTTTATTTGAAAGGCACTTGTGTGTCTATGTGTGTTTATATATGTCTATAAGAAAGAAAGTACTTCACTACAGGATAGAAACCATATTTAGATGAAATTAAACCTCTCCTGGAAGCCTTTTATAGTAACCACATTATTCCTGGTGATGCAGGTGATACCGTGTCTCACAATTCAGTCCCTGCCTCTCAAAGAATTGTGCCTGCATGAGGTCTGTTCTGGTGTTAAACTAGCTAATACGACCGCTGCAAAAATTAGTTTAGAAAATGAGGCTGTTGCTTACACATTAAAATTTACTGTATGATCATTCTTGTTTTATTGAGAGATTTTCTTATCACTATATAGAACGCATGTTTTTAAGCAGTCATGATGCTGCTTATAGGTTCATAGCATAATCAGTAACTGTAAGAGTCATGTGGAAAATAAATAAGCAGGTCCAGATTTATACTCTTAGAAATGCTTCCCTGGGACTTCCGCTCCTGGCTTATGGGAGACTAGCTTGTGTCAGACCTGTCCTCTCATGGAGAACGTTGGAAAGCTAGAAAAATTACAAAAAGCTTGACCTTGTTTGAAGGCTTTGGAGAGCTAACAAAGGAACAAGGATCTGTGGGGCCCAGGTATTGGACAGAAAAGAAGTGCAGAGATGTGAGCTTGACATTTGGTGTCCTTTCCTCATGAGGCCTTTATTACTTTGTAAGCATTGGGTAAGGTGCTGAGCAGAGTTGACAGCATTTTTATGGGTCTGGAGAAATAAAAATTGGAGTTCTGGGCCTGCTAAGAAGGAAGGCCTCTAGTTAACATCCCAGGCATTCAGCTGGAATCCCGGAAGAGCCACATCTAGGAAGAGGGGCAAACCTGAAATAAACTTGCCCTCGAAAAACCTGTTTGCATCTGCTCAATCTCAGACTGGATCAAGGTGACCTCCCTCTATCCCAGGCGTCTGCCAGAGCAAACATAAATCTTTGGAGGAAAATAGAGCCTCAAATTCACTCTCTATTTTTTCATACACAAATGTCCAGCATTCAATAATACATTATCAGGCATACCTGACATATAAGACCTATGACTGAAAACCATGAGGGAAAAAAAACCTGATAATAGAAACAAACCTATTAGAGATCCAGATAATGGAATTGTCAGATACAGATCTTAAAATGACTGTGATTAATATGTTCAAGAAAATAGATGACAGCATGGAGAATTTAATAAGAGAACCTTAATTTCTGAAAAAAGAATTGAATTGGATATACTGAACTGGAAAATGCAACAACTAAAATTAAGAATTTAGTAAATGGTTTGAAAAGGAGATTAAACACAGCTGAAGAGAAGATTAGTGAATTGGAAGACAGCAGTAGATATTATCAAGATGAGCTCATGGAGAGAAAAAAAAGAACTTCTCTTCATTATGAGACACCATTTAGAGATTGAGAAGGCAAGCCATAGAATGGGAGATTATACATTTGCAATTCATCTAATAAATGATTCATGTACAGAATATGTAAAGAATGCCTACAGAGCAATAAGAAAAAGATGGACAAATGAATAGAAAAATGGGCAAAAGACTTGAATAGGCACTTCCCAAAGGGGATATCCAAATGACTGAAAAACATGCAGAAAGGTGTTTTATCTCATGAGTCATCAGGGATATGCAAAATAAAACCCCAGAGATACCACTGCATATGCAGCAGAATGACTAGAATTAAAGACTAACCGTACCAAGTGTTGTGAGAATGGGAAACAACTCTGACTCTCATATGAGTGTAAATTGGTTCAGCTGTTTTGGAGCATTGTTTGTCCGTATCCATTAAAGCTAAACATATGTGTGTCTTTTGACCTAGTAAGTACATTCTTATATAGATACCCAATAGGAACAGGTACACTGAGCATGAGAAGACACGTACAAGACTGTTCATATTACCTGTGTTCATCGACAGAAGCTTGGATAAACAAACAGTAGTATATCCCCACAGTGTATAGCAGTGAAAATTAATGAACCTTTGCAATAAGCAATAACATAGATAAATTACAAACATGACATTGAGCTAAAAGGCTAGACACAAGAGTATAGCCTGTATGATTCCATTTATGTAAATTTCAGAAAGAGGTAAAACACATTTATAATATTAGAAGTCAAAAAATTGCCATTGGAGAGGCAGTTGGAGAGAGGGGATAATGACTGGGAGGAGGGGCTATGGCGGGGAGATTTCTGAGGGCTGAGGGTGGTTGTTACACAGTTGGGTTCACTGAAAAGTCATTGAACTTGGCACTTATGATTGGTACCCTTCACTGTAGGCATGTTACACTTAAAAAGCTTACTAAAGAAAAATCATTCTCTCACTTTGTATAGACTAGTAAAAATGTCACTTTTTCTTTAAAAAGAATTTGGTCCTGCCATTAAAGGTCTGTAGTTAAAGTGTTGGAGCTGATGAAGCAGCTCAGAATCCTTGTCTGGTTCATAAAGTAGAACACCATCCCATTGTGGAGTCCATGCCCTCCTGTAGTGAGCAGGCGACTTGTATGTATGTAGATGGTGGCGGTTAGCCAGGCGTAAGAATATTCAAATCAGGTCACTGGAGACTTCTTCAGTTTGACTTCCAAGTCCCAACCTGCCTTTTACCTGAACAGTGGTGAATGCTGAGGCTAGGGCTAGATGATAGGGGTTACATATCGTTTACATTGTAGTCGTCTCGTGCCACAGGCTGAAATAGAAATGCTGTTTTAACTTTGTGTATGTACATGTAGTTCTTTTTTTTTAAGCTCTTAAAACTGTGGATTAACGAGATCTTTGGGAGAGCAAGTATGTTATATGGGTTTTATTTGGTGGTGTGTTGTTAAATATTTAACAGTTGGCTCCTGGGGGAAAAGGCCCTGGCTTATAGTGTTTGTCGATTTTCATGATGAAAATATTCACCAGAGCTTATTTCAGGCTACCAGCATGATGTCACTGAACCTGTGGCATTGGGACCTGGTGTTCAGTATCACACTGTTGTGTAGTATTTCCACCATAGAGATAGTAGACACAGGTGACCTCAAGAGCACAGGTAATATGTATTAATTAGGAAGTGATATGTTTTGAGGGTTTATTACTTTTGTTTATACTATAATTTATTTAATTCTAAGTTTATATAATTTAATTTTTAATAATGGTCATGTTTAACAACTCACTCACAAAATTCCTAAACATTTGACAGTCTGGTTTCGTGAGCAAGCTGGCTCCAGCACACCACTGGAATCGCAGGACCAAATTCCTTTTAGTTCAGGAGGGTACACTGAAGTGACATAGGAGGCATTTTTTCCTACTTGTCACACATAGACATGCTAGATTAAAAAATTAAAAAAAAAAAGAATATAGTTGAGCTAACAAACAGGAAAGTTCAATCTCCAGGTCCCAGAAATGAAAAAGGAATCACGTTAGTACATGAACTTTGAAGGTATATATTTCATGGGGATAACCAGACCGTTTACATCTTATTAAGATTTTCTGCCTCCAAGGGGCTAGGAGTTGAGGCCTCAGGCTTCACGTGTTGCAGAAGCTAAAAATGGGGTCCTGACGGTAATGATGAGAACCAGGAACCAGCACCCCATTGGGAAAACTACCCACCAGACTGAGGATGCAGCTTGAGAGCACGTGGGCTGTAGATGGAAGCAATCAATTCTGAGAATTGGGGGTCCCTCTTCTGTGCTGTGCTCTGGTGAGGTCCCCACATTCTCGTTCCACTTAGGACCATATGGAAGCCCTGAACTGAGAAACAAGGGAATCAGTGACCCTATTAGGCCTCTGCGGAGATGACAAAAAAATCACCACCTGATGACACCATCACAGCTCCAACACATCTGGTACTTCTGCAGAGGATAACTCCTGGGGAAGAGGGTCGCAGGGAAACATTAGAGTACATATGAGGACAGCCAGTGCCCTGAGAAACTGCACGTGCAGTAGATAGAAGAATCATACACATGACAGAGTAGTCTTAAAAGGGGCTTTAAAATAAGCACGTGTAGAGCATTCAAGGACCTACAAAAAGGAATATTATCTATAAGACAAGAATAGGATGTGAGAAAACAAAAACAGGTAGATTTGATAAAGAACCAAATGGAAATTTCCAGAAACAAAAAATACGATCTTTGAAATAAACATCCAGCAGACAATCTTTGAAATAAAAATCCAACAGCTATAGTGACTCACTGGATGTTTAAACAATATGTTAGATAAAGCTGAAGAGAAAATTAGCAAATTGCGGGACGAAATCCCCATAATGCAGTACTTTGATTGGATTGTGTTAATATTGAAAGTCTGATTTTTTTTTGAGGAAGATTGGCCCTGTGCTAACATCTGTTGCCAGTGTTCCTCTTTTTCTTTTTTTCTCCCCAAAGCCCCAGTACATAGTTGTGTATCATGGTTGTAGAGTTGTAGCTCTTCTATGTGGGATGCTGCCGCAGCATGGCTTGATGAGCGGTGGGTAGGTCCGTGCCCAGGATCCGAACTGGCAAACCCCGGGCCACTGAAGTGGAACGCATGAACTTAGCTGCTGTGCCACCAGGTCGGCTCTTGAAAGTTTGATTTTTAAACATTGGTATCAGATTTAAACTTTGCTCAAAATTTTAAAAAAGTGTTATTATAGTCTGATATTTGATAACTTAGAAAAGCTATGAATATCTCAATATTTTATGAATTTGATTATTTGGCTATTTGGGCTTTATAAACATTAATAGAACAGTGCCTGGTACATTTAGGTACTCAACAAATAAGTACTTGTTCAGTGAATGAATGTAATGTTAGAATAAAATTATGGTTATCACCTAGAAATGGTTGACTTCAGAAGTGAGCAGAGGCTATTAGGACTCGTGCACCTGATTCTAAGCACCTGTTTTCATTTTACTCTATGGATAGTCTATTGACATTGATTTAGAGGTAAAATCATTTAGAGATAAAATTAGCAAAATCACTACTAACATCTGTCTTCTCCAGGAAATCTTGGCTTCTGAATAACTAAGGATATGTAATAAATTAGAGTTTTTTCTTCTGTGATTCTGGGTGTCATGGACAAAGGTCGTGTTGTGCCAAGTTTACCTTTGATGACAGTTTGCATGTTCTGGACGCGTCAGTATTAAGGTGTGGTGGAAAGTTTTAATTGTAGGCTATCCTGCCTTCCATTTCTAAGAGATTTATAAGCAGTGACTACAAAGGACCTTATTAAAAAGCAGTTATAAGCTATTATCAGCAATAGAGTTCTTCCTGTTTTGATTAAAACAAAAAGTGAGGAACTGAACACAAATGACAGTTTCAACTATAATTTTAAATTATTCTTCAGTTTTAAAAACTTTCTTCATTCTTACGTCCATAAGAAGGCTCACTTTTTCATTTCAAAAGTGGCACCCTGGGTGAGTTCTGTCCGTGGTAACCGGTTGTTCGGTTCTCTGCACGCTGTTTTCAATGGGCAGGTGCGGGCCTTCTACCTGAAGGTGCTGAACGAGGAGCAGAGGACACGCCTGTGTGAGAATATCGCTGGCCATTTGAAGGACGCACAGCTTTTCATCCAGAACAAAGCGGTGAGTGATGCTCTGTCAGCTGAAGGGTGACCTCTGCTGGCAGGAGCAGGGAGTGCAGCTGTGCCAGAGAGCCTGTAAAACGGAAAGTTCCATTTCTGTTGCACTTGAGCCAAGGGGACTTAAAGCAGTTAGAACTAATCCCCAGTCAACCTCTGATTATTTTCTGTCCATGTTTGTGTCTGGTGGCTGTAGTGTATCCATTGATCTTTTGCTCTTTGCCCAGTGTGTGATAATTTAGTTGAGTTCAGGGCGAACGCTCCCCCAGGCTGTTGAATCTGACTGCAGCCCGGTTCCGTGCGGGAGAGCGGTGTCCAATATCAAACGGTGGGCCCTGCTGCCATTTGCTTGCACTTTAGAAGACGAGGAGTACAGACTGCATTTTTGTGGTTTGAAGCCTGTCTAACCACTTGAGGTCATGACACCTGACCCTCCCTCAGAAGCAACTAGAAACGTGCACGTTTTCTGGGGTGAGAACTGGGCTGCTTCCAAAAGTCAGGCTTCACTTGGAGCTAAGGTGCCGGGGCGTTTCTGACGGCAGCTCGTTGTGCTGTGTGAAGCCTGGTTTCCTGGCCTGCCGCGGGGGCGGGCTTCTGGAGAATTTAGGGAACACCGCTGTTGCCTTGTCTCTCGGGTGCTGCGTCTCTGTTCAGAGGGGCCGCTGGGCCAGCACCTGTCTGGGATGTGTTCAAAGGCTTGGAGACAAGTACCAGCAGGCCGGGCACTTTCTCTGTAGCCAAATTCTCTGTCTATAACTGTCTTCCATGAGTGTGGTGTGAAAAATAACCCGTTAAATCCCCTTGGCTCTATTTATTACCCTCTCCAGCAGAGAGCCTGACAGTTGCTCTGTGAGATAGGTGGGGCCAGTTTTATCTCACCTTACAGCCTATAAGTAGCAGAACTGGGCTTGAACCCTTGACATCTTCTCTCACGTATGCTGGAGCCGTGAGGCTTCATGTGGGTTCACAATGACCCCCCTCCTCCTGCGGTCTGCTTGGGATCAGCCTGTGGGCGGGAATTCCTGCTTGAGTATATGGAGCTGCCCAGCAGTGCCACAGCCTTTGTCTACCTCACTTTGACTTTGGGCAGTGTCTGGGCCCATTCCTTAATACAAAGCACTGTAACTTGTTGAGTGAGTCTGCTGCCAGCTCTTTACATGCAGTAAATGCAGCTCACCGCATATGTACTTTGCTCATAGTATTCTTTGAGGTGGGTGCCATTATCTCACTTATTTCATGGGAAGTGGACGTTGAAGCTCAGATGAATGACTTATCTGAGGTTGCTCAGCCAGTATATGTCAGGGTTTTCATTGGAGCCCCCAAGTCTTACTCTGTGTCAGCGAGCACTCTACGGTGCCGCCTCCTGTGGAAGCCTCCTTTCTCCCCTGTGCGGAAAACACCATGAGACAGACGCTGGGGACTGGCCCGGTAGGGGCCAGGGTATGTTGACATTGTTTTCATTTGGTTTCAGGTCAAGAACTTCAGTGATGTTGATCCTGACTACGGGGCCCGCATCCAGGCTCTTTTGGACAAATACAATGCTGAGAAACCTAAGGTGAGCCCCAGGCAGCCGTGCCAATGACAAACAAGGTGTGTCCTGGGTTAGATGAGGCAGAATTTGCTTTCCTTTCATGATGATTCTCCACAGGGACAACTATTAGAGTTCTGAAGTAGCTGTTCAGAAACTCACTTGAGATATAAAGAACTCACCTGCAAAACACATGCTCTTCGTTTTAGCTCTGGACAATATAAGCTAGTTTAAAGTGGACGAATTCTGAATTGTTATTGTTTTCATTTGAGCCCAAATTAAAGCTAAGAGAAATACCAAGTTGCTGCTGCAAAGTGAATTAATTAACCTGTGCTGGTCTTGTTCTTGTAAAATAGAACTCGGTTCACACCTTCGTGCAGCGTGGGGCTCACTTGTCTGCGAAGGAGAAAGCTAATCTGTGAGGGTCAGGGGCTATGGTCCTGTGCCAAGTCACTCTCCGCCTTTGAAGCAACGCATGGAAATCACACACGCAACCCGCTCGTCGCTGGATGGAAGATTCTCCTGTGCCAGATGCCAAATGCAAGCTTCTGTCTTTAAATGATAATCCAGGTTTCTACAGCAAATAATGTAATAATGGCCTTTAATGCTATTTCCCTAGGGGAAAATGAGGGTTAGGGCTTAACAATCATTTAAAAGAAACATGTATTTGCTTTTGACAGTTGATTGAATTATTCACTTAAAATGACTGGAATGAAAGTTTCCAGCAGAAATATGATTTTATTTGATAAGAAAAAATCTTGGTGAAATTTGTATGTTTACATATCATCTCATGGCCTATTATATATAAATATGGCTGTAATTATATAAGAAGAAAAGATAAAAGAAACTTAAAATTTATGAGTGGATTATCTTTATGGCTGTAATTATAATACAAAGAAAACATAAAGATAATCCACTCAGAAATTTTAAATTTTCTAAGTTCCTTACGGGAAAAACAGATTTCATGCATTGGTTGTCTTTTGAAAATAACTTCAGTATCATCATGTCTTAATGATTATTCCAGTTTGGAACTGATCAGATTTTTTTAAACTTGGAATTACATTTATGCTAATACAGCATTGATTTTGCAACAGACTGATTTGTAATTGCTTACATTTTTACAATAAAATAATCTGTACATAAGAATAGAAGAACGGTGTTGGATTTCTTTCAGCTCCATATATAACTTGGAATTTCCCACCAGACTCTTAATCTGAATATCACCTGTTATCAGATGCTTGCCCTTAAAATTGAAAATACTAGTATCATGAGGATACTATTATGGGTTTAAACCAATAGCCTTTTAGACACAGCCTTCTGAGATGCTGGGCACCAGAACTTTAATTCTATTGGGAAGGTAGCAAACTTCCCAAATTTGAAAGTACTTAGATCTCCTGTTCATTAGCTCTCCTCCTTATCTGATTATGAGATTTTAAAATAAGTCCTCAGAGCCTCAAGTTCTGTTCTTTTTTTGTAACCCATATTTGCCCGTCACGCTTGAAAATCACGTCGAACACTTTTATGGTGAATTCTGACTACTAAATGAAAACCTATTTTCCTTGAAAATCCTTATTCCCTTCATCTCAGATCTTCAAAACCAGTTTATACTTAACTCTCAGGAATTCCCTGAGATCTTGGGCTTCCGGAAACCATGGGACCACTAGTAGATACAAACTCTCAATCTTTTAGCTCAAACCTCTTTACTCTCCTGCCTAAATGCCTCCTATATTTGAGTGTGCTTGGAACCTATTATATTTGTAGACATAGAAAATAAATTTATCTATTTGTACCCAATGATGAATGCTTTCAGTGTAATAACTTTACTATAGTTATATCTCTTTATGTATTCAATATGTAAGATAAACATACAAATTAACATGACAATGGGAAGGAGGTTATTTTTTTGAATATTGGCTATAAACAGAGTTTTTGAGATAATTTTCTGCTTTGCTCTATTCTGTAGTCTAAAAATAAGTTGATAGTTAAAATCACATGTATCTAACATGTTTCCTGTATGTAAAAATCTGACACACTGTGTCCCCAGTTTTGCTCTGAGGCCTCTCATTGTAATTGTCAAAGATAAATACTGATGAGGTCAACTTCCCCCAGTTGGGTTTTACTTCCTGGAAGTACTATCTAATTATGTTCCTTCAAGGTGACATTAAGATATATCCTAAGAGTTCCTGAGTCAAATTTGTAAGGAGGATAAAGTTAGTGGGAAGATGTATGTTATAGTGGCTTTAGAACAGACACACCTAGATTCAAATCCGAGCTCTGCCATTTCCTATCTGTGGATATTTGACCCAGCTGCCTCACCCCTCTGCGAGTTAGTTCCCTCCTCTCTGAAAGGGACCAGTAGTTGTTCTTATCTCCCCAGGGTTGTGTGATGATTATTTGGTATATTTGACTTTGGCCACCACGTCTTTCCAGCTCAATCTCCCTAGGGCCCTCGCTTGGTCAGCTTTTGCTTTGTAACAAACCACTTCAAAACCCAGTGGCTTAAACAGTGATCACGTATCACTCATGTGTCCCAGTTGGCTAGGGATTGGCTGCTCTAGGCTGGGCTCAGCTGGGGTGGTTGGCGGGTTCTGTGTCACATGTCTCGCATCCTTCTGGGACCCGTGGTGATGGTTAGCTTGTAGTGAGGGCAGAAGTGCAAGAATGCAAGAAAAGGAAACCTACTGTTTTCCTTACTCAGGAAATTGGAATTGCAAGAGTGCCATCCCAATTGCACAGGTGCGTTTCAAGCCTTTGTTCATCATACCAACCAACATTTCATTGGCCAAAGCAAGTCACATGGCTAATCCCCAAGTCCAAGGGGGAGGAGGTGTCCCCCACCCTGGAGGTGATGGTGTGTGCCCGACTGTATCAGAACAGTAATCTAATGTACCACAGATGTCTCCTCCCATCAGTTCAACATGACTGGGCGCTGCAATCCATCGCCCCACCTGTTCACTGGGCGTCACCCTCTCATGTCCTCACTTCCCTTCTGCTCTGTTTGGATTTGCTGTAGTTCAGAATGATGATCACTCCAGAGCCCAGCCTTGGTAAAGGACGCCTCTCACTCACACAGGTCCTGCGCTGGAAATGGCCGTGGCTGGAGCAAAACACAGCCCTGCTGGCTGGGCTTTAAAAACTTGGACCCCAAACCTCAAGTGGGCCCTCAGCACCACCTGGAAATCTGTCTTTCCTTCCTCAGTGAGCTCGCCCTCTCGTCTTGCCCTCTCCCACTCGTCTCTCCCTCTCCCTGTCGTCTCTCCCTCTCCCTGTCGTCTCTCCCTCTCCCTGTCGTCTCTCCCTCTCCCTGTCGTCTCTCCCTCTCCCTCTCGTCTCTCCCTCTCCCACTCGTCTCTCCCTCTCCCTGTCGTCTCTCCCTCACCCTCTTGTCTCTCCCTCTCCCACTCGTCTCTCCCTCTCCCTGTCGTCTCTCCCTCACCCTCTTGTCTCTCCCTCTCCCACTCGTCTCTCCCTCTCCCACTCGTCTCTCCCTCTCCCACTCGTCTCTCCCTCTCCCTGTCGTCTCTCCCTCTCCCACTCGTCTCTCCCTCTCCCACTCGTCTCTCCCTCTCCCACTCGTCTCTCCCTCTCCCTGTCGTCTCTCCCTCTCGTCTCTCCCTCTCCCACTCGTCTCTCCCTCTCCCTGTTGTCTCTCCCTCTCGTCTCTCCCTCTCCCACTCGTCTCTCCCTATCTCTGTCGTCTCTCCCTCACCCTCTCGTCTCTCCCTCTCCCACTCGTCTCTCCCTCTCCCTGTCGTCTCTCCCTCTCGTCTCTCCCTCTCCCACTCGTCTCTCCCTATCTCTGTCGTCTCTCCCTCACCCTCGTCTCTCCCTCTCCCACTCGTCTCTCCCTCTCCCACTCGTCTCTCCCTCTCCCTGTCGTCTCTCCCTGTCGTCTCTCCCTCTCTCACTCGTCTCTCCCTCTCCCACTCGTCTCTCCCTCTCCCACTCGTCTCTCCCTCTCCCTGTCGTCTCTCCCTCTCCCTGTCGTCTCTCCCTCACCCGCTTGTCTCTCCCTCTCCCACTCGTCTCTCCCTGTCGTCTCTCCCTCTTCCACTCATAACTCCCTCTCCCTCTCGTCTCTCCCTCTCCCTCTCATCTCTCCCTCTCCCACTCGTCTCTCCCTCTCCCTGTCATCTCTCCCTCTCCCTGTCGTCTCTCCCTGTCGTCTCTCCCTCTCCCTGTCGTCTCTCCCTCTCCCACTCGTCTCTCCCTCTCCCTCTCCCACTTGTCTCTCCCTCTTCCTCTCCCACTCGTCTCTCCCTCTTGTCTCTCCCTCTCCCACTGGTAACTCCCTCGCTCTCTCATCTCTCCCTCGCCATCTCGTCTCTCCCTCGCCATCTCGTCCCTCCCTCTCCCTCTCCCTCTCCCACTCGTCTCTCCCTGTCAGTTCCTTAGTTCACCAAGGACAGGATAATGTCCTTATGTTTTCCTCCAGCCAAATCCTTCAACTTGGCAGCATTGACATCCATGCACTCGTCTTTCCTTCCTGTTGAGAGGTGAGCTCTGCTCACACTGAAGGCCGGTCCCCCATGTGTGCGCTGACCCCATGCCCTCCTGCCTCCCCTGGGGTTACACCCGACCTCTCCTGCATTGTTAGGTCTTCCCTTTCTTCTGCATCCTTCCTCTGCATGTAAACCTGCTATTATAAGTCTCTCCAAAACCTTTCTTTATCCCATAGGCTCTCCTGTTAGCACCCCTTTATTGAAAATGATTTTAAAGAGTTGCCTTTACTTGCTCTCTCTGTTATCTTCTGTCCTCTCTGGAACCTCCAATCAGGCTGCCCTTGCCAAGGTCAACAATGACTGCATGCCACTGAAGTCCAGTGGGCCCATCCAGCACTCCCACCTCTGGGAATATACTGAGCAGAAGAGAAAGCAGGGACTTCCAGAGATATGTGTACACTCCAAGTTCATCGCAGTCTTCATAACGGCAGAAAGGTAGAAACGACCTGAGAGTCTATTGACAGATGGGTTGATAAACAAAACGTGGTCTATCCAGACGATGGACTATTATTCAGCCTTAAAAAGGAAGGAACTTCGGACACATGCTACAATGTGGAAGAAGAACCTTGAAGACATTATGCTAAGTGAAGTCAGACACAGAAGGACAAATATAGTATGATTCCACTTATGTGAGGTACCTAGAGTAGGCAAATTTATAGAGACAAAGCAGAATAGTGGTTGCCAGGGGCTGGGGGGAGGGGAAAATGAGGAATTATTATTTAATGGTTACAGGAGTTTCAGTTTGGGAAGATGAAAAAGTTCTGGAGATGGATAGTGGTGATGGTTGCACAACAGTGTGAATGTATTTAATGCCACTGAACTTTGCACTTAAAAATGGTTAAAATAGTAAATTCTCTTACATATATTTTACCACAATAACAAACAACACCCCAAAAGTCTAGTCTCATTCCTCATCTTACATGGCCTCTCAGCAATTTTTAACACAGTTGATCATTGGCACTTTCTTAAAAAAAAAAAAAAAAAGCTTTTTTGAGATATAACTCACATACCATAAAGTTCACCCATTTAAAGTACAATTCAATGGTTTTTAGTATATGCACAGAATTGTGCAGCTATCACCACAATTTTAGAACATTTCTGTCACCCCTTCAAAAGGCCCTGTACCTGTGAGCAGTCACTCACCATTCCCCCAACTTAAGCCTGTGCCAACCCTTGGCCGTCACGAATCTGCTTTGTCTGTGGATTTGCCTGCTCTGCACATTTCGTTTAGGTGGACTCGCGCCGTGTGGTCCTCTGTGACTGGCTTCTTTCACCTAGTATAGTGTTACCAAGGTGCTCACTTGTCGCAGCCTGTGTCACTACTTCGTTTCCTTTTATTGCCAAGTAATATTCTGTTGTGTGTGTTTTATTTATCCATCTTTTGGTTGATGGACATTTGGGTGGGTTCCTCTTTTTGGCTATTACAAATAAGGCTGCTATAAACACTAGTGTACATGTCTTTTGTGGACACATGTTCATTTCTCACCTTCTCACCTTCCTAAAAGGCATTTTCCCTTACCTTCTGGCACACCTCTCTAGAAATCGACTCCCGGTGTTTTCAAGTCTGTTAGTTGTTCTTCTGGAATGAGGACTTGGGCTGGGCTTGCAGAGGCACCGTGAGGGATCACCTTGCGTGTTCCAAAGTCAATGTCAGAATTTTGGTTTAAAAACACGTTAATTTTTTTCGTTCCCTGATAAATGGTCATCGCTCTACTTTGTAATCTCTGCTGAGGAAATGAGTTTTAAGAACTTCCTAGCACTCCTCTGAGAGAAAAACAGCAGGCAAGCTGCTTGGGCCATCTCTGCGTCTTAGTTCAGGGTATCCCCAAAAGGCAAAGGGCCGAATCCACATTAAATGATCTGATAAGCCAAATTGAAGGCTTTCAAGTCTTATCAGAGCTTTTAAAGATGTGAAGGGTTAGTAGAGGTGAACTCGGAAAGTTCTGCATAGTTTTGAATTTTTGAGAGTTTTAACAATCACATATTAATAGACTGAAAGTTTTCTATGGAAAGCTGTATTGTGATCCTTTTTACGAAGCAAATATTCCCTTATTTGACTGTATGACAAGCG
This sequence comes from Diceros bicornis minor, assembly GCF_020826845.1. Taxonomy (NCBI): domain Eukaryota; kingdom Metazoa; phylum Chordata; class Mammalia; order Perissodactyla; family Rhinocerotidae; genus Diceros; species Diceros bicornis. The sequence goes on along the minus strand of NC_080770.1, from coordinate 33,941,865 downwards.
AATTTGACACTGTTTTTATTTTTTGTTGTTTCGTTTTGGTATTGTTTGTTGGCTTAAAGGGTGGTATTTTAAACAGTCCTTGTATTTTCTGTTCTTCAGTGAATTGTATCATGAAGCTATATATTGAAGTACAACTCACATTTTAAAGAGTATGGTGGTTTGAGTGACAGCCCCCACTAAGATATGTCCACGTCCTAACCTCCGGAACATGTGAAGGTGACCTTATTTGGAAAAAAGGTCTTTGCAGGTGTCATTAAGTTAAGGCTCTCGAGATGAGATCCTCCTGGATTATCCAGATGGGCCTTAAATCTAAGAGACAAATGGGAGAAGGAGGAGCAGGCCGTATGAAGATGGAGGCAGAGACTGAAATTTTATGGCCGCAAGCTAAGGAAGGCCAGAAGCTGGAGGAGGCGAGCAAGCGTTCTTCCCTAGAGCCTGCGGAGGGAGCATGGCTCTGCCAATACTTTGATTTCAGACTTCCAGCCTCCAGAGCTGTGAGAATAAATTTCTGCTGTTTTCAGCCATCAAATTTGGTGATTTGTCTTGGGCAGCCCTAGGAAACTAATACAAAGAGGATGCTAGTTTAATGGTTTTATAAAATGAAAATTTCTTGAGTAGCAGAAGGATTAATTTTCTTTTCTTTGACTTACTTGCTTGATGCCCCTCGGGGGGTGGGGGCAGCATCTCTTGGGGGAGTGGGTAGTGTGTTGCCCCTGAGTCCTGTCCGCCGCTGCCTGCTCTGCCCCCACCCCAGTCCCCGCCCTCCCCCTGAGCTCTCGGTGTTGCGTCCCCTTCGCTGCCAAGCTCTTTGCCCGAAAGCTCCCGGTTCCCCTCCTGCTAGCTCATTTCCCACCTCCTGGACAATCTCTTCTCTCAGCCCCACTACGGGCTTTGATCCAGTCCGTCAACATGGCTCTTACCTCTTCAGATGGCCTGGTCAGGCATCCCAAATTCAAAATATGCAAGCATTCCGGATGTATGAGAACAACAGTGTGAGAACAGAGCGGATTGGCCGCTGACAACCTCCATGTCCGTGGTGACCAAATGCTCTGTCCAAAGAGGCCGCCTCTACTGACCTCCAGGAAATTATTGCCACGAGGCACTGAGAAACTAGTGTTGCCAGATCTGATTTCTTAAAAGAAGCTGGAAATCTGGATTTTTCTATAAATCTCTTGATTTTTAAATAAGGCAACTAATTCAGAGTAAGAAACAAAATCTCAAAACAATAAGCAAAATAAACGATTTTGTGTGTGTGCACCAAACAGAAACGTTATCTGTAGCCCCCCCCGGCCCATGTGCTCTGTTCTGAGAGGGCACCACTGTCTTATGATGTAAAGGTGGTAGGTAGGATCACTCCATATATTTCTTGCATCTTTTGGGGCTCTCTAAAACTCTCCATCTCCTAAATGCTAGGAAATGGAAGGTCATCAAAGGATTTACAAGTTGTCAATACTTTGCTGAATTTAACCATACAGAGACAGTTTAACAAGTTAAATATTTTATTCACATAGTTTACAAACTATATCCACCTGGAAAAAACATGAATCCAAAAATAGATTATTTTACAGTAATTCACATTTTTTAAAACAAGTTACTTTTGAAGTTAAACTCTAAGCATGGAGGTCCTCAGCCTGTCTGGTGGTTCAGTGCCTTGTCACACGAAGCTTCCTGCTCTGGTGAAGTGGAAGTCCTAGGGGCAGTCCGCCGAGGTAGGTCACTCATGGCTGACCTACCAGTGACCGACAAGAGAACGTCAGCGCAGACTTGAACCCGGGAGCTCTCGGGTGTCACTCACTGCCACTATGTTTGTCAAGGAAATAGTGTTTTAGAGCTTGAGTACACAGCAGGCAGGAAGACAAAACAAAAGAGACTCATCATTTAATTGGCCATTACAGAGTGGTCGGACATTTCCAGTTCTACGGAGGTTTAACGTCTTGGCCACAGGCAGAATCAACGAATGAAGATTTTATCCTGTCAACAGCTTGAATCATAGAAACAGCGGTGATTTGGAAAGTGAGTGTCTGTTGACTAACTCTTTGCATATCTGATGCCCCCCACCAGCAGGAGAAGAGGGGGATGAACGCAGTAAGAATTAGGAACATGCCTAATTTCAGGCGTGTCACTCTAGAAGGATGGCCGTGGGACCTTTGCTGAGTGGCCAAAAAGACGTTCTGGTGAAGGAACTTACTATTAACCTATGCTAAATCCAATTATGTCCCAGCTTGACGGCTTAGCTCTTTTAGTAATTAAGAAACTTTTTTACGGAATTTGACTTTAACAATTTAAAATCTACAGTATGTTTGTCTTACCCACATCTTACCCCCTCCTACTATATTAACTACAAACTATCACTTATTTTTTCTTTGTGAGCTGCCACAGTTAAATATGTGAAAACTTTTGAGCCTTTGAGATGAGAGCAGTGGATGTGTCTCTAACGGCAGAACTGGATCCTTTTTCTCTGAGCAGCACCAATGGCAGTGGCTACTGTGGTTCTGCAACTCTTGATTATGGAAGCAATGTTTGATCAAGGTGCCACAACAGGGCATCCCCTCCTCCCTCAGGAAGGAAAAAAAAGAATTTCTGAAGGGTTGCTGCCATCACCCTCAAGTAGACAACAACAACTCGGAATCTAAATGTAAGCTGAGATGTGGAGAAATTTTATCAGCACATTTGCAGGTTTAAAAAAAAAACAAAACAAAGACTTTCAAACGTCTATTGCAATCTGATTGTTTTAAATGACAGAAATCCACAGAGCGAGCTTGATGATGGAGCAGATCATAGCTTGTCTTCCTGCCACCCATGTGCATTCTTTCCAAATTTGTACACTAACCTTCGGTCGACCCGTTCCAAAATTCCTGTTTTGTAGTAGTACCTGTGAAGGAGAGCAGAGGACAAAGGTGGGGAGGGTTTACACCCCAGGAGAACAGCAGATATAAACACTCTCCTCATTCCTCTCAGGTGACAAGGCTGGTCTCTGGTTACCCTGGTATTTTCACACCCTGATATAGACTTACACTTAAACCTTTCCCAGACATCTTGAAGACTCAACCTCCCCACATTCAGTTCAAAGTGTGGTTTGCCTGTGTATGTGTGAGCTGGCCTGGACTCAGAGTGATCGCAGGGAACACTGCCAAGAATGAAAATGACGGTGTGTCAGTTTACAAACCATAATCCCCTCTGTAACTAAGAACCAAAGTGTTGTCTCATGACCTTTCGATTATTAACTAAAAAGCTGCATAAACAATTTAATTTCCTATGGCTGGCCATTTTATGTAACTCTGCCTGGAGGCTCCTGGCATTTCATGCTATTAACTTACCTCAGGGCTCTGCTCAACTTTTCGTATGTCATTCTGTCATTTTTCTTCCTTTGTCCCCACATCTTTGCCAGGGCTTCTGATTTAACGACCCGAAAGATACCTTGTTCCCTATCTTCCCATTCCAGAATGCCACAGTTTTCTTCAGGAGATAGAAGCAGGTCTCGCACAAATTCCCATAGATGAGAACTTTGGAGGCCTTTTGAGAAGGAAAAAAAGTTATTTACTTGTTGTGTTAAGTTTTAAGAGAAGAGTTGTACAACTTCTGTTAACCCACGAGCATTCCTGCTTTACGGGTTTATTTCCCATAGTTATGACCGGGTGCTCCACTTGGAACCTACTGAGCTGTGAAATGTCTGTCTTCTAGTAAAGCAACTACAAACACACATACAGAAACACCAAATTTCCATCGACTAGCAACACCGGGGCTCAGGGACCTCCCTCCCACTGTGGAGCTATGGGCTAATTCTCCTGGAATTAATGAAATGACAGTCAAATGATCTTTTCCTCCCTCTTTCCGACAGGCGTATGGTTGTAAACCACGAGCCCACAGCCACAACTGTCTGGGTGGAGCAATCCTACAGTTGTTTTTTTTTTTTTTTTTTTTTGTGAGGAGGTCAGCCCTGAGCTAACATCCGCCAAAACTCCTCTTTTTTTTGCTGAGGAAGACGGCCCTGGGCTAACATCGGTGCCTATCTTCCTCCACTTTATATGGGACGCCGCCGCAGCATGGCTTGCCAAGCAGTACTTCGGTGCGCGCCCGGGATCCAAACCAGCGAACCCCGGGCCGCCGCAGCAGAGCGCGCGCACTTAACCGCTTGCGCCACCTGGCCGGCCCCAATCCTACAGTTGTTTTTCATGAAAAGCTGGCATTTGTCTTATTCCATTATATTGTGTGAAGACTGGTTCTGGCATCCGACAGCCTGGGTCGGCGTCTTGAATTCCCTCTTCCTAGCTCTGTAACCGTAATCTCCCAAGTTATCTGTAAAATGGGATAATCAGAGTACCCACCTCACAGCGGAGGTTAGAGGATTCTGATCTAATATGTATCACGTGGTTAGAACCTTCCTCGCAGGCCTGATTCTGCCCTGCGTAAATCTGTCCCGGCACCGGGAAAGGCTAACAGAATTGCCAGCTTGTGGTGGTGTCTCCACCACCGTCCCCGAGAACTTCAGTGAGCGGGACCCCCAGTGGACCAGGAGAAATAAACCCTTATTCCGAAAGTCAACATGGTTAGAAAACATCTTCACTTCCTCACTTTAATTCTTATAAGGCTATTTCCAAGTAAAAAGAAAGAAATCGGATTTTGACCACATTTGTACAAGTAACTATCAATTTCTCTACTACATTCTTTGGGGAATAACTGGTCCCATTCGAACATTCATTTTCAAAGCTTATGAAAGTGGATCACTTTGTCTCATGAAGGCTGTTAAGAAATCAGGAGTGAAGCCCGGCGCCTCCACACTTACTTGCTCGACTGTGACTGTGACAGTCTTGACTTCTGATGCCCCTTGTTTTCAAGCAGCTGGAATCCGCGTCTGAAACAGAATGATTTGTAGCAGTAGAAAGGAGTCTGAGGGCCACATTCTGACCTCAAATCACTCCAAAATGAGCAAATATTGATTGAACGCCTTGTGGTGGACGTCACCGTGCTGGCCGCTTTGGGGGTAATTGTAGGTGGGAGGCACAAAGGTGCCAAAGGCTAGGTATTTGCCTTTAAGGAGAGTTTGTATTCAACAAACGGTGTGCCTACTGTGTGCCAGGCCCATGCTGGAGATACAAGAGCGAACAAGACAGACTTGGTCTTGTGGGGTCTTGGTCCCTGCTCACGTGGGATTTAAGGACTGATGGGCAAGGTAAAACGCAAGTGAAACAAATAGCCCAGGGTTGTGTTATGAAGGAAGCGAGACGCTAGACAGAATGAAGGTGGAGGAAAGTACCTACGGTAGATGGGGTGGCCAGGGAGGGCCTCATGAAGAGGAGACATTTACGCTGCGAGATCAAGATGGGGAGGAGCTGCGTGAGGAGGTGGGATTGAGTGTTCCAGAAGGAAGGAGCAGCACGTGCAAAGCCAAGCATGGCGGGAGCACCGGAGAGGCAGGCAGGCGCGCCCACGGCGTGCCCAGGGGAGGGCAGGGGATGCTACGCTGGGGAAGCGGCCGCGGCAGGTGCGTAGGGCCTTCCTTGCAGGCCCCAGTAAGGACGCAGGATTTTATTCCAAGGGTAAAGCGACGACTCCGGAGTTTGACAAGATCCATGTTTTAAGAAGATCCCCCTGCTAGTGCGTGGAGAGTGGACTGGGAGGGACACAGGGAAAAGCCGAGACCAGAGCTCACAAGTAGTGAGAAGCAAGGCGTGAGCTCCATCCCGAGCTCAGTCAGAGCGCATGCCGTAAGCAGCCGCGGGAGACGCCTGCACAGGCATGGGCCCAGGGCAGCGTGTGGTTGAAGGAGGCGGTACAGGCCGGGCCTTCCGCCGCCCCCGCTGCTCCAGCCACACTGCCTCCTGGCTCCTCTGACACTCGCAGCACGTCCACCGCGGGGGCTGCGCTTGCTCCCCTCTGCCCCGGGGCTCTGTCCTTGCGGATCTGAGGCTCACGCCCTCATCTGTCTTTGCTCGGTCACCTTCCCAGTGAGGCCTTCCCTGACTACCTGAGTTGGAATCGCACACACTCGCCCCTCCCCAGCCTTCCACATCCACTTCCCTCCTTTTAGTTTTTGGAGTACCATTCATCGCCATTGAACGTACCCCATCATGTATTTATGAAGTTCGCGGTCTGTCTGTCCTACCAGAGCACAGGGATGTGTGCCCCCAGCACCTGGCACGGTGCCTGACACAGGGGGTACTCGGTGAGTGCAGTGAGCAGCCAGTGGACTGTAGACTATACTGTACTGGCCAGACCCACTGTGTGTCTGGTTCTACATATCACTACTAAATGGAAGAATAAGCATGTGTCAAGGGAAGGAATGGTGTCCTGTGGACACGCTGCTACCCTGGCTTAACATCCTGCAGTGGTTCCCTGTCATCTCCAGGATGCGGGCTGCCATGTTAGTCAGGCCTTTCACAAACTGACTCCCACCCAGCTCTCCAGCCTTATCTTTTACTGCTCCCTAATTCTTTTCTTCTCTTGGGTCAGACAGTCCCAATGGGGCTTGGCTTTCTCCTGCCTCAGGGCCTTTGCACAGGCTCCCCACTTCTACCCAGCCAACTCTCCTTCTCACATGACCTCTTCAAGAAAGCTTCTCTGAAGTTACTGTCTGGGTTGGATCCCTTCTCTGTCCCGTAGCACCTGGGTGCTCCTTGGTCCTCGATCTTGTCTCTCTCTTTTTTTTTTTGCTGAGGAAGATTCGCCCTGAGCTAACATCTGTGCCAGTCTTCCTCTATTTTGTATGTGGGTCGCCACCACAACATGGCCACTGACGAGTGGTGTAGGTCTGCGCCCAGGAGCCGAACCTGGGCTGCCGAAGCAGAGTGTGCCTAACTTAATGACTAGGCCATGAGGTTGGCCCAATCTTGTCTCTTTTTTCATCAGTTGATGTTTATGGAGCACTTACTAAATGCCAGCTGCTCATCAAGGGCTTCACACACAGTATTGCATTTAATGCCTGCAAGCGCCCTGTGTGGTCTTATTGCTGTTTCCATTTTATTGAGGAGGAAGTTGAGGTCCAGAGAGTTTAAGAAGTTGATCCAGAGTGGCAGAGCCAGGACTTGAACCCAGCACAGTTCCGTTCCAAAGCTAACGTTCACAATGACTACTTCATCACGCCTCTCACGGCAGGTGCTCAACAGACACTTCGTGAACAATGAGTAGCTACGTTTGTTGAGCAGTTGCTCTTGCCAGGTGCTTGCTCAGTCTCACCCGTGTCTATGCTGTCCCCACCTTACATACAAGAAAACGGAGGCGTGGAGAGGTTGGGTGGCCCACGGCGGGTCGTTCACTCACTCGTCTGCGAGTATTGAGCCGCAGTATGCCCACTGTACCAGGCACAGGGGTACAGCATGAAACAAGGCCAGTGTCCCCTCCCAGGGGACTCACATCCAGGTGGGGAGGAACATCCAATGAATAAGCAAGTGTGGCCCATTTAAGTGGGTGATAACCGTGATGGAGAGTAACCACACAGGATGGGGGGAGAAAGCCATGGTGAAGGGGTGGGCAAAGCTGCAGTTTGAATTAGAGCCAATGGAGAAGGCTCTCTGACAAGGAACTACTGTGAGCAGGAAAGCAGCGAGCCCTGGGCATGCCCAACACGCACTCAGGTCAGGTGTCTGGCCAACTGTGGAGCTGAAATCCGCATCTAAACATTCTGAAGTCCGAGTCCTCAGCTCCAATGACCATAGGGCCTCGCTCACGGGGGTGAGCACTGAAGTGAAGGCACGCCTTCCCCTTCCAGGGTCCCCCGGGCCTCCTCTCCACTCTTTCATAGGTCACAGTCTGGAACTGCACTGACGTGAAGACCAGCCCGTGCACACAGGCAGGTATGTGCAAACCACAGATGAACGCCAGGTGAAATCTGCTGAACATGTTGCTGCTGCCAGGTGGAGGGGTGAGAGCAAGGGAGGGGCTGACAGCTGGCCCATCACGGCCAAGAAAGAGCTCTGCCCTCTGTCTGATCAAATGCCATGCTGCACAGCGTCACCTGCAGAGCAGGCCGATCCATTGTTTTAGTCTTGTAGGAAGAGAGAAGACGGACGGAGTGGTAAAGATGAACAACGGTGAATTATTAAGCGATGAATAGACAATAAGCTTTCACTGAAATGCCAAAATGGCGAGAAGAAGGAGAAAAAAGTCGCCCTTTTAATTGTTATGATTTCTTCCATATGCTTCAGGTGAAGGACATTTGGCTGGAGAGGATGAACACAGGACAGGTCGGCGTGAGGCGGGGTTATGGGGACAGTGGGAAGTTCTCCCTGTGGGTCTTGCCAGAGATAATCCTGTTCTATCTGTTCTTGTTCTTGGTGGTGGCTTTGCAGGCACTCACGGGTCAACTAGATTAGAGGCCTAGCCTGGCTGGTGGTAACTCTCCCTGTCTCACAGCTATCCCCGTTTTGAATGTGTCCCTGAGCTGGGCTGTGCCTGGTGTGGGCCGGTGGGGGCGTGGCCCCGGCTCTCTGCTGTCTGTGGGATTTGGAAAGGTTACCTTGAAACTGGAGACTGTTAAAATGCAGCCAAAGGATATATTCTCAGTGGTTGATTGAAATCATGGTCAATTGTCCTCCAGAAGCTGAGATGGGGGCGGGAGTGGCAGAGTTTCCCAAACAAGCTCCTCACGTCTCCATGACACCAGTGGTGCTGTGGAGCCTGCACCCCATGTGAGGAGGGCTCAGAGAAGCTCTGGGGCTCCGGAGCAGGAGGGCCCAGCAGCGAGCCCAGGCCTGCAGCGGTTCTGCGGTGCAGGTGGGAGCGGCAGGGAGAGAAGAGACAGGTGCAGAGGCGCTGGGGTGTGTCACCTGGGCCAGTTCTGATGGTTTCACAGCTTAGTGGGCCTGGGCCCTTCGGCAGGCGCTAAGTTGAAAATCGTCCTGTTCTCTGAATGATTGTGGAGCTGGGCCCAGACCCGGGGGAGTCCTGGGCCCGGGGTCTCAACTGAGCGGGCAGCAGAGTGGAAGGAAAGGTCTGGGCGTGTGTGTGCATTTGTGTGTACAAGTGTAGCGCGTATGGTGAACGGCACCGTGTATGAGAGCACAGACTTGGAGAAAACAAGTTGGGACTCCAGCTCTGCGTCTCCTGCAAGTTCTCGCTCCTGCAGTTTCCTCAGAGGCAAACAAGGGTAACGGTGCCAGCCGGTGGAGCCATGATGAGGGTTGCACCGGTTCCTGCTGTAGACACTCGGACAGCACGGCGCCGGGCACGCAGTAAGGGTTTCACACGTGGGAGTGATAGCCGTTAATCCTCACTGGAGACCCACGGGAACATCGCTTCAAGACCCAGGATGCCACTTCGTCCCAGTGGGCCAGGCCTGGGCCTCTGGGTGGCGCCTCTCATTTCTGGGTCGGGGGCATCTGGGACGGTGAAACATCTCCTGAGCCATGGGCACCACGACCACAGTCCTGGAGTTTCTGAAACAGGCCTCTGCATGACTCGGCCAATCTCTCGTCCTCACACCCACGCTCGCACCCATCGCACTGTGCACTAGGGCTTCTGTTTTGGGAAAGGGTGGTCACCAGGGCTGTGGGAGAGCCAGAGACGGGCCTCAGGGGCCCAGTGGGAAGGCTGTGGTGTCCTGGCCGTGCCAGTGGAGGCTGGCAGTTTGGCAGAGCCTGTGGCATTGGTTTTCAGGAGCACTCACCCGACTCCTTAACCCTGAGTTCGGTCTAGAAATTGTGCCTCTCCCAGTCAGGCCAGGCTGGGCTGGGCCCTGCCGGGCAGAGCCTGGGGCAGCTGCCATCAATGGAGGGTTTGTCTCATGAGCACGTGCTCCAGAGATGCCAGCCCGGAGCCCCGTCTCCCCACCTCTGCCTCGTCTCCTCCCATCACCTGGACAGAGCCACCATCATCCCTCTCCTGGACTAGCCTCCTAGCTGGGATCCCTTCTGAGGGAGACACAGCAGTCTGGGGATTTTCTTTAAATGCAGTGGGATCTTATCATTTCCAAGCCTCAGTGGCTTCCCAGCCTGCTCGGAATGAAACCTAACCTCCACTGCCGGTAAAGCTGTACGTGACCTGCCCCCCCCTGCTCTAGGGCTTGGGTCTCACCCCTCTCTCTGCTGATATTGGTGCTCTACCAATGCGCTGTCCAAGAGAACTTCCGTGATGATGGAAATCAGAGCAGCCCGATATGGTAGCTACCAGCTCCCTGTGGTTACTGAGCACTTGAAATGTGGTTAGTGTGACTGAGGAGCTGAATTTTAACTCTATTTAATTTTAATTAAATTTAATAGCCACATGTGGCTAGTGGCTACTGTTATCGAAACACGTAGCACTAAACCTTCAAGCATTTTGTTCCTGTCTCAGGGCCTTTGCACTTGCCATTCATTTTCTGTAATCTTTTCTTCCCTCTTTTCCTGGCTAAACTTCTGCTCATCCTTTGGGCCTAATTTAAATATCTCTTCCTCCAGGAAGTCCTGCCTGGTCCCTAATTTAATGCGATCTTTCCTCCATCACACACAAAGCTCCCTGCACTTTTCCTTTGTAATATCATCACTGATTAGCAGTTACATATTTATTACTGGGATTATTTGTTTAATGTCCCTCTCCTTCCCTTGCTCCATGAGGACAAGACCTAAGTTGTGCTTGTCACTGCAGCCACAGTTCTAGCTCTAGGCCTGGCACATAGTAGGCGTTCATTAAATGTTTGTTGAGTGAATGAAAAAGAAAAGAAAGAAACGGATGAGGGGATAAAGGGGTTAAGAGCTCCAGATTTAGACATACTTGGGTCATCTGTTAGCTTCTAAGCTCGCCACCTATAACCCCTAAGCTTTAGTTCCTACCCCTTTAAAAAAGGCTATGGTACTAGGACTTGTCTTACAGGATTATTGGAAAGATTACCTGAAACAATGTCTACAAAGATTCTCGCCTTGTTCATAGCAAGCACTCAGTGAATGCCAGCTGCCATTATGATTATGATGATGATGATGATGATGATGATGATAGCACTGACTCTAGTTGGGGCTGGTTATATATTCAGGTAACACCTCCTTCTAAAGAACTCACGGGACACGCTCTCTTCCTAGCCCATCATCTTCCTACGCCGGGAGGAAGGCAGGCTGGCAAAAGACACCCATTTATAGTGGAGACACTGACTCTGAGGAAGGGTTGGTCAGATCAGACTCACCGCTGTTTGGAGAGTAGAGCAAGTGCCCGCCCTGGGCTCAAGCCTTTGGACACAGGCCCAGTAACGCCCCTGGGCCTCGGTGGGCTCAGTCCTTCCAGGGGCTTTGCCTGCACTGGGCTGGGTGGTGGAAGTTGGGGTTTGCATTCCTCCAGCTGCTGCGGATGGACAGGAAGGGATCCCACCAGAGCTGGGAACCCTGTGGGAGCTTTGGTCACAGGGGAGAGGAGATGCTCTGCCCTGTGGCCCGATGTGGGGGACCTCGAGGAAGGCAGAGCTGCTCTCCCAAGCGTGGCGGGGCCTGCGGGGCACACGCGCCTGCCTAAGCCCGCAGCACATGGTGTACGGACCTGGCTATTCCTGCGTGAAACTGAATAAAAACCTTCACCGACCAAGTAACCTGAATGCTCAGGTGGTTGTTTGGGACTTCCAGGAAAGAAAAAATAAATCGTGAGAACCCGTCCCTCTGTGTTTGTCCTCAGCCCGCACTCTCAGAGGCCTTCGGAGCCACGAAGAGCCCTGGCCTCTCTTTGCAGAGGAAAGAGCTGAGGTCCAGGGAGGAAGGGCCTGCCCAGGACCCACGTCTCCTCCTGGCCCCCGGGCCAGGGCCTTTGTGTGGGGCCCAGTAACTACTGGCAATCATCATCACCATCATCTTTAAAGAAGGAAAGCTCCAAGGTTCCCTTTCCTAGACCTTCTCCACCTGCAGAAGTGGAAGAGGAAGGGTTAATTCTCAGAATCAACGAGGCCGTCTGAGATCCTCCAGGACCTCATAACTCTGCACTAGAGCTGCTTAGGGAGCTCAGATCCTTCACAGACACTATCAAGCACGAGGCCTCCGCTGGTCAGTAACCACACTTATCATTGCTACTGGATACTGGTTTCCGGCTGCTGGCACATCCCAGGCACTTCACATGCACGGTTTCTCGAACTCACTACACCTGTTTCATAGGTAGGGAAACTGAGTCTGAGGGAGGCTAAGGAATCCATGGACCCCAGCCCCGTGCTCTGTCCGCCACATTTCTCCTGCTGTCTTTTCCAGTTTGTGATTGTTCCAGGTCATGCACCCTTCAGTGTGGTCTTCAAAGAATGGTCACCCAACAGTGGCCTAGACGCAGCCTGGGGAAGCTTGAATTCGGTTACTTACAGTCTTTGATGGCAGTCTTGGTCTCTTCAGCGTCATTAAAAAAAGAGTAACCTGAAAAAGAAAGAGAAATCCACAAACCGTACCGTGCCATTCTGGATCCCCTGTCCAGGCTAGAGGGGCCGCTGGAAGAAGGGAGCGACTGTCCCCTCTGTGGGGAGTTTTATTTCAGAGGGAACCTGGGAGACCATCTGGCCCTTGTGGGACCACCCTGAAGCCACCCCTGGGAGGTGACAATCTCCTGGTTTCTAAAGGCCACCTAGAGAGAGCTCCGGGGCCAGGCATTCCAGCAGCCTCCAGAATTTTCCAGGTGGGCAGTGGGGAGTGAGTCCTGGCTCGGGGCCAGGAGGCCTGGGCTCTGAGCCCGGCCGTGCCACTGACTCGTGTGCGGCCTTGCCGAGTCACTCAGTCTTGGGGCTTGTGTTCCTCGTTGGCAGCACGTGACTGAACTACCACTGGGCTCGCCTTCGGCTCTAAGAGTCTGTGATGTCTGACCTGGCCGCTGATCCCTCGGGCATCTGAACGCCTGTCATGGGCTGGGCCAAGGGGAAAAGGGGCACAGGGGCCCCAAGACATGCAGAACCCAAATGAGAGTATAATGAGGACTGGGCGACTGCGGGGGGCCTCGGCTGGCTCCTCTGAGGAGTGGGGTGGGCTGAGGAGAGTCAGGGCTTCAGACTGCGTTTGCCTGCAGCAGCACAGGCCGAAAGCCACCTGTTTTCTAGCTTGGTGTCCAGTGTAAGCACTGGTTTCCACTCACTAAGGAGACTGGGACAGGGCATGTTCGTGACAGTTTATTCCCAGGGTCATTTTCTGAGTGGTTCTGGGCAGCCACAGCACCTCAGCTCAGTCTGCCCAAAGGGCCGCCCGAGAACAGGATGGGGGACTGACGAGGGACCCATTCCTCTCCTCCACTGCAGAAGCTGCCTGCTGCCTCCCCCTTCCTGCTGACCTCACCTTCTGGTGACCAGTGTCCCATGTTTCTGGGCCCTTACATCCTGCTGACATGGCCCCTGAGCCAGACAGCACATGGGGCCCAGGAGCCCCCAAGCTCCTCGCCCTGCAGACTGGCCTGTTCTGTCTTCTCCTGCCTGAGCCCTAAGCTACGGAGTAATGGAAGGCCCAACTAGGTAATAACCAGGTCACCAGATAATTTGTTGTCCAAACGCAGACACCTTTGAGAATGGAAGACAGTGCTAATAGCAACTATGCCAGGATACCAATGGTGAAATTATTCCAGGTGAAAACAACGTGTCCTGGGCACACTGGGACACTGCAGACTTGGGTCACAATACACAACATGTGTATTTCAATACACAATACGTGTCCCCGCGTGAGGAACGCTGGAGGAGGAACCTGAGGACGGGGCAGGGTGGAGGACTACACGGCTTCACCGCGCATATGGTGACTGCCCGGCCTGCAGACCGTCTGGAGTTCCTCCCCTGCGGGTGGCTTTGTGGCTTTGGGGATTCCTTAGCAGAAGCAGAGGTGGCTTATGGCCTGTTTAGAAAACAGCTGGCTTTTAGCTTCTTCGTTCTGCCCAGACCCTGAGGTAACGAGAGAGGGACAGGGACTTTTGATGTAACAAGTGCCAGGGAAGGGAGGTGCCTGTCAGGGGCTGCTGGGCCTGGAGACAAGCTTGACTGACTTGTTGCTTGGCTAAGGCTGGGAATGCCAAGCTGAGTCCTCTTCCAGGATGGAACACTGCCCTCCCCATGGCCCTGGGATGCTCGGGCAAGGCTGGTCCCTTGGGAGATTCTGAAGGGAGCCCTGAGCTCCTCCCTGAGCCCCTGTGATTTGTCAGACTTGCTCCCTTTCAGGGAGGGCCCACTCTAAGCACAGGCCACTGTCACTGGCTATAATTAAGCAGAGACTGGACAACAATGGACAGCAGGTCTGTTTGTCCCTTCCTTGGCCCTGGTGGGCTGTGGCTCCCAGGGCGGAAGCCAAGCAGTGCCCCAGGGCCACCACCCTCAGCTTTCCTGCCCTTGGGCACTCATGACGGGGGAGAGCAAGGGGAGGGCAAAGAATCCTAGAGCTGGAAGCCCCTCTGTGGTTTTATGTCCAAATAGGAATGCCTGCCTCAGCATCCCCATCAATCAGGGGGCTCTTACACTGCTTGATTACCTCCAGTGACGGGGAGCTTCCTACCTTAGGTATCTTCTGAAGCAGCCTTTCCAAAAGAAGGTGCTAACTTTTACAAAGGTCTTTCTTAAAATTGAGCTATGTTTCCTTTATTTTTAAAATTTCTGCCTCTGGGTTATATTCATGATGACAAAAATGTTGCCAACTGCTTTTGTGTCCTTATATGCTGTGCCAGGTAATATTTCACTGGATCCTTCAAGAAGCCCGTGGAAATGTGTATCATTATCCCATTGCACAGACGAGGCAATGGAGGTTCAGACAGGTTAAGCTATTGCCAGAAATCCTATGGCTCCGAAGAGTTGGAGCCTGCGTTGGAACGCAGGTATTTCTGACCTCAAAGCCTCTGCTTTGTACTGCCTTTCCATGAAACAACACCGTGTGCTGTGGGACCTCGGAGAAGTCACTTGACCACTCGGGACCTTAGTTCCTTTATTTGTGGCATGGGGATACAGAATTATATGTTCTCAAAAAACTTTTCTGGATTTAAAAAACCTGTCCATCAACATTCTGCTCTCGCAGGGCATGCTGAGCGTTAACTAATGCTGCTGGCGCCACCTTCTGGCCGCCTGATCCTTGACCACCCAGAACGTGATGAAACGAACTGCCACATCCTTGGATTCCTCTGGAAACCGGCAGGGAGAGGCTCTAGTTAATTTTCCTCTCCTTCTGCTTCATGAAAGGCCAAGCAGACCCCTCTTTCGTCCACCCTTCATGGTTGCAAATCTTTATGAACATAACACGTTATTCTGTTGTATCAGCCTGGTTCCTGAGCTGTCCCTGAATGTGTTTTGAGTTTTTCTTTTCTTTTGAAAAATGTACTCAACCTGCTTCCTTGCAACTTGCTCCCTTTTACCTACAATCTCCAATTCTAGCAAACTGGAGCTTCCAGGTGTTGCGAGGTTTGGGTTAACAGAGGATTCTGGTTAACAGAGGCCTCCAGGTGATGAAATGTTGCTGTGTGGGTCACATGGTGGAGAAGGACCCCTGAGGTCGCTTGGTCCTAGTCCCGGGCCACTGCCCTGGGGCCGGCCTCTGGACACTGACCTTGTGAGCGGATGTTCTGGAGGATGAAGTACAGGTACTCCCCACAGAGACCGGCTGCCTCGACGAAATCCTCCTGCGTCATGCTGCACAGCTGCAGGCCGCCGATGTTGAAGTGGCAGAAGGAGATGCAGTTGGCGTCCAGCTTGTACTGCTCACAGCAGAACTGCAGCCATTCCCAGACGTGGCGCTTAGTCCAGTACTCGGGGGGGACCGACGTCCAGTAGGAGTCGCAGGCTGCACAGACGAGAGAGAAGTGAAGGATGACAGCCGTCAGGAATGCCCTGGACAGCCCCCTGAAGGAGGCTGCGCTTATGTGAACATCCTCACCCCTTGTCCACTGAGCTGAAAGGCCCTCCAGCCCTGGGGAGTTCTGCTGGGGCCCAGGTCACCTTCTACTCTGCAGCAAAATGCAGGGGGACTGGATCCTAGGGGGCACATTGGGGCAGGAGAGGGAATGACGGGCGAGAAAGCCAGTCCTGGCTCGGGAGTGCCCAGGCCTAGTTCTGATGCTTAGAAAGAGGGGAACTGGTGGAGAAGGAGAGCCCAAGGCCCTTCAGTGATTTCGCTTCAGGCAATATGATATCAAGAGCACAGGCTTTGGAGCCTGACAAGCCTTGTGCTGCCACTTTCCACTTGTGCAAGGTCTATAGACATTTAAGCCTGGGTTTCCTCATCTGTAAAATGGGTATAATATGCCCAACTCACAGGGCTGTTATGCAATTTGGGTTTAATGTCTATAGGCTGTGTGGTGCATAGAAAACTATCAGTCAGTTCAATCATTATTAAATACCTACTGTGTGCCAGGCACCATATGACACCCATTTGACTCCCTTTGCTCTATGCACAGCTGCCGACAGTAGCTATTGGTCTGTGTGCTGCCTCCGGCCATCTTGTGCCGAGGGCCTCGGGCTGGGAGACATTGCTCAGAGTCCCCCGGATCTTGGATCACCATAGCAGGCTCCTCTGGGGGGATGGGGGAGAGGGGAGGTTGGTTGTATTGCTGTTTTTGTGGTTTTGGTGGTGTTTTGAAGAATGTCTATCCTGAGACCAGCGTGCCTTCCCTCCTTCAGAGGAGCCCTGGACACACCTACACAGAGGTGGGCGCCATCTGGTCTGGGAGGCTGGAAGTGGCCATGCCTGTCCTGGGGCAGAGATTGGGTGCTCAATGGCTCTGTCCCAATGCCAGGAGAAACCGAAAGGGTGGAGACATGGTACGGAAGAGGTGAGGTACTTGGTCAGGCCCTTTGACATAAACAATTCTTGCAACTGCCATGGTACTCATTCATTCATTCATTCATTCATTCAATAAGTGAGCTTCAGTTTCCCCACTGGTAAGATGGGGACGATGATAGCACCCACACCATAGAGTTCTGTGGATCCAGTGAGTTACTATATGTAGAAGTACTTAGAACAGAACCTGGAAGATTTTAATGCTATTATTAAGGTTGTCATTGAACACCTGCCATATGTGAATCAACAAATTGCATGCTAAGGATTCATGGTGAGCGAAAAGTTTGGTCCTTGTCCCCCAAGAGGTCCCAGATGCGGAAGCTGAGGGTCTGGGCAGAGTTGCCCACGGTCCCACAGCCGGTGTACAGCAGAGCCAGGACTGGAAGCCTAGTCTGAACCTGAGAGCCATTACTCTTGGCCTACTGTCACTCTGGTCTCGGGAGGGTCAGCACGGAGAAGAGATGAGACACGGAGAGAGAGGCGGAGGGGGACAGAGAGCTGGACAGAACCAGATGGCCTGGGGAGACAGGCCTGGCAGAGAGCAGAGTACAGCATAGTGGCTGAGTGGCTCAGACTGTGTGGACGACAGATAAGGTCACTCACGAGTTAGATGCCACAGCAAACGGCAATGAGGCTCTTCTGATGCCCCCTTTAAATGCTGCACTTGCTGCTACTGTCCCCAGGGGAGCTGTGGCGCCTCCAGTCCCAGCCAGGAGGTGGGTCCTCTTCTGCCCCCTAAGCACCCCCTGCGCATCAGCTTCTCAAGTTCTCGAATCCTCTCAAATAGGTATGACTGGGCTATTTCGTGAAGGAGGAAACTGAGGCTCCCCTAAAACTCGGAGCCCTTCCAGAAATCTCTTTTCCCACCATGGAGTGGGTTGAGGGGTGGCCAAACTTAAACAACAGATTTGTTTCAATTTGTTTTAAATTTTTAATCAGAATTCTACATGCATGTGGATCAAAGAGTTGATCTTCTGCCAGGATAGCTGAGGCTTACTACCACCTCTGCCTGGTGGATGAGGAGAGCAAGGGGTGGGGGAGGCCAATGCCTCTCCTCTTGCTCTCTGGCCACTGGATGAAGCCAGCACACTGGCCTGCGGTGGCCCTCACGGCCAGCAGGGTCTCCTGGGGAAACAGGGCTGCCGTTCCCAGCCCGGTGTGTGCGTCCGCTCACTGATTTCCGGCTTGAGGAAACCTGGGGGCCTCCGGCTTTGCTGGTCTTCTGATGAGAGATGTCGATGAGCCTTGAAATTCTTCCACCCCGGTCCTGCGCTGAGCCCCAGGGAGATGGCTACCGTGCGGGGCAGTCGGAGGACAGTTGCTTTCTTTCCATGGAAAGGTTTTGCCAAGCCTCCATCCCCCACCCCCACCCCTCCTTATTTGCTCTGGCGCTTGAAGAGGGCCGCGCAGCTTCCGGGAGCCCGAGGCCCGAGGCTGCGGAGGAGCGCGGGCGGGGCGGGGCGGGGCGGCGCGGGCCCCTCCTCCCGCCCCAGCCGCAGGGCGCGCCTCGTGTGCGGCTCGGGCCTGGCGGGCAGAGCCGGGGCCGCGGCGGCCTCCGCTCCGCTCCCCTCCCCTCCCCTCCCCTCGGCGGGAAGTCCCTCCCGCGGCCCCAGAGCTGGGAGGACCATGGCCGCTGTCGGGACACGGAGCCGGGGGCGCCGGCCAGCGGTGCCGCGCTTGCACGGCCCACGGCGCCGGGCCCCGGGGCGAGGGCGGGGGGCCTGCTTCGTCCGGCCCGTCTCTCCCGCGGCGTGGGCGTCAGGATCCCTCCTGGCTCAGCCTTGGCCTGGGACGAGGGCCCCATCCGCCTCCTCCTCACTGGCTCCCGCTCCCCCTCGGGAGTCTTCCCTGCGGCACAGCCCCCGCGGGCGTCCTTCTCAGAAGGACTCGCGCTCCCAGCCTCCCCAGACCTGGAGCTCCGCCAGGCCGGCCGCTCTGCCTTGCTCCCGGCGTCAGGGCGGCCTGGAGCCGGCCTAGCCCACTGTGCGGGCTCGTGAGCTACGTGACTGGCCGACGACCGAGGGTTAGATCTCCACCTGACGGGTCGGGAGACTGAGGTTCTGGGAGGTGGCGTGACTCCACTAAGGCGGCACGGCTAGGCGGTAAGGAGTTAGGCCCCACACCAACTAAGGCGGCACGGCTAGGCGGTAAGGAGTTAGGCCCCACACCAACTCTGCCATCTTTGGATGTGGGAATTTTGCATCATATCATGCCTGACTCTTCTTGGTTAAGGAGGACCCAGTTGGGCACACATCTTGAAGACTGACTAGGAAGATTTGAATGAAGGCAGACAGATATGCATGTATGCAATCTGGCTTTGAAAAATCAGAAAAAGAATGGAGAGACTGATGATGACGGTGAATGACATGAAGAAGACCCTTTTGCTACTTGGAAGAGATGAACTCAGGGCAAAGAAAAGAAAGGGTAACACGCCCGCAGAGTATGTTGTCTGTAGTAGGTTGTATTGTGTGGAAATGTAAAGTGTTTTCCTCAATGCATCTGCCACTCGAAAACTAATGTAAACGTTTTGGAGAAGCTAAGCCATGAGGCCCCTGCCTTCGTCTGCCACTTGGGGGCGGACGGCACCCTGTGCCCGGGAGACGTGATCCACCGTCCACAGGACACTAGTGAGCAGCAGGCTTGGCCAGCACCTTTAACATCGGAAGTAGGTCAGGACACTTCCCATCTGCACTGGGAAGAAAAACTGAGGATCTGAGGGAGTTGCCAGCACTTCTGGGAGAATCCTCACAGGAGACGCCGTAACCTGGGATGCACTTACATTCAGAGGGAGCGCTTAGCCTCTCAGAGCCAGGCTGGCTCGCTCAGATGCCCACAGGGTCACAGGTGACGTCCGTGCCTGAAGTGCCCCAGTGGGGACAGTGGGAATTGGAAACTTCATGCCAAGCGGGCAGTAGCTGCCTGGCTCCAACTGGCCACTGCCATGTGGAAGATGGACCTGTGTTTCTGGGCCCAGACTGTTATGTGAAATCTCATGATTTTTAATTGCTGGCAAGTTATTTAACTTTTAAAAACCACTCTGAGGGCCAAACTCTTCCACAGGCTGGATCGGTCCTGCAGTCACTTTGTGATGGAGAATTTCACGTGCGTTTGGACGTTGTCTCCTTCGAGATTATCCTTTAAAGCGGGCATACTGAGACTTTTAATTTTTTTAGTTGGAAAGTATTTTCTTTAAAACTTATCTGGGGTGCTGGGGGCTGGCCTGGTGCTATAGTAATTAAGTTCATGAGCTCCGCGTCAGCAGCCCAAGGTTCGCAGGTTCGGATCCCAGTGCAGACTGAGGCACTGCTTATCAGGCCATGCTGTGGTTGTGTCCCATATAAAGTGGAGGAAGATGGGCACGGATGTTAGCCCAGGGCCAGTCTTCCTCACACACACAAAAAATTTGAGAAAAAAAAAAGCAGTGCTGCTGTGCTGTGAGTTGAGGTGAAGGTACTAGATGGCCTGCCCTCCTTAGCTCCAGAAGGCTCCTTGAAAATCACTGTTCTGGAACTTAAAAGCAGGTTCCTGTTATTAGGATTCCTCCTAAAAGTTGTGATCTGTGGCCTCACACTTAGTGGTCATGCCTCCTTGGGACTCATCTGCGAACTGGGTATAAGAGGACCTGCCTCCTGGTGCTGTTCGAGGGTGAAGTCAGTGGACACCCGGACGCGCTTAGAGCAGGCATGTCATTAGTGCTCCTGAAATACCGTCCTCGCGTACTGGTTGCTCCTGGGGCTGCCCACACCACTACTTTATTTGCGTTTCCTCAAATACTTCTCATGTGTTTCTGGTGTGTATGTGTGGGTCAGCCGCTTTGGCCTTTCCAGAGCTTTGGGTTTATTTTCTTAATGAAAAATGAGGAAATTATATTATAAACCAAGCTAATTTGTCCTTGAATTTCCAGCATGAGTTAGGTGGCCAATGCCATTCAAAATGTGGGGACACAGGTGTGTCTGTGTGACTTTGTAAAATGCTTGATGATCAGGACACACACCAGACCCAAGCATCTGAAACTGGGGTGGAGGAGCGGGGGCGAAATCCCTGGTGGACAGTGGGGGCCAGGGTGATGGAAGCCACTGATGGTGCCTGTGCACCTTCAGTAGAAATGCAGAGGGTGGGTCTGTGACTCCCCACCTTGCTCTGTGTTGTGGACACCTGATGTCTTCTCAATCTTATGCAAAGTGCTCTTACAAAATAGTCTAGGCAAGTCCCTGTGCCATCTCTTCCAACTGGATTGCTGCCCCTAGGTCCTTCCTACATGGAAATTCTGGAGCCAACACTGTTCATTTTCTTGGAGCCTCAGTTGAAGCAAGAAGATATTCAGCAGAACGCAAAATCGGCAGACTGCAAAAGTAGTTTGAGCTTCCAGCTGTGAGTTTTCTTCCTAGACCCTCTGGGGAAGAACTCGATCTTTCTCCTCTGCTGCTTGGGGAGCACAGATGGGAAGGAGATGCTAGATGAACCTGCCAGCTACAGGGACCCATCAGACTCTTGTTCCCGTCCTCCGCTCTAGGGTTCTGTCAACTGAGCGGGGGTGGAAGGGGCCTTCCACCGGGAGCTGCGGGGTGTGTGGAGTAGCTGAGCTTGGGCTGTGGAGACAGACCTTCCCAATTTGCAGTCCTGGCTCATCCATGTATTAGCTGTGCAATCCTAACAAAGTTTCCTAACCTCTCTGGACCTCAGCCTCCTTCATCTCTAAAACGGGAGTAGTAAAAGTGCCCACCTCTTAGGAAGTTTGCTGTGAAAAGGGAAAGACAGGATGCATGTAAAGAACTTAGCCCAGTTATCTGGACGACAGCAAGCTTTCGATATGTCACCTGAAATTAGTTATTATTTTGGGATTGCATTTGTTCTCAAGGAAATGAGGCCTTCCCCACCAGGGCCTCAGTCTCACTGAGGGACAACCAGAACAAAGCAAGCCTGGGACTCGTTGAGGCGAAGGCAGACAGTCTGGGTCAGAGGAGGCCCACGTCAGGCAGCCCAGACCACAGTTAGCATGATTTATTAGCGTAGGGAGTAGGGAAATTTTTTGCTTTGGGCAGTGCTGAAGAGAGCTGGCCAGTGGACTGGGTAGCTCGGCCACCATCAATTGTGGCTTTGTCACTGAAAGGAAGGACTTGACGAGGAGAAACCTGAAATGATAAATGGCTTCCACGTTTCCTCCCCGTGCTGGTCCAGCTGCAGCCAATAGCCCTTGATGGCTTTCCTTCCAAGCCTGTGGAATGATTTAGACCACGAGATGGAAAAAAAGAAGCCTGGAGCAGTGTCAGAAACTGGATAGAGAAAAGGTGAGAAGGCTGGCTGGGTATCAGCAGAGCCGTGGCCCCGGGCCTGTGCAGAGAGGAAGGCAGAGAGCACCAGGCCCTGCGTGGTGCTGGGGCTGCCACCGCCCAGAAGGCTCCGTTGTGTGCAGGACAGGCTGGAGGTGGCTAACGGTGAGGCCTCCGGAGGTGTCCTGGGACGTGACTGCTGCTCCAGTGCTCCCCTCAGACTTTCTGATGATTTTGTATTTATTTACCTGGTTTTGATTTAGAAATTCTTAGACTCTCTCTTTTGTATCTGCTTTCAAACTTCTATACCCAGCACATGAATCTAGCTCAGAAAAGCCCACGTGGGATCCAATTCCTCGCTCCCTGATCTTCTGGATGTTAATACCCAAGATCAGGGGTTTTGCACCTTTTTTAAAAATAAGCTCTTTCTTCAAATAAAATCTCCTGTTGTATAATAACAGCTGACATATTACCATGCTACACCCTTCATGTTTTCTCATGTTGTCCTCCACACGGAAATGCCATGAGGTCCTAGCTCATGTCGCCCATTTTGCAAAGTAAACAGAGAAAGCAAGGCACAGGGTAAAATCCCTTTCTGAGGCCACACGGCGAGGAAGTGGCAGGGCAGGGAGTTGGCCATATGGCTGCACTGTTCCCGCGGCCCCACAGCAATAACCACCACGCTGTCCTGTCTTCACAAGTACAGAGCAGGGGCCTCGCTTGGGGGTTGGGGGGGGGCGAGGGGAGCTGGATCCTGGCCTTCTCAACTGTCACCCCAGGTCCCTGGTTCCCCTAGAGCTGCCCCAACCTGGAAACTTCTGCCGCAGACAAAGCATAAACAAGAGTCCAAAGCACAGAGGCCCTGTGTGCTGGCGTGGCCGCCTGGGCGGGCAGGGGAGGGTGTGCAGGTGCAGGCTGGAGCTCCAGAACGTAGGGACAAAGCCAGGGTACTCCCTGACTTGTCGGATGCTGGGCTACTGGCACTTGATTGGAAAGATAATCTGTTAAAAATATCATGCTTGTGAAATATATGCAGCACCCCCTTCCACTCTTTGATAAATTCTTCCAGTATTTGTAACTCTTCATTTTAAAAGAGCCAAAGGGAAGGCCAGGATGAGCTAATGAAATTCTAGAGTATTTTGCAGTCTGTGACTGTCCACTTCCCAGCCTGCAGTGCGGCCACGCAGAAGTCCTGCTTCGAAGAGCAGGCTGATCCTTTGCGGGCAGTGCGTGGAGGCACAGATCCAGCTGCCCTCTGCTAGAGCCACGTAAAAAGGTTGTGAGAACAGCTGTCTTCCTAACTAGGTTGGTATTCCTCCTAGACATCTTTTGTCTAGTGGGCACATCATTTCTTTCTCCCTTTCCCTCCCTTTGGTCTCAAAGTATCTAAGTTGTCAAATATTCTGAATTGGAAAGTTGAGAGGGAGACCTGCATTGCTTTCATTTAATATGAAAAATGAAGAGAGGAGAAAGC
This sequence comes from Diceros bicornis minor, assembly GCF_020826845.1. Classification (NCBI taxonomy): domain Eukaryota; kingdom Metazoa; phylum Chordata; class Mammalia; order Perissodactyla; family Rhinocerotidae; genus Diceros; species Diceros bicornis. The sequence continues at coordinate 33,918,475 of NC_080770.1, read as the reverse complement.
TGTTTTCCACAAATGGGAGTCGCGAGGTGTTCCTGGCCACAGTGAGCACCTAGCACGTGCCAGGTGTTCTCTAAACACCTTCCATGCAGAAGCTCCGTCAACCCTCCACCTTTGGGGGCAGATACTGTTTCAGCTGAGGAAAGCTGAAGCCAGAGAAGCCAGATCGCAGAGAAGCTGAATCTCAGAGAAGCCAGAAAAACCTGCCTAAGGTCACGGGTCTGGTAAGTGGCAGCACCAGCCCTTAAACCCGGACCGGAACAGGAAGCTGCCATCAGGTCAACCCTGAGTTCAAAAAGGGCTTCCCGTGAGGCGCGAGAGGGGTCTCAGAGCCTGCTACCCCGAGCACCCACAGTTTGCAGAGCAGCGTCTAGAGGTGAACCTGGCTGTCCCCTGACGCATCCCTCTCAGAGAGGGCTCTGCAGACACAGACCATGTGTCACCTCGCCAGGAAAGAAAAAGACAGAAAGCCCTATGGGCAGTCCTCCCTCAGGTGGGGCTCTGAGGACAGCCGGGGCCTGAGGCTCACCCAGTGCCTGGGCACTCCCTTGAGACTAACCTTTCACGCCTAAGTTTGACTTTTAGGAGGTCAGAGCCACTCAGCTTCTTCTGAAATCCAGGGGGCCTGATGGCAAGTCAAAAGCTGGCCCCTCCTCAGGGAATGTTAGGAAGCTGGACCACTCCTGGAGGTGTTTATTTCATTGGCCTCACGCCTTGGTGGCAATTTCTATTCTTTCAATGAGTGATGGGGGAAGAAGGGTACATCTGGGATGTTGCCTGATGCAGGAATCAGAGAAGCTTCTGGAAAAGATCCTAGCAATGACCTGGGTCAACCCCTCATTACATTGGTGGAAATGCAGAGGCCTCAGGCAGGAGAAAGCTGTGTCTGTATATCTAAGACTGTCGGATTTAAGCAGTGTTGGCAATCCTATTGGTGATCACTTCTGTTAACTCCATTTTTTTTTATTGTGATAAAATATACATAACATAAAATTTACCATTTTAACCATTTTAAGTGTGCAGTCCAGTGGCATTAAGTACATTCACACTGTTGTGCAACCATCACCACTATCCATCTCCAGAACTTTTTCATCATCCTAAGCTGAAACTCATCCTTCTTTGTTAAACACTTATACGTGTGCTTGGCATGTGTGTGACCGTGTCGCAAACACTTCACACGTCTTGGCTCACTTCACAGTCACAACAGCTCTACGAATCAGGCATTATTATTGTCTCCATTGTACAGATGAGAAAACTGAGGCATGAGAGCTTAAGTGGCACAGTTATTAAATGTCAAAGCCAGACTTTGCATTTAGGACGCCTGGCTCCAGGGTGCGAGCTCCTGACCGCTACAGAAGCTGCTACCCCAATGCCTGGGACATGGCATGGGGCAGGCGAGGGGCCATCCCCACCCACCACTCCCTGGCAGAATAGACAGGTAGAGGGGCTCCCAGGATGGCGTGGGTGGAGAGAAGGACCAGGGGCTGAGCCCAGCATCGTGGGACACATGGGGAGGGGATGGGGCGTGAAAGTCTTCATTTTCCTCCTTCAAATTGAGCTTGCTAACCAAACTTCAAGGGGGAGGAGATCGAGTACATTTCTCATTGTCTTTCTGGAAAATGAGGTGCTTCTTAGACTTAAAGGAAAATTGTGAGACACATCTGGATAACTTAAGTCCAGACATAATTCTCTGAACCCTGCAGACGAGGGTGAGGGATGTCATGTGCGCATGTGTGTGCGGAGAAGTGGGGCGGGTGGGTCCAGGACTGAGTGATGTCCATAAGTCCTCAAGTCTGCCTGTGCAGCCCTGGCCTCTGGCCTGGAGGCAGGGGCGTCCTTGTGGTGGTGGGCATTTTGCAGCATCCTCGGAGGCTTGGCTCCTGGACGCTGCCTGCATCCTGTGTCCTGCCAGGCTGGGGTGCACAGGGTTAAGGCTCAGTGAGGACAGACAGCTTGATTAGCGCTTGCATCACCCCCATGGGGTGCACGCCTGCCTTGTGAGCAGAGCACCCGCCAGGCTTGCATGATGGGCAGTAGCTGAGCAGTTGGGGACACAGGCCCTCAGAGGGTTGCTGGGCAAAGCTCGGCTGGCCTCCCTTTGGCATGGGATTAGCACCAGGCCCTATGCCTCCTTCTCAGGTGGGGAAAACTGGGCGGAGAAAGGAGGAAGGGTGAGGAGGGTGGCCTGGGGGACAGTGAGGGGACTCATGTTTACTGAGCACTTGCTCTGTGCCAGGCTATATATTTCACATATTTTGCGTCCCTTAACCCTTATGGTAACTCTCATCATCCCTGCTTAAGGGATAAGGAGAGAGAATCTCAGAGAATAACAATAATATTAATATCAATAACAGCGTTACATCATTTATAAGATGACCATGTAGGATAGTTAAGGGTACACGTGCTCAAGTCAACTTGCGTGAAACTTAACTAACAGTGAGATCTTGGGCAAGTCACTTAACCTCTCTGTGCCTCAGTTTCTTCATTTATAAAATGGGAACAATAACTGTCCATTTCTCATAGGGCTTCTATAAAGATGAGATGCATCCTCGCCGTGGGGTCGGCTCATAGCTAGTATTCAGCAAGTGTTAGCTAAAACCATGATGATCAAGCCGTCACAGCTACAAGGCTCTGAACTAAGGATTTCTTTCCCAAGAGATTGGTATTAGCATCTCCATTTTAGCTGTTAGCAAAATGAGGCTTAGAGAGGTTAGTGGAGTCCCCCAAGGCCACAGAGCTGGGAAGAGGTTGGGGCGAGGATTCCAGTGCTTTCCTCTCTGCGGAAGCTGCTCTCCCTACTGCCTGGGCCTCCCCCAGTCCTCTGCCCTGACCACTGGTGACAGCTGGCATTTTCAGGCCCCCAGCACGGCCTTGTCTTCTGCCCGAGGCCAGCACCACCTCCTGCCCCAGCCCGTCCCAGCTCAGATGGGCTCCTCTGGACGTACACACCTGTCTGATGCTCAAAGGCAGGATAGTACTCTTCATTGCTGAACAGATCAGTCCACGACATCAAGGGGTCGCAGAAGGATGCGTTGGGCAGGAAGGTGCTGTGTGTCACTGAGTCCAACATCATCCTGCAACGGTAGGAGAGGCTGTGAGGAAGCGGGCAATGGCTCCCGGGAGCCCCACTGTGCAGGAGCCCCCAGTACGGCAAGACTTGGTTCTTAATAATGATGGAAACACTTACTCCCTATGAGCCAGGCAGCCCTCCAAGTGCTTCCCACGATGATGTTATTTAATCCTTGCCACATCCATGGTTTCTATGTCTATCCCCATTGTATAGATGAGAAAACTGAGAAAAAGGGCTTGAGACAATTGCCCAAGTAACATGGCCAGTAAGTGGCAAGCTGGGATTTGAGAACGGAGGCTCATATTATGCAATACTGCCTCTGAACTTTTCCTATTCGCTCACATCGGACCCCCCGAACTCCGGCTTACGTCTAACAATATGCTTCTGAAAACAGGGCAAGAATTGCTGTAAATGAATATACCCACAAAGCCTTGTCCACAATTCTGAAATCTGAAAGCTCTGAAACTGAAAGTGTATGTATGTGTGTGTTCGTTGCAAACTGTATCGCTGTATTGTCTTCCTCATCCCTGGAGACTTTGGAACTCTGCCGCACATTTAGCCCCAGGGTTTGGATAAGAGAGCCAGGGCCTGTGGTAACCGGCAAATGTTTACCTCACCCTGGGCTCCCTGCTAAGCACTCGAGTCCTCTCTGTTCGTTGTTCAAGGTCTCCTTAGAACAACCACTCTGAGACAGGTTCTGGTAGTGGCTCTGTTTTATAGATGAGGGATGGACACTCAGGTGACATTCCCCAAGCCACCAGCTGGCGGGTGCTGAAGTTTGAGTGGCAACTCAGGTTTGTCTCTTTAAAAAGCCCAAGATCCTAATCTCTGCTCCACTCCCGTGCACACTGGCGAGTGGGAAGCTTGGGAGAGGGTGTCTGGTCGAGGCTGGTGGGGGCAGAAAAGGATGGGTCTGGGGCCCCGGCCTGCAAGCATTCTTGCCCATGCCAGTCTCATCTCGCAAGTTTCTCCTTGCTGCTTCCCATAGTGCCAAAATTCAGAAAAAAGCATCCACGTGGGGCTGATGAGAAAAATCTGTTCACCTAACTTCTCTTTTCTAATTATCACAATAATGTTGATGAGACACGTTGGTTCCACCCCATTGTGCAAAGGGGACACAGCAGCTCCAGATCACACGGCTGGTAAGTGTCTGAGCAGAGACTCCAGGCTGGGTCTGGGGTATTTAGTGCATGGAATGTTAAGACGGTCCGGAGCTTATCAATCTTTCAGTCCAGTGTTTCCCAAACTTTTGCCCACCATGATAGTTTCCTTAATATGTTTTAAAAAATCAACTCTGTTTTTGTTTTAGCATAACTACACTTATTTAAAAGGAAAACTTTATATCACCACTATAAATGGACAGTGTTCTTTTAATATACATTAAAATGAAGACATAAACATTTAAATAAAAATTGCTCATCCAGGCACCATCTGAATCGGTGGTTAGCAAACTACAACCTGCAGGCCCACCGTCCAATTCTGAATGGCCCGCAGCTAAAATGATTTTACATTTTTAAATGGTTACATGGACTACTATAGCAGTCCCCCTTATCTGTGGTTTCACTTTCCGCGGTTTCAATCACCTGCGGTTAACTGCAGTCCTTAAATATTAAATGGAAAATTCCAGAAGTTAACAATTCATGTTTTAAATGGCATGCTGTTCTGAGTAGTGTGATGAAATCTCACGCCGTCCCACTCCATCCCGCCCAGGATGTGAATCATCCCTTTGTCCAGCATATCCACATCCACGCTGTCCTGTACGTTTGTATAAGAAAAAACACAGTATATATAGGATTTGGTACTATCCGTGGTTTCAGGCATCCACTGGGGGTCTTGGAATATGTTCCCCGTGGATAAGGGGGGACTACTGTGTAATTACCTACATAATATCTTTGATTTTGCCATTAGGCCGGCAAATCCTAAAATAGTTAACGTCTGGCCCTTTAAGAAAAAGTTCACCCACCCCGACCAGATTTACCTCCTGTGTCACGAGTGGTGTGAGTACCACATGTTGGAAAGTACTGAGTTGGTCCAGTCTTTCCCCTCACCCTGTCATTTTACAGTTGAGAAAGTTAAGGCCCAGGGAATTTGTATAACTTCTCGAGGTCACACAGCCAATGGAGGGCAGCATTACGTCGTAGAGTTGTTTTCTGACCCGGGGCCGCCTGCTTTCCTTTCTGAAAGCACTCACGGTGGCATCTGCCACAGACACAGACACATGTGTCGAACAGGACCTCGATACTGAAGGGGAGAGGGGTTATGTGGTTCCAGAACCAGAGACCAATTTTTGGGGGTGTTTGCAAATCTACCACCATCACCACTGTTGTACGTGAGGGAGAACGGCGCTCCCAACGTAGATAAACGACTGCGTTCAAACCCTTACACAGAGGCACTCTTTCTGGGCCGTCACTGCAGTTACCAGACCCCCCTAGGAGGCCTCCTTCCTGATGCCCAGAGAGGGTTAATGAGCCCAGCAGATTATCACGGGCATGCATCTCCCCTGGGAGCCATATCAAACAGAGGTCAAGGCTGCCCGGGTTGGGGCTCTGATTTTCCCACAGATTGGCTGGTTTTATATCCTGAGCGGGAGGTGGGAGGAAGAGGGATGGGGGTGGGAGCTTGTGAAGGAGGGACGGACCCCTGAAACCCAAGGCCCCTTCTGCTTTCTGGACTTGACCTCAGAAAAGTTCCCCCAAGTGAGAGCTAAAGGTAAAAATGACCCCTGCCGTCTGGGCCAGAGGCTCAGAAAACTGAGGAAGAGGAGGGCAGGGCTCTGACACGACCGCCACAGGTGGATTTGGAGGAAGGAGAGGTGGATTCCATGTGGAAGAAATAGAAAACAGTCTCAGGTCTTCAATGTCAATTAGAAATCCTCCAGACTCAAAATGTGACAGCAGGAGTGAGCGTTTCTTTATTGGTAAATTGAATTTGATCATATAAACATTAGGACTATTTTTGATCAATAGGGTCTTCACCACCTTTAAGGATTTTTTTCTCCATACCAGCCCACTCGCTTGCTCTGTAATCTGCCTGGTGCTGGGCACAGCTCGTGCACAGCTGACTGCCTTTGGTAATTCCTTCTATGGCAAATTGTAGCCATTAAGTTTTCTTAAAGGGCTCTCTCAGGTATTCAATATGCTATTTTTCTTCTATAATTATTTCTTGCTTTTAAGAAAAATCTCTTTTATAAAAGCCGCATAAATTTTTTGATTTTTTTTGCTATTGCAGTAGGAAGGGCTATTATTAACTCTGGGCTCTCCACAAAAGACCTCAGCCACTTAGCCAAAAAGCTCTAGGTGTGAGAGTTCCGGAATAATGGCTGCTTTGTATTCAGTAGCCCAGCTTCCTAGGCACTCTAAGGTCCATTCGATAACTGAACACTCTAGCTCTCAAGATTTCATCCACGCGGGTGGAGCAGGGTGGGTAGGAGAGAGCAGCTGTTTGGGGCGACATTTCTCCGTGAGGACATTGAGGCCCAGCCATATGTCAGCCCAGGCCTGAAATTAGACCATGCATTCCCAATGGGGGGGACCCCAGAGGGAAAAAATTGGTTCTTGGGGGGTCAAAAAAATCTTACATATTATGTTTCATGACCCTCCCAAGGGCCACAATACATAAACGATATGCAGTATATTTATGGTATTAATATTTCACAGAAGGGGAGGTTGATTAAGAAAAATTATCAACAAAGGCTCCTTAGTGGCAGTGATAACGAAAAAAAGGTTGAGAAGCACTGGGTCAGACTAAAGTCAGCAGCAGGACAAGAAGGGGATATCTAGGAAGGGTCCCAGGCCTGCTGCTCTAGCCACACATTTTCGTCTTCTGAGGGGCTGACCCGTTTGTCATCATGAAAAGAGCCCTGGGCTGAGAATCATGATTCGGCCTCTTGCACCTCTCTGAGCCTCAATTCTTCCTCTACTAAATGAATGCACTGACAAGGTGGCCTCCAGATGTGCCCCAGCCCCACGATTTTCTGTAGGCACTCACCCAACTGGGCCGACGCATGGAAACATGCACATACACACATATGCATATGTGTGGGTTATACTTCGCTATTGTGGTCAAGCAAGCCTACCAAATTGGAGTAAAATCCAACACGACAAACAGATTAAACTTCAGCTCTGAAAAGGCCCGCCGATTTCCTCTTCTCCCTTCCCTCTTCTGCCCACAACTTCCGGCAGCGGGCTCTGGATAGTCTTTGCCTGGGCTAGCCAGGCCCCTTATACACTGTGGACCTTACTCACTGCCCATCAGCAGACCCGTGGCTGCTGGAATCAGTTTCCCCCAAATGCAGTCATAATTGTAGCTGCCCAGTAAGTAGGAAAGGATCAAGCATGACTGACTCTTGGGGAGGAATCAGGTGGGTTCCCTTCCATGCACAGAAAGGCTGGCCACAGGTACCTTTGAGAATGAGTCAGCGATGGCATGGAAACTGGGGTCCCCGACGCCTCCAGCGGCTTCCTAAGCCTTCTGAGAGCCAGCTCACTCACCGAGTGTGCACAGGAGGGTCCACACAGTCAGAGGGCCAGGCCCGTGGGCTTCTCGCCCCGAGCTGAGTCAGAGGCCGCAGTCACAGGTGTGGTGCCCATAGCCTGAGTAACTAGGCACCTCTGCTCAGCCTTCCAGAGAGAGGGGAAGGAGCCAACCACCCAGCCTGGGCCAGTTTGCCAGAGGAGGAAAATTCCTTCCTGATCCTCTCAGAGATCATCAACTCACTCTGGGCATGTGACCAAAAATCCACCCTATTAAGCATCTACACTTTGGCTGTTCATGCACCAAAACATCACGGGCAGAACACAGCTGTGAGGGTGTAACCCTCAGAAAAGGAGGCCGAGAAAGGCCTTCCCTGACTCCACGAGTGGGCAGTGTTGTTGGGAAGGAAGATGGTTTTCCTCCTCCGGAGCCTCAGCGACACCCGAATGTCCACTGGGTCCCGAGCCCTGCGGGCAAGGCGGGGTCGTTTCCTACCCTGTGGACCTCCCTACCGAGGGACATGGAGGAAAACCCAGTGGACTGTTTCGACACTTGCTGTTGAAGGATTGTGGGTTGGGTCCTTGAGTGTTTGTTCTTCTGGGAGAAACAAGAGCAGCTGTGAGAACTGACTTGCTGAGGTCTTGCCAATGAAGTCCGCGTTTTTCTGTAGCTTGCGCAGGGAGTTTGCTAGTCGTTTATTTTTATTTATTTTTCTGAAGGTGCAGCAAAGACCCGTAGAAGATATGCCATTTAGTTTACCGTGGGCTCCACTGTAAAGCTCGTCAGTTTTGGATTAAATCCTTTGGGGATTAAATCCTGCCTCTGCCACCCACAAGTCAAGGGACATGGGACACCTTTCTTACTGTCGGCCTGCTGACACTCTTTCTTTTTGTTTCATACAAGGAGTGGTATATAGAAATCGCATGACCCTCTCTGAGCTCATCTCTCAAATGGGGATTGTGACATGCAACCCTTTGATGTCCTGAGGATTTAATGAGATTAGATAGTACACGCAGAGGACTGGGCACAGTACATGTGTTCATCCCCGTCCCAGAGGGGAAAACATCGTCATCATCAATGTATCTGAAAGAAGACGACCAGACTGACCACTCACCCCGAGAACACATTGATCAGAAAAAGCATTCTCACGGAGAACAGGAGGACGAAAGAACTAAGCTTTCACTTGGAGAGGCAAAGAACCCCTCTCCACGGGTCTTTAAACTACACTCAAACATGAAGCTGTCTTCCCAAATCACTTAACCTTTCCAGGCCTCAGTTTCCTCAACTGTGAAATGAAGAGGTTGTACCTAACGATCTCTGACATCCTTTCCAATTTGTGAAATCCTTAGCACATCCAAACACGGGTCCCCAGGTCCAGCTTGGAGGGGAGCATGTGCTACAGGCAGCTGCCAGCAGCGGGCGAGTGCACAGAACCCCACACGCGGCAGAGTCTGAACAGGTCTAAGAATACAGTGGAAAAACCCTAACCATTGCTTTTCTGGAAGCATTCTATTTTGAGGGGGTGTGAGAGGGCAAAATGGTTTTCTTTTAAACCATTTTGTACAGAGGAATTCCTGAAAAACGCCCAAAGTGTAATAAGGCAGCTCTCTTTTCTGTATAAAGAGATCCAGGAGCAGGCCGATGAGGAAAGGAAGAGTTGAGCGAGGGCGAGGTGGGCTTTCCTCGAAGCTGCATATTTTAGGCGTACAACCCAGCTTCCCTTCCTAAAGACAGGGCTGTGGGAACCTGCGGGGAGGGTGGAGAATGAGTGCCTGCATGCATTCTCTCTCAGTTCCTCTAGGTTTGATCAAGTGATAGAGGAGCAAGGGCCTCGAGGACCAGGGGGCGGCTGCATAGCCCGCAGGGGCAAGAACGTCCTTCTCGGGCAGGCGGTTCAGCCCTGGTCAGACAGCTCCCGGGAGGGAGGCACTGTGATGGGCAGCAGGGCCGGAGATCTGAGCTGGAGACTGACGGACGGACAGACCCAGGCCCCAGCCCAAGCCCGAGCCCGAGCCAGAGCCTCTGAGCCCTGACACCCCTTACAGTTCATCCAAAAGAGCAAAGAAAAGGTGCTTACGTGAGGACAGCGCAGACTAGGTGCAGAGAGGGCAGGCGCTCCTGGCCCCGGTGAGCAGTGGAGTAAGGGCACCTGCAGCCTGTGACATAAGTAACACCTGCAGACAGGTCCGTTTGGTTTTTCAGGTTTACGCACAGCCCCTTTGATGACGGTGACATACAGTGTGACACGGCTCCTCGGAGGGGGGAACGGTTCTCACGTGCAGCAAGTTTACCTTTATCCTGCTTTTGTGCCCAGCTCGCTCCCCCCAGCCCGAGACTGGGTAAACAAGCCGAGAATTCTTGCCTCCAGGAGCTTTGCGGGACCGCGTCTGCTGGGAACGCTCCTTCGCGCAAGCTGGAGGGGAAGCTCCCAAACCCAGCCCAGGTGCCTGTCTCTGCAGCCTCCCTCCTGGGCTGCACTTTTGTGTATCACGTCATTCTCCCTTTTCCCCGTGTGGCAGGCGGGGAGGAAGGGCAGGATGGGGCAGGGTGAGGAACGCAGGCTTTGCAGCTAGATGGCTTTGGATTCAAATTCCAGGTCCATCATTTTCTAGCTGTGCCACCTTGAATAACTTAATTAGCCCATCTGAGCCTTATCACCAATGCAACAGTGCTTCTCCAGTGGGCTACTGTGAGGGGCCCGCAAGGTAGCGCAACGGAAGCTCCCAATAAGCCCTGTGTTAGCTACGGCGATCATAGATCATAGCATTTCCCTGACAGCACGTTACTCAGAAACCCCCTTCTCCACCATTCCCTCCAGGCTTGTGCCCTCAGACTGGGTGAAGGGAACAGCCCACTTGTAGATCCATTGTTGGGCCTGTCTACTACTTTTTCACTCAAAGCACCAACAGGCACTGGACATATTAACTTATGCAACTTTCACCATCTTTGGATGTAGTGAGCCGTGTGGTGGCTTTCTCCCTTTCCCCTCCCCCTTACGGATGGAGAAGCAACGAGGTTTAGTGACCCAGGCACAGCTGCTAGGCCGGGGCTGGACCTGGATGCCAGCTCTCAGGTGTCTCACTGAGAACCACCCTGTGAGAGCATAAACTCCACCTAATTTAGGCCATGCAGTCCAGTGTCCTGGAGTCTGGTGGACAGCCTTTAGCCCTGGGCCTTTCTGCACTGTGCTTCCAGCTCTCTTGAGCAGCCAAGACATTGAGGCCAAACTGCAGACTCCAAGCTTTAGAGTGAAAGCAGGGACTGGTTTGTTAGGTTTTCTTGGGAACATGGGCACAGGTACAAACACACAAATACAAACACACAGTCTGGAGAGACAAAAGGCTGTTCATTAGAGAACTCAGGGTATCATTATGGAAAAATTTTTGGAGACAAGGGGACTGCATAGGCCACTGACTTGCTGTGTAACCTCAGGCAAGTCAGGCAGCTTCTCTGCTCTTCACTTTCCCCAGTGGTAAAGGATGAGGTTGGATTAGAATAGTGATTTTCAAACTGTGCTCTGAGAAACCCCAGGGGCTCCCCAGATCCCTCGTAAGTGCTGTTGGGAGTGAGAGGATGGGAGCAAGTCCTAGGTCTCTCCTCCTTGATTCAGTAAAAGCATCTCAGCTTTTATACAAATCTTCAGGGTAAGATTTCATTTGAACAAAAGAATCTGCACTTAAAAAGAGTTTGCAAAGAATTGGATTAGATGGCCTTTAAGATTCTTTTAAGCTCTAAAATGCTGTGATTTGCCTCTTCCTCCTTGGTGTCTAGGAGACCCAGATGGTCCTATACACCATGCTCCCCGCTGTTGGACACTTTCCCATCTCATCACTGGTTTCCGAAGCGCTTCCCATGTTTGTGTCTGCACACATACGTTCTTCTCGGTGGAGAGGTTTTCATGTAAAACATATTATTCTGCTATTGTTTTTAGATGAGAGTCTTTGGGAGAAATTACATTTTTTCTATGCCGTCTTGGCTCAGCTATTTCAGAGTGAAAAGTTTTCTGGCCGTGGATGTGTATGACGGCAAACTCTGTTTGTCTCAGGGTCCTGAATGTGTAATAGGGCATCTCTGAGTGCCTGTGGACCAGTGGATAAAAGAGGAATTAAGATAAAACCAAAATAAAAGAGGAACTTGACTCTAAGTCTAATTATCACACTGAACCTAAGTTTGATTGGAGTGGAGATCTTGATGAAATCAAACACGACGCTTATAAAAACTGCACTGTGAACGTCAGGTGAAGACAGAGATGGGGATGGGGATTGGGGACAAGGGGGCAGAAGAAGGAATGGAGCATGTTAGAATTTCCAGCTTGTCCTCCTTCTGGGTTCTCAACCACACAGTGATAACAGGTGACACGAATTAGGTCACACTAATTATAAGAGCAACATGGTGACTAAGCCCAGATTCTGGAGGGAGACGTCTTAGGTTTGAATCCTTGCTCTGCCACATGCTGGCTGGGGGAGGCTGGGAAGCTTACTGAATGTCCTTCCAGCCGGTCCTCTCCTCTGTGACATGGGGAAGATGAATACATCTCTTTAGGGTTGTTGGGTGAGGTAAATGAGCTGAAACCTGGGCGGTGGGAGAGCCCCAACTAAGTGCGTGCTCTGTCACCTACGTGCGGGCCTGCACGTTTGTCAGTGACTAGACAAGGAGGCCACTAGACTGCAGGGGCTCGGATGCCTCGGTGGCCTAAGCGAGCCAACGGAAACCTAAGCCAGAGTTGATTGTAAATGCGCTCGTATCTGAAAAAACGAAGCTTAAACACAACCAACCAGGAACAGCCAACTAGGCTTTCCCAGACAAGGCGACTGCTGGGGCCACAGCCAGGCAGATAACTCTCTTGCTTTGCTGCCACGTCTTGGTAAAGCCTCTCCCCCAGCTCCTGTCGGCGGAGCTCGCCTAACCACTTCCAGTGGGGCGGTGCCTGATTGGAATCGATCGATGCTCAAACACTTGAAAATGTTCACGTGCCTCGGCTTATCTTTTAATACATCCATTACATTAAATGCTCATGCTCTTTGATGAAGGGGTTACTTATTATCTCCATTTTACAGATGAGGGAACTGAGGCACAGAGAGGTTAAGTAACTTGCCCTGCCACACAGCTAACAAGCGATAGAGCAAGTACTTGGTCCGGTCCAGGCTGCCTGTCCCAGAGCCCATCTTCTTCACCATCATGCTAACCGGTCTCTGGATGCTCCTGGGGTGGTTGTGTGGGGACAGGCAGGAGGGAACCACACGTGTAGAGCATCTACCACATGTCAAGCATTGAATTGCTCACCTGTCTTATCTTGGTTATTTTTCACAATGACTCTGGGAAGTAGTTATCACTATCTCCTTTTTAGCCAGAAGAAATCAAGGTGCCAGGCTTGCTGGGTGTCACTTAGCTGGGCAGTGGCCAAGCCTGGGTTGAACTGGGGCCTGCCTGGTGTTAATTCCACCTGGTAGACACAGGAGCTCGGGCTGGCGTCAGCACCGGCCTCAGACGGGATCCTTCCCTCTCTGTTGATTCAAGGTCCCCAGGTCTCCTGGGTGTCACAGCCACAGTCTATCCCTCAGTGTCAGTGCAGAGAGGAAATTCTGGGACCTCACTGACTCCCTGGTGCCCAGTGTGGTTCCTGGGACAAAGAAGACACTCAATACACGCACGTACCGTGGAAATGAATTAAAAGACAGGGCAGCTGACATAAGGCCAGAGAATCCTCCCCAGCTGTTTTTACCAGATATAATGAGTCCCATGCTGTTCCTCAGACCTGCCCCCTCTAACCTAGGCCAACACTTCTGTACTTGCTTCTTCTCCCTCCAGTCTGCCGCCCTCCCCACCACCCCAACAGGCAGCAGAGGCTGCAAAAAAAGTGAGTTAAAAAATACACGTAGGGGGCCCGGCCTGGTGGTGTAGCAGTTAGGTTCACGCACTCTGCTTTGGTGGCCCGGGGTTCGCCAGTTGGGATCCTGGGCATGGACTCGAAGCTCATCAAGCCATGCTGATGCGGTGTCCCACATAGAGCAACTAGGATGTACAACTATGACGTGCAACTATCTACTGGGACTTTGGGGAGAAAAAAAAAAAAACAAAAAAAAGAGGAAGATTGGCAATAGATGTTAGCACAGGGCCAATCTTCCTAAAAAAAAAAATATATATATATATGTAGGTAAATTCAGAGATGATGCCATCGGCAGGAGAGATTTGCAGGGTGGTGGTGAAATATATGATCTTTGGATTAGGATTCCTGTCTCTGTTATCCTGATACTATTTCTAGAAAAGGGTCTGTTGGAGAAATTACATTTTTCTCTGCTCTTTTGGCTCAAATATTTAGGAAGGAAAAGTTTTCTGTCAGTGGGTGTGTAGTATGACCACGAACTCCTGTCGCCTGCCACCTGGAAGACATCAGATGAAGGCTCAGCTTTGCCAGGCCTCAGCTTCTTCCTCTGGAAGTACATACATGATTCCTGGCGCAGAGGAAGTTCTCACCGACGGCGACTGCTACGGTCTACGGAGAGAAGGGCGGTGTTGGTGGAGACCGCTGCCCTCTGAGCATGACCAAACCAAGTATGACAGTTCAGGTAATGTTGCCCTTCTGCAATGAATAATCATAATCGCTACCATTTATCGGGCCTTCACAAGATGCCAGGAACTGTCTAGGCATGCTACACATATTAAATCATTTAATCTTTACATCGTTCCTCCAGGGTAGGTACCATCATTATTCTCTAAAACTTACTAATGAGAAAACAGGCCTAGAGAGTTCAAGTCACTTGCCCAGCATCACACAGCTCCTAGGACAGAAGGCACAGTTGGAGCCTGGGCACATGGCACTGGAGTCTGCGCTTCCCCGTTATGCTCTCATTTGGCATCTCTGGAGGAGGCAGAAGCTAAGTTGAAGACAGACCAGTTTTCCAGGCATCCTGTTGCTGGCAGGATCCTTGAAGGCAGGGACAAGGGTGGTAAACCCACGGTCCCCTAAAAGGATCAGCGTGGCCTCCAGCACAGTAGTGCTCCAGCGGTTCTTGTTGGCCAACGGGCTCTTTGTTCACATCTTCTTCAGGGGTCTCTCCCAGTCTCCTGTGTCCAGCTCACCCTTTAGCTTCACGCTGTCCATTCTCCTGGCCAGGAGCCCCGATTCAGGGGACAGCTACGGTGGGGTGGCTCCCTGAGAACCCCTCCTTGGCGAGGAGCCTCATGGTAGTAGTGAGTCCTTGTGTGATTTCCAACACTGAAGCCATTGGGGAGGTTAAACAATGGCAAGTCAATGGTTGGCAGAAGCATCATGGAAATTAGGATATGAATACTGATTTTGTCGATATAAGATTGAATTATGACAATGTTTATGAAACAGCTGACACAATTGCATGACTATATTTCTAGTCTCCCTTCTTCCTGCAAAGATACTGAAAGTCAACCCAATCAAAGTTTCCATGTTTCGGATCAGCCCGAATGAATCTGAAGCAATAATGGCTGTACAAAGGCACAGATGTGAGGCCCACTCAAGGAAAGCCTTCTCAAAGGGAGGGTTCTTGAAGACAGAATTTTCTTTAGTTGTTTTCCTACCAAGCATCAGTCCCCTGGCAGGCATAAGGGCTTGCTTTCTGAGCAAGTTGCTGGGGGTGACAATTTGAGGAACGGATGACATTGACTCCCGTGGCCAGTTCATGCTGTTGGTTGGAGGATGGTGTGGTGCTAACGGTGCTCCCACTGAAATCTTGGGTATTGGATGGGCCAGTCCCTCCAGCCATGGCTAATTCGCTTGGTTAATCCAGGAACCACACTAGTGAAGGTTGGGCCATCAGTGGATAATCAATCAGTCGGTCCTTAAAGACTTAATCTTCCTACAGGCAAGCTGACAACGTACTTGCTGGGTGATGTAACTTTCTGAACCTCAGTTTCCTCACCCGTCAGTGGGAATGACCACATGGACTCCCATGTCTCCAGACTGAACGCCGTACTTGTGCCAGTTGCCATCTAAAGGCATGTCTTGGTCAAGGGATGAGGTGGGGGAAAAGGGTGTGAGGAAGGAGGGTGGGGGGTAAGGAGGGATACTAGGGGGAGCTGTGCTTGCATCCATGCAGATCTATCCTCAGCAATCAACCAAGTCTTATTTCTAAAATGCTGTTGATTATAATGTACATCACTGATTTATATAATTATCTTGGGCAGAAAACACTATGTTAAATGTGCAGATAGATTATAAAACTCATCCTGATTGCAGAAATGTTAAAATATGAATTTGGTAAATATAGTAATTAAAAAAAATATATATATAATAGGCCAGTATTGTCAGGAATATACAAAAGAGTAAGACCTAGTTGGCCTTACTCTTGAAGTGGCCTTCAAGTAATAGACACCCCAACAGAGAATGCCAGAGGAAACATTTAGAGGTAATATACAATCCTAAGCCAAATTTCGAGTTAGGGGCTGTAGGACTTCAGAGGTAGGGAGGCTGATAAGAGCTGGAATAATCAGAGAAACCGTCCTGTGGGATGTGACATTTGAGCTGGGTCATGAAAAACTGGAATGACTTGCTAAAAAATGGTTGCTTATTGTGTGCCAAGCACAGTAACTGTGGGAGTAGGGGCTGTTATTAGCCCCATTATAGAGAAGGGGAAACTGAGGCTCAAAGAGCTTCAGTAGTTTGCCCAAGATAACACAGCTAACAAGTAGCAGAGCCAGGATTCAGTCCTAGGGTTGCCTGACTCAAAGCACAGGCCAGTGTGCACTATGCTCTGCGATGTCTGGGATGACCGGGAGATGCTCTTTCACACAGGAGGAGAGCTGGAGGTGGGTGGGAGGAGAGAATGAGTAGGGGTGGCCAAGACTGCTCACGGAAGGTCGGCTCCAGTCTTACAAGTGTCACCACAGGGCGGCCCTGGAGTTGAATCGTGGTGCCTGGGTGTCAGCCCCTGTCAACAAGCGGATGGCGACTGCAAGTTAAGAAGGCCTCAGAACTTGTCTGTTCTGCAGGGGCAAATGTGTGCAGGGCAGCAAGGTGAGACCTGGTCAAAACCTTTGATTTTCCTCTTATTCCTCGCTCACGTATTTTTCCAGGATCATACTGTTATTTCTCACTGAGGTTGTTGCTGGGTTTTCTTCTTCCATGAATTCTGAAATAATCTTGTTTTCTTTACCGTTGTTTCCTTTCATTCTTTTACTATCTTCCACAGTTTGATTTGCCATTAAAAAGTACCACACACTGGAATGTCCTGAGTTTGGTTGTGTTCAGGCACGGATTCAGAGAAACAGTCTCAGCTGTAAACACGAATAGTGTAAGGATTTACACATTGTGCTTCTTATGAAACTCCAGTCTATCGCTATCACGAAGCTTTCTGATTTATCACTTTATTACCGGGCTTGTCATCATCTCTTAACTGAAACCCAGCCATTCCTGGTACTTATAGATCTAAGGAAGGAGCTCTCCAATTTGAGAGGCTGCTCAGCCTCACCAAGGGGATTACATCCACACGGACTCGTCTGTGCCTTGAACTTGCAAACCTGGGAAGGTTCCAATCAGGAACACGTCACTCGCTGAGGTGCGTGTCCAGGGCCATCATTTTGGGACGTTACCCCCGAGCTATTGGAGTTAAAGAGAAGGCAGGTGTCGTCCTCGACTCTGGATGTCACTCTCGCCTGCATCTCTTTTCATGAAATGATGTTTTAATTCCTTCCCAACGTGCGAAGACAGATGGGCGGGATTCAGTTTTATTTTGAATCAACAGCTATCCCTTTGGTTCCAGAGAACCAGGGAGCCATGGGGCTTGGCTGGCTGCATTCAGGGGATGCAATAACTACACGGATAACCATGGTGCTGCTGAGAGCAACAGCAGGACGTGAAGGTCGCTGAGGAAAAACCAGGACTAGAGAGAGCAGTGGGCTCTGAGGCTGAGGGAGTGGGTTGGAATCCCAGTGCTACCGCGTGGTGGCGGTGCTTGTCTCCTGGAGCCACGGCTTCCTCATCGAAAAGCCTGGATAAAACACCGTCACTTCACAGGGCTTTGGTGAGTGTTAAACGAGATAATGTAATTTATGAAGTGCTTAGCTCAACGCCATATTAGATACTTGGTAAATAATGGCTATTCTACTATTACTACGAATTATTATTATTATTATCATTAAACAACTTATTCAAGTTTCCTAATCAGCAAAATGAGAATAATATTAGCTGCTCACTAGAGTAATTGAAATAATATGGGGTATGCATGTGGCACATAGCAGATATATGTCCATCCATTTGTTCATTTTCAGCCTCTTGTCTGGTATCCATCAAGAGTCTGTCAGCCTCGGGAGTGAGGAGAAGGCCATTCTATTTGGCCAACGGTCCTTCATTATCTTAACTGGAGCAGTACTTGTATAAGATGTGTGTTCCCTCACCCAAACTTTTTTTCTGAGCACCCATGTGCCCCTCTGGGAGCAAAGAAGCTCCAGGAATCCCAATGGCTCACTCTATGGAGTGGTCAGCAGGTCTGCCACGCGGCCACGAAGATCCCAGCTGTGCTGCTCTACGTCTTTCTAGGCAAGCCCTCTGTGCAGAGCTTCCTCGAGTCCATCTTCCTGCAGTTCCCGTGGGGGATGGATGCCGCCTGCACCCATAGGAAGGGGTCCAGCTTTCAGGTGGTATCCTGCCCAGGCTGCAGCTTTCGCTTAGGGCAAAGCTCAGGTGGCACCTCTGCATTAAGGCAGAGGGCAGATTTTGCACAAGGCCTTCTGAAGGAGGAAATAATCAACTGGAGTCAAGAGTTCCAGCTAAAGCAAGCAGTGAGGTGCACAGACGGCCAGCAGACACGGCTGTGCTGAGAGGGGGCCGTGTCCCGCATCTAATGCTGCGAGTAGACTGGGGAGACGGGCAGAGACGACCAAGCTGGCCCTGTGCCTGTTCCACGTCTCGGGGCAGTTGCTCCCCCCTCATTGTAGGGGGATCCCAGCCTCGGAGTGTCACCTGACACCCATCTGCTCACGGATGTTTAACCAAGTTTAAATCAGAACTGGAGACTTTATGGGGGCACCATTAGTGTCTGGGCCCCAGGAGTTCACTTCTCCTGCCCAGAGGTGAGTGGAGTTGACTCAGGTCAGGCCAGACAATATTCAGGAAGAGCACTACTCTTTCAGGATCCCTTGCAACTGACAAAGTGGTTTAAGGTGATGGACATTTAAGACAAGCCAAGACGGGTCTGGAGACAAGATGTGGAAATTCGGCTGACGATTAGTGGGTAAAGAGGACACCTGTGGGTGAAGTCTGCAGTTAGGAGCTCTCTAGACTCCCGCGAAGGACAAAGAGGGAAAACCCTATTCTTATGGAAAAGAGCTATGACAAATCCAAGGTACTGTTGAGAAACAGGCACAGTTTCCGTCCAGTTGTGTAAACCTGAGGACACACACACACTGGCCATCAGTGCCACTGTGTGTACTCCCAGCCTCACGCACAGAGCCCCCATGACACCTAGACACCGCTCTCAGCCCAACACACTCTCCCCCAGACGCCCTGGCCTCCCCAGAGACCAACCACACACAGCATAGACTCCCCCCACGCCAGGCACACAGTACACACACAGCCATCTGATAAACACAGCCCCTTAGGAAGCTGATTAAGAAAACTATTTTATCTATAATTACACTTGACTGATAATCATGTCCTCACAGCCTGCATGCTTAGATTGGCTCAGATTGAAACATCCAGATTAGGCCTGAACTTGCTTTGAACTCTGGCTACGCTGCTGGTCTCTGCAGCTCAGAGATTAAAAACGGCCTTAGCTGGATTCGCCCCATGGAACTGGGAGGGTAAGGAGAATTCCAGCTCTCCTTGGTTCTCTTTTCTCTCCGATGCTGTGCGGATGATATCTCTGAAAACACAGGGCCCAAACTAGAAGGAAGGCCCAACTCAAATGACCTCCCCCAACCCAGCACTGCGAACCCTGGTGGGTCTACTTTCAAACCAATGTCAACCTCAGACTCCGGAAAGAAGTTGCCGTGATGTTGTCTTCAAGACTGACGCTTGAAAATAAACAGTTTAATTCCTGGATCTTGAGCTCTTGGAGACGGGCTCTAGCGAGCAGTAATTAACTCTTTAAATACTTCACGGTGTCCTGCAAACTGTAAACTACCTGATTCTTTATGATGTAACGCTGAATGGAGGCAGCGCAAAGAGGCCTTTTAGGCTAATTACGTGTTGGAATGAGGTTAACAACATGCCAAAGATTCTTTGCCTGGCCCTCTGATGTTGACAAGTGACTTGGTAACATGCTAGGTAAAGAGAGCAATGGCTTTTCAAGAAGGTGGGGGCTGGAGACTGAGCTAGCCAGGCCCCCCGCCGCAATTCTCTAATCCAGTCCCTCCCTTGGGACCAGCCCCCTGATCTCCAGGAATCACAAGATCTTGATTTTAAACTGGCATTCAACGCCATGGGCCTGGAGATGTGGACTGACATCAGGGTGCCCCTCAGCTCTCTCTTATGCATTTTATAGAAGCTGAATTTATCGGAGGATGAAAGCAAAAGCCCACTGTGTAAGGGGATGATTTTGGGCTGAGCGGAAGGCACTGCGGTACAAATAAGCAAGCTATGCATAAATAATTAACAACCGGATCACAGGAAAATGCCCAATACACAGAATGAGTTCTGATAGCAGCCAACTGAAAGAGCTTAGCGTCATTCTGCACCTAAGCACACAGGGAGATCCAACAAGGATTGCTTTTCCATCCCTCTCCTAGGGTCAGGCATGACTTCAGTCACCTGCAGAGCTGTCCCAGGGCCTCCAGCCCAGACTCAGGTGCCGTGAGCTGCTCTGCTGACTCCCTGCATCTACGGTAAGGATGAACTGGGTATAAATGGATCTCAAGGTAGACTAGGGGTGAAGTCACTGCGGAAGACCATCGCGCATCCCGAGGAGGCTTGTCCCGCCCCGCAGGGGTGGGGATGGAGGCTGGTTGGCAGGCTAAATGTACCATAGGAACCTCAAGCTTTCCTTGGCCCTTGAAAGAGGGCACCCCTTTTCCTCCCTGGTGGGAGGACTGGGGCTCTGCCCCCTGGACGCCGTGTTTCCTGTCCCACCGGGTGCCCTTTCTTCTCCCGCACACTCAGATACGCAGCACCCACCTCAGGTCGGTGGTCCCGCCAGGCTGGGTTGGGCCCGGGTCCTCCGGGGTCGTCATCACCCTGCCCAGGGAAGGCCCGGGGGCGGGCCCCGCCTCCTCAGCGAGAAGAACACCGCATGGCTGCCTCCATGCAGGCGCCGCCTCCGCCTCCGGCTGTCCCAGCCCCGAGCAGCCTCCCAGGGGCAGCAGGGTCCCGGAACGGCAGCCGGCAGGAGGGGCTCCCACCTCCACGACGCCTGGCTGGTAGCTAAAGCTCAGGCGAGTCTCTTGTTTTGACAGGAGCTACAAAAAAGAGATAGAGAGACTTGGAGAGAGCCACCTGCTCCCTCGGTGAATGTGGTGCAGGTCTCAGTGTGCCACTGGGGGCTACCGGGGTCCCCGGGCTCCAGGAGGCGAGGCACAGCGTCTGGGGGAGCCAGGGAGAAATGTGTCAGACAGAGCTTGTCAGCGCCTCAGCACCCTGCCAAACAGTAATTACCAGCGCCTCGTGCCACCCAGGAGAGGGAGGGCCATATTTTTATCCCCATTTTATAGAAGGGTAAGTGGAGGGTAAGTGGAGGCCCAGGGAGGTCGGACAACCACTTTAGCCAGCCCATCAGAGGCTAAACTTGGCCCTGAGGGAGGCTGACTCAGAGGTTACCACTGGAGTTTGGGTGAAGCCAGACCTGTGGGCACAGCCACAAGCAGGTCTGCCCCATGGCAGTGGTGGGCCCCAACAGTTCTGGAGCCTCTGTCCTCCTTGGGGCCACCTTATCTCTGCCAGCTCTGCCTCCCCTTGGCCCTATCTGACTCTGCTTTCTCTTCTGGCCTGTTTGGCATTTGTTTAGAGCACAGTTCTCCCAGGGGGGAACAGTAGTCTTCTGAAATACCGTGTGAAGAAAAATGTCCTTGGGCAGCTAAGTTAGGACAGGCTGCCATTTTTATTCCTTGCTTGGGATTCACAAAGCATGTAGCCTATTAAAGCTCTGAGAAGTCTTTTTTTTTTCTTCCCTTTTTTTCCTCAAAGCCCCAGCAGATAGTTGTATGTCATAGTTGCACATCATTCTAGTTGCTGTATGTGAGACCGGCCTCAGCATGGACGGAGAAGCGGTGCGTTGGTGCGTGCCCGGGATCCGAACCCGGGCCGCCAGCAGCGGAGTGCGCGCACTTAACCGCTAAGCCATGGGGCCGGCCCCTGAGAAGTATTTATATAAATAAGAAATGTATCTAATTTTGCTTAACCCAGCAGTTCCCAAACTTATTGGGCAACTTTTTCTAGTAACGTCCATTAGCATACCACTGAGGTGGTGCTCCACCAGCCACACGTTGGGAAATCCTGATGGAGATGCTCAACTCCCTAAGAGCAGGGTCTGTGCCTTTTTCGCTGGGGTGTTCCCTGCACCACCCACTCACGGCAGGCTCGGTGAGTTGGGCAGAATGGAGCTGCGCCGTCATTTCCCTGGTTCCTCAGGCATGAAGGCCTGCAGTCATCTTTAACCCTCAGTCCTCGGAGCCCTTGCCCGCAGCCAGCCGCTGTGTCATGTTGACTCCCCGCACCGTGACGTTTCTCTCATATCTATCCTCTCTTCTTACAGTCAGTGTCAAATGACCTACCGCCTCCACAGAGAGGCCTTTCCTGACCATCCTTTCTACAATAGGAATGCCTGTCAGAGTGGCCGTGTTGCTCCACCCCAGGGGGTGCCATTTCCACAGACCCCAACACCAGTGGTGCTGCTGGAATTATGCAATATGGCGGCCCCCTCACTCTCGGTCCCCTTACTTCACGTTAATTTTCTTCAGGACTTTCCACTGCTTAACATTGTATTTCCTTATATATTTATTTGCTTATTGATTATCTCCAGGACATCAACTAATTGTTGTGCAGGTTGCTCATTTCATGAGGGGCCTGGCCAGGCATTGCCTTGTGTCTTTTTGTATCTCTTCTGAATCTACACTGAGACTGCAAATCCCTGCATGTGGTAAGGGAAAGGAGGTAGAAATCCAGCCTAAGCTCTGCCCTCTAAGCGGAGTATCCTGGAAGGGCCTGCCTCTTCCCATAAACATGCTGTCTTCAGTTTGCACAAGAGGGATACCTGCTTATCCAGCTGTGCACCTGTGAGCTACAGTCCCACAGTGGGGGACCCATCGTCTAATCTACACACAGGCCCATGTGGGCTGGCCTCATAGTCTTTTCCGTAGAATGTGAGCTCCATGAATTGGATAACCATATAATTTATTACACAAGGAAGGGCAATTTTGAGAATAAATATGGCACTATTTAATAATTATGTGGTGACAACAGACAAAAATTGGAACTGTCCTGGGCAAACCAAAAGATGTGGTCATGGAGTCCATGTGGGATAGACTTTGTTTTGTTGATCTCTGCTGTCTAGGCCTGTGTCTGGCACATCATATTTGTGGCATAAAGTTTGAAGGAGTGACTCCTGCTATAATTCCCAAACTGGGCTCCCTGTTTCAAGTCTCCCCCACTCCTAATCCATCCTACTAGATTAACCCTCCTAAAATCTTGTATATGCATAGACCTCCCATTCGAGCATCTTTAAAGATTCTGCAGGTCCGTTTTCCAAATTATCTTCAAGGAAACACTAAATCCAGTGTGATGTATTTAAAGAAAAAAAGAAAGAAAAAAAATAAAGAAGAATGCCAATACTTGGGTCAATCCTTGGGGAACATTTGGATATCCACAATGATATGTCAGAAATGAAAGAAAAAACTACAGAAAAGTAATTTGCTAAACTTTGTTTAACCCAGTGATCCCAAAACGCATTTGAACCTGGAATTCCTGGTTTTGACCTACTACATCCGATGGAGTTGGATGGGAGACACATGGGAATACTCTTCAAGAGGCCAAAGGCCTTAGTTTGAGATTCAAAGGCAATAACAATTGAGCCCACATATTTCTCCATATTGAGCTCTGCAAGTTCCATTACAGGAACCCTCGATCCATTCGTTTGTCCAGTAAATATTTGCTGATCGTCTACGATGTGCCAGGCCCTGTTCCAGGAGCTGGGAACAGAGGTGAACAAAGCTAACAAGGTCCCTGTCCTAGTAGAGCTCAGATCTAGATGACCATGAAGAAAACCAAATCCCTGTTTTAGCTGGACTGGTCAGGGAGGGCCTCTCGGAGGAGGTGACACTGGAGCTGCATGTTACCTGAATGGCCTTGGTGTTAGCTAACTTGGTTGGCTCTCTGTTCCCTGAAGACATTCCATGCATTCCTGTCTGTCGCTGGGCTTTAGATCATACTCTCCTTTAAGTTTGGATTTTTGTCTCCATTTTTCTCCACTTATCTAAATCCTGCTTTTCCTTCAGTGGTCTTCTCCAGTCTAACTTCCTCCAGCAGCCTGCTCGGAGCCCTCCCGGGGGGTCTCCACCGACATCTAAACTCCTCCAGCACGTGGATCCATCGTGTGTTTGGCCCTCAGCACAGGCTACCTGGCATTGTCTTGTATCTCTTCTTTGTACGTTTCCTGAATCCACACCTAGACTATAAACTCTTGTATACATTAGGAGCTCAATAGATGTTTGTTGATGATGAGGATTGTTCTCCACCACAGGCCAGATGAGGAATGGAAAATGGTTTTTATTTCACATGCCAGATTGGACGGATGGCTATGGCTGTCTGAGAGCTGTGTTTAGAAGGGTGCTGATGCTGTGTGTAAAGAGTGCCACCATCTATTGGCAATGTTTTCCGTGTGTGTGTGTGTGTGTGTGTGTGTGTGACAGGCAGAGCATAGGCGCATCTGTTTGCTATTCCTGAGCTAGACCTTGTGGAGGTTCCATGTTATTAGCTCGAATGGGGTTAATGATATCTAGGACCGAAGGTAGAACACTAGGTGATATATCTCACTATCGGGTGCCCAGCCTCTGGATGTGGTTCTCGTCAGTGTTCCCTGTGCCAGAAGGGAGAAGGGCAAGATGATAGGAGAGAGCCTTTCTTCAAGTGTCAGTCTCTGGTACTTGCCTTGGGGTGGCTGCCGAAAGGAAACTGCTGCAGGAGGGGACCAAGGGCGTGGGGGTTCATCACTCATTCTGCCCTAGGTAATGGAGCCCAAGCCAAGAAAACTTGACCCTCCTTCTGTACCATAGTATTGGGTTATGGGAAGGTTTTAGCTTCCTTGGTTTAGAGGGACAGCTATTTGAGGATGGGTAAAAAAGAAGGAAATACCTTTTAATGGCATCTGAAAGCTATAGTAACAAAAAATAACAAAGAAAAAATAAAAAGGAAAGAAGTCACTTATAATTCCTCATCCTGAACACCGTGTCTACTGGCAGTTTATTCATCCCATCCACAAATATTTACCTTGTGTCTATCAGGAGTCAGGCACTGGGTGCTGTGCTAAAATAATACACAAAGTAATGAGTATCTGAAAAGAGACGGTAAGATTTCTTTTGGTTGACTATACAGCGTAATGGGCCGAATGGTAGCTCCCCAAAAGCCATGTTCACCTCCTAATCCCTGGAAGCTGTGACTATTACATTATACGATTAAGAGTGACTAAGATGCAGTTAAGTTAAGGAAGAGCTTATCCTGGATTATCCGGGTGGGTCCTAAATGCCATCATATGTATCGTTATAAGACAGAGGCAAAGGGCCTTTAGAGGCAGACACACGGAAGAGGAGAAGGTGATGTGAAGATAGAGGCAGAGATTGGAGCCATGTGGACCGAAGTCAAGAGGTACTAGCAGCCACCTGGAGCTGGAAGAGGTGGGAACGGACCTCCCATAGAGCCTCTGGAGGGGGCACAGCCCTGCTGACACCTTGATCCCAGACTTCTGGCCTGCAGAAGTGGGAGAGAATACACTTCTGTTGTTGTAAGCCGCCCAGGTTGTGGTCATTTGTCATGGCAGCCCTAGGAATCGAATACACAAAGTAATAGGTATTCTCAGTGGAAAATGCAGACAAATCCCAAAAGAAGAAAACTCACAGTAAGTGCACAGTTATGTCATTCTATGGTTAAAGGACACACACACACACACACACACACACACACACACAATGGGACTATTCTGAACACCTTTCCATGTCTTGTTCTTCAGCATGATTTTAGTGGCTTTCATCCTATTCTGTCTTGTGCATGTGCTGTAATTTATTTAATTTCCCTGTGTTCAATGTTTTGGCTGTTTCCAGTTTCCCACTGTTACAAACACCATTGCAGATCTTTTTGATGGTAGCACTGGGGCTGGGCAGGGCAGGGCACCTCTCCACCGCCTGGAGTAGGGTGAGTGTCCCCCAGCCTAGCCCAGGAACTGCTGACTGGCAGGGGATGCCTTGACACGCCAAGCTCGTTAGCACCAGGAATCGGCTTCAAACCCCACAACAACACTTTTTTTTAAATGAATAGGATTAAGGAAAGATTTATGACCCAACTGAGAAGAGCAGGAGGATGTTTTCAGCTTTGGATTCAGAGAAAGATAGGTGACTGGGGCAAATGTAGATTTATGAATGTGCAGTGCTGTTTCTTGGAATAAACATTGCTTAGGGACTGCCTGTTGCTTCAGCCCTGCCCCACCCTATGGGATGCAAAACTTACAAAGCTATTTCCTGTGTGAAACACATCTCTCCTCAAAGGGGCCATGGATGACGATGTGGATTTCAGAAGAATTTGGAGATATCACCAAATGTCCTATAGGAAAGAATATATATTACATTTGTAATCATGAAAAAACCATTTTGTGTTTCTTTTGTATCTAGACACTGTCTTTTGCATTATCTTATCTCCATATTTCCATTTGGGAGGAGGGTGACCTAAATTGGAGCCGGGAACAACAGATGGGCTTGAGCTTAAAAAGAAACAGAGAGCGAAATTCTGACGCATGCCACAACCATGAAATGTGAAGATGAACCTTGAAGACATTATGCGAAGAGAAATAAGCCAGTCACAAAAGGACAAATACTGTATGATTCCACTTATAGGAGGTCCCTAGAGTAGTCAAGTTCATAGAAGCAGAAAGTAGCGTGGTGGTTACCAGTGGTGGTAGGGAGAGGTGGAATGAGCTCTTATTTAATGGGTCCAGAGTTTCAGATTAGGAAGATGAAAAAGTTCTGGAGATGGATGGTGGTGATGGTTGCACAACAATGTGAATAGGCTTAATGCCATTGAACTGTACATGTAAAAATGGTTAAAAAGGTAAATTTTATGTTATATATATTTAAAAGAAAAAAGCTCTTTTAGGAGTCCTGGGCAGGAAGGTGGAAAAAGAACAGTTTGTAAGAGTGAAACCAAGGGACCTGTGGACAGAAGTAATAGAACAGCTGCTCACATATACACGTAAGGGCTATGCTTGGTGCTTTGTATACTCATCTCATGAATCGTCACAACAACCCCAGGAAGTGGATGACAACTTTCCCCATTCTACAGAGGCAGGAACTGAGGTTTTGTGAGGTCTGGTAGCTTCCCGAGGTGGCATTAGAGCAGAGCTGGAATTCAAACCCAGGTGTGGTAGTCCAGAACCCGCTTTCATTACATTTATGGGGACTTGACCGCTACAGGATGTGCTTTGCATATTTGTTTCACTTAATCCACATAGCAACCTGGTCAATGTATTATTATTATTCCATTTTATAGGCAATGAAACGAAGACTTAGAAGTTAAGAGATTTGCCTAACTGTGCACTGCTAATGAGTAGCAGAGCCTGGCTTTGCAGCCCATGTGAGGTTTCCTCTGACTTATTGGCTGAGACCAAGCTCCAGGGCAGAGGTTTTATCCTCTCCCTTCAGTCTGGCTCCCTGCCACAGCAGGAGGGGGGATTATTGCTGGTGCTCTTTTATATTCTTATAGTGTATTTTAAGATGCTCCCTGGCTTGTAGGGTCACTTCTCCAACTTCCTAGAAGTTGTACAAGTCCTAGTTTGCCTGTCCTCATTACTTTTCCAAGAATTCCTGACTCAAGACAGTCTTTCCTCCGAGACTTTGTATTTGACTCATCTGTCTTGTCCGCCAAATTATAGGCTCTAGGAGGGTGTGGGCTCTGTCTGATTTGTCTGTTTCCTCAGTGCCCAGCACTGTGCTCCACTTATAGGAGGGACTCATTAAATATTTGTTAACAGAATGAATGAATGAAGCCAGAGAGGCCGATGAAAGCTTTTTTTACAAGCCTTACCTGGTTCATAAATGAAATGATCCATGACACACAGTAGTCAGATTTGCCCTGACCTTCATGTTCGCCTTTATTCATCTGAGAGATATCGATGGAGCTCTTGCTAGGTGGGTTGGGAAAACAGAAACAAATACGATAAGCTCCTGATTTAAGGAGCTTACAGTCTAGAAGGGTGGTGCAAAAGACACAGATTCCAGAGTAGTGGTGGCAAGGGGAACAGTGTTGAGTGTCCTGAAGAGAGGTGAGAGCTCTGGAGAAGGACCAGAGTAGAGACCTAGTTAAGTTGTGAAGACCTTAGCATCTAGGCTGCTTACTGGCTGTGTGACTCTGGCAAATTACATAAATCCTCTAAGACTCGGTTTCCTCATGTAAAAACAATGGCAGTTGTTATGAGTTGAATTGTGTCCCCGCCAAAAGATGTGGAAGTCCTAACCCCCAGTACCTGTGAATGTGACCTTAGTTGGCCTGCAAAGAATTTCAGAGGTTTTAGGAAGGCAGAGCTCTTACTTCTCAATTCAGTGGAGAATTCCAGGTCTCTGAGTTGGGAGAGCACCAGGACCCTTGGGATGGCTGTGGAGAGGCATCCCTTTTCTCTTGAGGTGTCCAGGAGCTACATCTTCTTGGCATTTTCACTCAAGTTTAACTTCCAATACTCTTGACATGTCCACTTCAGCCATGATTTAGCTGTTTTTCTCATCCTGAGGGATCATGAGAAGCTCTAGGTTTTAGATTTCACCCTGTCGACCTTCACCCAACTATGTGCAGATACTCATATGTAGATGGAACTCTAGTTTGTCTAAAGACCAATCATCTCTGAATGTCTTCTGCTAGTTAGTTAATACATATTTCTATTTAGCCTTCTAGTCTAAAGGTGAATTGTTAATGTACAAGGTTGTTGAAGAACTGGACACTTTCAAAAATTTATTACTCAGTAACTAGATTATGTAGGAACATATAGTATACACTAAATGGTAGAGTTACGTTTACGTTTATCAGTTTTCTGCCAGGAGGCTTGAGGAAATGAAGAATACATCATGGCTGCATTTCAATCATGGAGGCGCTGTGCTCCAAGGGCTCTTGGGGAGAATTAGGCTCTAAAACTGACGTGGCCCAGGACCCAGGTGCACACATTGAGCATCTGTAAGTATATAGATATAACTGTGACAGTGTCTTTACAAACTGCTCTTGACTACAGGTTCGTATAAATCCTAGTTCTTGATTGAGGACTATTGATGAATTCTCCCCTCTTATTGCATACTCAAAATAGATCCGTTGTTTACGCCTAGAAGGGTGCCTGGCATGCTGGAGGCACTCACTCAGTTGTTGGTGAGTGAATGAGTGAAGCAGTGGCGCGGACTCTGCTTCCCTTCTCCCTCAGTGTCCCAGCTTTGCTTGCCTTCTCCTTTAGCTCCTGGGGTGCTCTACACTCTTGCTTTCCTCAGGCCCTCTGCACATGCTAGCCCCACTACCTGGAACCCTGTGCACTCATTCAACAAATATTTATTGAGTGCTAAGTATGTGTCAGGCACTCGTACAGGTTCCGGGGACACCACAGTGAACAAAACAGACAGTGGAGCTTACACCCCAGTCGAGGGAGACAGACAATAAAGAAAAATAAGTACATACAATATCTGTTATGTCAGATGAAGAAAAGAGCTATAGAGAAAAAATAAAGCTGAGAGGAGCAGTAGGGGTGTGGGCGGGTGGGATCTGTTGTTGCAAATTTTAAAGAGGACAGCTGACCACCTCGCTCCCACTCACCCTCCAGGCCTGCCCTGGCCCCAGACTGAGTGAGTGCTCCCTGTTTTGGGTTCCCATTGCCCCTCTGCTTCCTTTGTCAGTACACGCATTATAGCTGCAACTGCTTCACGAAAACTGTCTTCCCTGCTGGACTGAGGCTTCGTAAAATCAGGGCCAGGTCATCTTTGCCACTCTATGCCTTGCATCTGGGACTGTACTTTGCCCGTACTAGATACTCTATGAATATTTGCTTGGTGGACAGATGAGTGAAAATAGGGCATTGCTTACATAGCCTACGTTTTCCTACTTGCTGTGTGTACTATATAAATGATGTTGACTCTTTGGTCGTCATACATACTAGGAACTTTGGAAAGCCAAGTTCAAATAGGTCGTGAGCCTAAAATTGCTATAGGACAGGGATTCCCACATGTGACTGTGCATCCCTCTCACCTGCAGACCATATTTTCCAGAGAAGGCTCGCCAAGATATCCCAGCCCATGTGCTCTTCTTACAGTGTAACTTCAACATTTCTCGCATTGAGACCTGGGGTCTGTTTCTCTTCCCTTGAGTCTTGGCGGGACCATGACTATAGTGGAAGTGACACTATGTGACTTTTTGAAATGTTTGCTTTTCGAAATCGACCACCAGGCTAAGAGACTTAATCTCAGGATCTTTCTTGGAGAGATTGAAAGGAATTTCTCTTTCATCTGGATTTTAGAAGGCTAGAGGTGCTGAGGGTCTATCATGTGGTAGGAGACTGCTCAAGAGTGAGACCCACACATAGGGAAGCAGAGCTGACAGAGAGAGACCGAATCCTGGGGATTGCTTGACCCCCTTGATCCAGCAATGCCTGAACTTCCCTTAGAGTTCAATTAGATGAGCCAATAATTCTCCCTTCCTTTTTTTTGTTTTAAGCTAGTTCGAATTGGGTTTCTGTCACGTGTCTCAGAAGAGTCATGACCCATATAATGGACAATATTCTTGGCAGCACAGAGTCTACAAACCTAGTCTTTGAAAACCGTTCATTGTTATAAAAAACCAAGATATTGCCAATTCTACTTCCCTAAGAACATTCTTGAGGAGACTTGTCCATCAATTACTATTAATGAGCACATTCAGACTGCTGGCCCTTTGATGATCTAGGCATCCTCATCAGTATTTCTGCCCTCTTCCTTCATGACCCCTTAACTTGCCCAGGCTGCCCTGACTCAAGGATGAACACCGTACATCTCTTCTCAGCATCCCTTGCTGAGGGCAGGACTGGCTTAACCCAGGGGAACCCTGTGGAGCTCCAGGGTGACTCATCTTGAACAGAGCCCCAGGTTTGCCTGGGGAAATTCTAGAAAACACATGAATAAATAAGTTGGGACTTGGTGCCAATTTGATGTGATTAAAGGATCCTGTGAAAGCTGAACCTCTGGAGAAATGGATGAACTTCTATTGTATAATCCTCTAAATTCAAAGGGGCAGAGGAGTAGCCTCTTTTGATGCCAGCACCTGTGCACACCCACTCTTGCCCCTCGGGTTCTTGGCACTGGCAAAGCTCCTTTCATCATGGCGGCCAGCCCCAGGCTCTTTCCTAGCACCCTGGGAGTGCCTTCTGAAGAATTCCCCCAGAGATTCGGTTCTGGGCTTTGTGGGTTTAGACCTGGCCCCTGGTTCTTAACAGCAGGAATGAGTTACCAGAAGGATCAAATTCTTCCTTTGTGGGGGTTCACTCTTCTTTCTGTTAGTAGGAAGAGGTGATGTTTTTTTCCCTGTGTGCCTTTCCTCTCTCTCCAAATCCCAGTCTCCTTCCAAGGCCGTCAAGTGCCACCTTCTCTGAGAATCCATCCCTGACCCTACTCCGTCACTCAGGCCTTGGAATTTCTAAAGCCTGGGAGCTTCCAGAACCTTCATACATGCTTTAGTTAATGAGTTGGCAGCCCAGTGTCTGCCACAGTGCTCCTTAAGTATTTGTGGTGATGCTCCAGGATTCAGAAGCAGCTTTTTCAACTCCCATTTCTCTGAGACCTCTTTTAAAAGCTGCCCAGCGGGACAAGTTGGAATCCTATGGGCTCCAGCTAATGAAGAGTCAACAACTCACCTTCCTCCCTTCTGGAGAGCAAGGTGGCTGAACTCTGGAGACGAGAGGTCAGGCTTGGAAACCTGTTCCACTCCTTTCTAGCTGTGTGATCTTGGGCATGTAGCTTAACTTCTCATTACCTCACTTTCCTTATCGGTACAATGGGGATAATGATGAGCCCACTACTTAGCATTACTGAGAAGATTAAATAAAATGATCCAGGTACAGTATTTAGAACAGTGCTTAGCACATAAGAAGAACTCAATAACAATTAGCTGTTGTTACTACGATAAATCAGTAAAAACCTATTGAATATCTAATAGGAGATAGGGCAGAGTTTTAGGTTCCAGCCTCTGAGCCTTACATGGAATTGACTTCTTGGTGACTTGAGGCAGTATTTGGACCTTGCTGTGACCCATTGTATGTTTTTTTGTCATTTTATACATTCACTCAACAGATATTCACTGCCTGCCTACTCCAGATATTCACTGCCTGTCTACTCTGTGTCTACTATATATAAGCTACGGCTCCCACAATCATGTTGTGGGAACAGGATTAACGCCAGGAAAATATTTTGCAGTTTGGGCTGAATGATGGATTATCATTCTAGACTATTTATTTTTTCACTAGAATTTATTTTGCCAGCTCCCAGCCCTGTGGTCGGGGACAAGAGATCTTTACTTTACTTCAGGTGAACGCCGAGGGTGAAAATAATACTCCTGTTTCTGCTGGTTTTAAACAGAGGGACGCTAAAGGCAGCTTAAGAGAGAAGTGTGTGGATTCAGACAATGCCACTGGCTAGTAAGGAATGAAACCACAGGATTAGGAGGTGCATTGCACTTTTTTTTTTTTTAAACAGGAACAAGCAAGGGACTTAACTCTTCATGTGTTGGGCTGAAGTTCAGTATTCACAATCCACAGTCTTTGGCTAGTGGCAGTACAGTGTTCAGTAAATATGTGTGTATATAGAATATATATATATATAGGTCCTGCAGGTATTGTGTTGGGAATATAAAACCCTTTGCCTGACTCTAGTGGAGGAGCATGGGTTATAGGTAACGCTTGGTCTGACCCTAGAATAGGATTCTGTAAACAGAACTTTCCCCCTTAAATTCTGTTTGCCTCTTAGATTCTGGCCAATTATTCAATGGCAAGCATCATATAAAATCCTGGCGTGCAGACCATTTTGTCTGACAGTGGCTCAGTGCTGATTGCTTATAATTCTTTATCAAATCTAGGTGCTGTCAGCATTTGGAGTAGAACAATTACTCCTTTTGCAAGACTGCCCATTGCATTCCCACTAAAAGCCAGTCATGGCCTCCAGTTATTACAACTGAAAATGCCTCCCCCATTTCCACCAGCCGCATGGGGGACCGCGCCCTCCCCTTCAGGAACCACCAGATAATATAGCATGCCTCTGGCAGGTCGTCTTGTTTGACAATGGTGTGGAGTTGAGTGTAGAACTTTCTCTCTAGCCTGGAAACTCCACAAGCCCTGTACAGACCCATGTCAGGTTTTATTCACTGTTGTTTCTGGTGCTTGAGACAGGGTTTGACCCTTGATGGATTCTCAATAGATATCTGTCCCAGGCTGATGGAAAGACTCTATAGTAAGGCATTAATTTTGCATAACTTAGTCTAACTGAACCGCAGAGGTTTTTGTAAGCAAGGGCAACATTCAAAATATTTAACAAAGTGAACTTTCACAAGCGCTGACCAGTCAGCACTTGTCCTGGAGGGTCCGGAGGCCTCCTTGCTGGAACAGCGATCTTTAGTTGCTGGCTCAGGGGGCAGGACAGGGGGTCACAAGAGCAGGAGTCAGGGAGATAGGGGACAGTGGGGGACAGTGTCTATTTGTCAACCATATTTTAACAGCCAGCAAGGCAATGCTAGAAGATGCCGAGCAGTGCGGTACACAGAATGTTCTCAGGACATCCTGGTAGCTATTCATTCATTGACCAAACATTGTGAAATTTCTTTACAAAAGGCTCTCCTCTGGCTTCCAGACTTTTGCCGTTTATTTTTCCCAGAAATCTCTCTTCTCTTTGCTCAATGACAGTCCAGATGATTCAAGAAAAGAGTGAGCAAGAATGCTGGGGTTCTCCTTGTACCGCATGGATGTAACTCGCAGACAGATGCCTGTTCTCAGGAGGCTGCCAAGTTTCACCACACGAACGGTGCCTCCTCACCCCCTCTGCTCCTGCCCTGGGAGCCCCCCTTTCTTCAGTGAGTCTCCTGGACCTCAAGTCTCCAGACCGTGGCTGAGTAGCTGAGCCCGTAGGAAGGGGGATAGTGACAGTGTTTGGATTCCAGGAGCTCAGGAGACCCAGATTTCAGTCCTGCCTTTTCCTTGACCAGATGGGTCATTTTAGGCAAAGAAAGAAAAAGCACACACTGGCATTGGGGTCTGTGGAGAAACCACCTCTCTTCTCTCAGTTTCATCAGCTGTAAAATGAAGCGTCTGCGTTGGCTGCTCTCTAGCACTCCCCCAGCCCAGAGTCCTTCAGTCCCAATTGCTCTGACCATCTCTGGGCGGTGGCAGTGGAAGGCTTCCCCGTTTCCACTCCATGCCCACTGCTCTGGCCGCTGCTCAGCTCTTCCCTTTCCCGCATGGAGGTGCCCCAGGCTCTGTCCACTCTCCCCTGGCCTGGGCCAAAGGCTCTTCTGGGTAGTGGGGCCTCCCACCCTAGACCTCAGCTCAGAGGGTCTCCCACTGGAAACTATGGCCGTGACTCCTTGTTTCCTCCTCCACTTCCATCCCTGTGCTCTCCCTCTCTCTCTCTCTCTTGCTCTTTCTTTCTCTCCTCTCTCTCCTCTTCTATCTCCTTTCCTTCTTCACACTCTCAGCCCTGGCCCTCATCACCTCACCTGCTTCAACTCCCAGAAAACCAAATGCTAAGGCCTCCATCACTGAGGCCAGACTGCTGCTTTCTTACCCTGGGTCCTTGAGAAAGTAGCTTAACCTCTCCTTGCCTCAGTTTCCTCATTTATAAATGTAATATTTGTTCCCACCTCATAGGGTTGTTGGAACGATTCAAAGAGATTATACATGTAAAAGACTATAGCAGTGTCTGGCAACTGGGAATTGCTCAATGTTAGTCAGTATTTCTTTTTTCCCTGCAGCAAGTTGACTTGGCTCATTAAATACATGTGGGTGTGATCAAGTCAATTATTAATCTGCCCTGGAAGGTTTGCATTATCTTTTCTTCGAGCACTTAAAGTCGTGAGCAATTTACTCACCAAGATTTCTTTTTTCATTCAACTACCTTTCCTATTCCTATCTACAAACGCGCACATGCTTCAGCCTGATGAGTTGTGTGGAGTTCCCAGACTCAGTGGGCATCCTCATCCTTCCTTGTCTTTGCATTTGGCCAGCATGCCCTTTCCCCAGTCTATCTTTTTTTTTTGAGTAGCCTTGTGTGGCTGTTAAGCTCTTTTTTTTTTTTTTAACTTTATTTATTTATTTTTCCCCGCCAAACCCCAGTAGATAGTTGTATGTCATAGCTGCACATCCTTCTAGTTGCTGTATGTGGGACGCGGCCTCAGCATGGCCAGAGAAGCAGTGCGTCGGTGCGCGCCAGGGATCCGAACCGGGGCCACCAGTAGCGGAGCGCGTGCACTTAACTGCTAAGCCATGGGGCCAGCCCCCCCAGTCTATCTTCTTTGTCTTTGGTGGTGGTGGGACAGGCGGACCTCTTATTAATAGATGCTTCAGTAATTGGCTCACATGCCACCTCCTCCAGGAAGACTTCCTTAACCATCACCACTCCCTAAGGCAGAGTTAAGTGTTTTTTTGTGCTTGGTAGATACTGTTGTCACAGGGCTTATACCATGGCAGTATCATTATTTCTGTTTACTTGTCTCTCTTTCTCAACTGGCAAGTCCTTGAAGACACAGACTATGCTTTATTATTTTTGTCTCCAGCATCCCGCCCAGTTTTTTGGCCGATAATGTGTGCCTAGTAAATGTTAAATGAATGAAGAGGATGGGAAAAGACCTCATAAGAACTCATGAGAGGAGTCTCCAAGTCATTGTAGTAAAAGACAGTCATTTTACTAAGAGGAAACTTCTCAGTTC
The DNA here is from genome assembly GCF_020826845.1 of Diceros bicornis minor. Lineage (NCBI taxonomy): Eukaryota > Metazoa > Chordata > Mammalia > Perissodactyla > Rhinocerotidae > Diceros > Diceros bicornis. The sequence continues at coordinate 33,882,875 of NC_080770.1, read as the reverse complement.
CTATTTCTTTCTAGACACATTTCTACTTTAGGCGCAATTATAACAAGTTTGAGTTTTAGAAAATCCATAGCGTTTTAGAAAGAGCAGATTAGAAGGGGTGGGGAAGAAGCTGTTAGAATTAAGAATACTGAAAACAGAAGTTGCATCTGACCTCTGATAGTGACAGGAACAGAAAAATGACAAAACACACAATTGGTGCTCATTCCGAGTGTGGGGAAAGGGCTGTAGGTAGCCCAGGATATTCCTACATACTCCAACAACTGACACTCAGAAGGTGTGCCCTGAGTTACTCAAAGGTTAAGTCATACCTAGCATCCTCTAAGAAAACAAAGCGCTGAAACCTATGGGTTTTTAATGGAATAAGATCCAGCCGCCTGGAAACAGCCTGGATTCCTCATTCAGGAAGACGCTCCTTGGACATTTTGACACAGCAACTGTGTCGCTGGTCTGGAGATGGTCCTGCAATCTCATAACTACTTTTGGATGTGGAGGGCATCTTGTCAATGAACAACAGAATGGGAAGTAAAAGATGTCTTAGGACACTGCTTTTCAAACACTTCTCTTTGGAGCCCTGGGGGTTCCTTGGTGTTCTCTCAAACATAGATGCTGGGGGGCGGGGAGCGTGGGAGCTGCCTTCTCTCCACTTATTGTCTTCAGCCCCTTATTTTCTGTGCAACGGGTTGGGTCAGTGTAGGATTTTGTTTGAAAAAAACAGTCTTCAGCTAAAAAATGTGATGAGTTTTTTTAAAAAATTATTTTATCCCCGTCACATTGATTTATAATATTGTGTAAATTTCGAGTACATTATCATATTTCAGCTTCTGTATAGACTGCATCATGTTCACTACCAATAGTCTAGTTTCCATCTGTCACCAGACACATGTGACCCTTCACCCCTTTCACCCTCCCCCCACCCCCTTCCCCTCTGTTCTCCCTATCTATGTGTTTGTTTATTTATCTTCCACATATGAAATCATATGGTATTTGTCTTTCTCTGTCTGACTTATTTAGCTTAGCATAATACCCTCAAGGTCCATCCATGCTGTCATGAATGGCATGATTTTTTTCTTTTTTATGGCTGAGTAGTATTCCATTGTGTGTATGTATACATATCTATGTGTGTACGTGCATGTGTGTATATATATATATATATATATACTAAATCTTCTTTATCCATTCATCTGTTGATGAGCACTTGGGTTGCTTCCAAGTCTTTGCTATTGCTTTATGGCAGGTAAAATAGGTATCTAGATATATGTTCTAAGGAGGCAGTGATTAAGAGGACTGTCTGAGGGAGTTCAAGTCCCAGCTCCTGGGCTTTACCTCTCTGTACCTCAGTGTACTGTTTGTAAAATGGGGATAATTACAGTCACTGTCTCAGTGGGCTGTTGTGAGAATTAAATTAGTTAAAATATGTCAGGTGCTTAGAAAATTGCCTGGCGTATAAGTCTATCCAAGTGTTTGCTATTTACTATTTAAGAAGCCCCTTGATCAAGCATGCCCTGTAAGAGGCGAGGTAAAGCTATCTGAGCCTTGAAGAATAAGTGGGGGTTTGCCATGTAGAGAGAGGCAGGGCATTTTAGTTAGAAGAGCAAAGAGGGGGAAAGATCATATGTTCAGGCCCCAGGCCAGGACCCAGCATACAGGAGAGGCACAATAAATGGCAAGTACGTTATTATTGATAGTGTCTCAGGTCAGCCAGTATGGTCAGGGTGTAAGGGTGGGAGGGAGGTAATGCGGAACACGGGAGGCAGGAACGGGAAGTGGCCCTTGCCGTGGTGTGGACCACCCATCTCGTCCTCCCTGCTAGGGAATCAGAATTTTATTCCTAGAGAAATCTTTGGATCTGGGTTTCAGAAAGATACCCTGGAAGTGCTGTTAGAGGACAAAGAAATTAGAAGGAGAAGAGAAGGATGAGGTCAATGGCTATTTTAAAGATAAAACTCACAGGGTGGGGTGTGAAGCAAGGGAGAGGGAGAGGTCGAAGATGACTCCAGTTTCCTGGTTTGGGCAACTGGGTGGATGTGATGCTGTTCATCAAGATAGGGAGGCAGGAGGAGGAGGAGGTTTGGGTGGGGAAGGTAATTACTTAATTTCTTGGACAGGGTTGAATTTGAGGTGCCTAAGGGAGGTCGAGGTGGAGATACCCAGTAGGCAGTTGGATAGCCGAGTCTGGAGCTCAGAAGGAAAGGGAGGAGATCCTGGTTTGGAGCTGCCAACTGGTAAATGAGAGTTAAAACTTTGGGAGCAGTTGAGTTCACTCAGGAGATGAACCTGAAATGGTAGAACAAGAATGGAATGCTGGGGAACGTGGACCACCAGGCCATGCTGAGGAAGGGGTCAGCCCAAGAGACAAGGAGGGACTGCCAATGTGGCCAAGTCCCTGGCTTGAGTAGATGGGCTGCAGAGCAGCCTCAGAGGGGCCCTTCCCAGAACTTGCAAGCCTGGATAATTTATCTGAAAAACATTATTGCTCTCAAAGGGCAAGAAGGGATTTATGATCCTGAATCAGTGTGCTTTGGAGTTGGAAAGAGTCTCAGAGATTTTATGGTCCAGTGGGTTTTTTTTTTTTTTTGAAGTGTTTAAAGCAGACAACCTTTAAAAAAAGTGAAACCTTGTGCCAAATCCCAATAGATGATAGAGTGACAAACACAGAGCCGCTGTCACTGAAGCTGGGGCAGGGCGGCTTCTCCCAAAGGTCTTGGAGGAGCCCGTGCACCCATTCACCCCACAAGTATTTATTGGGCACCAAGTGTACAGCAGGCCCTGTGCTCAGCTCTGGGTATCACTGTGGACCAAACAGCTTCTGCCCCTGGGGCTCGCTGGTTCTCAATCTCGGCTGCCCCTTCATGTCACCCGGGGAGCTTTGAAAAATTCCCGATGCCCACGCCATGCCCATACCAATGAAACCGGAGTCCCTGGCAATGGGCCCGAATATTAGTGTTTTAACAAACCTCTGGGGTGATTTCAGGGGGCAGCCATGTTTGAGAGCCAGCTGAGCACGGACGGCCTAGCACACTAAAGTATTTCCGCTGAACCCAGCGGCAGAACCGTGAGCCGGTCCGCTCTCCTCCGTTTCCCCGTGAGGGGCCAGGGGCTAAGTTGGCCAAGCTGGACGGGGAAGGCGCTGGGCAGGAGCCTCTGCGTCTCGACCCCGCAGCAGTGGTTCTTCTACCCGCACGCCAGTGTGGCCTCAGCCCTCCGCGCCGTGTGGCCCTTCACCTGTTTGGTCACCCGGCTTTGATGTTAAGTAAAAATCTGGTGAATGATCTGCATTGTTCTCTTTTCACCAATGCTGTCTTCTTTCTCTGTGAAAAACCAGTTGAATTCTTTCTCTAAATGGGGTATTCTTCATTCAGAGGACGCACAATGGGCCTCTTTCACCGGCAATTCAGTCTAGTAACGGAGACCGCGGGGCCTGCCAGCAATCTCCTTGTGAAACTGGCATGCACCCGGCTTCTGAAAATGAACCGTGGGCACCGATGCCTGGAGAAACCAGGGCCTCACATTGTGTGTGGGGCTCCCTGAGAGCCAGGGGCTGCTCTGACGCTGGCAGGGGGAGCTGCGGGCAGTTCTCCGAGCCCTCAATGGGGTCTCCTGGAGTTGCTCTCCATGAGGGGCAGCCAAGCAATTTTTTATATGAGGCTGAAAGCCTGAGTCTGGGGACCACTATTTAAGCTGGGAAGGGTAGCTGTGTGACTTTGGGTTAGTGGTGTAACCTCTGTGAGCCTTAGTTTCAGGCTGAAACACTGGGGATGTAGAATTATTGTGAAGATTAAATGACATGATGTATGCAAAATGTGAGGCACTCACGCATATGCGCCAAGAGCTAAGTTAAGGCCCTTTTATATGTAATATGAAATTGAACCCACAGAACTAAATCAGCAAACTAGCTGTTGTAGATTGTTGTCCTGGTTTATAAATGAGGATTCTGAAGCCCAGAGAAGTTAGCCACATGCCCAATGTCACAGAGTAAGCATTGAAGCTGGCCGTTAAACCAAGGTCTGGCTGGCCCGAGAAGCATCTTCCCTTTTGCTTTTGCTTGGGCCTGACTGAATGTGTCTTGTTGACCCTGAGAAATGAGGACACGTCCATGGTTCCGGCTCTCTCTCTCACTGCCTTATGGATCTCATCCCTATGTCCTAGGTCCTGCAACAATCAGAAAGGGCAGCTTCCTAGGCTGTTTCCTTGGCAGCCACATTGGGAGGAGAATGGCACTGATATTAATATTAGTAATAATAATGAAAATTATAACCAACATTGAACACTGTGTTCCAAGCGCTCAATATGTTCCGGACACTTGCAAGAACTCGAGAGATCTTATCTCATTTAATTCTCATAACACCCATGTGCGGCTGAGGTGGTTATCTTCCTGTTTTTGCAGATGGGAAGCTGGCACAGATCAGTTCAGTAACTTGCTTAAGGTCACACAGCTAGTCACTGTGGAGCTGGGATTTGAACCACGAGGTCGGACCCAGAAGCCGCTTGGCAGGACTTGCTGGAAGCAGTTGTTGTGGTCTTTGTGCCTCCTGGTCTGGTTTCTGATTGGCAGTTGCCACAAGATGTGTTCCGTGGGGGAACATTCACTGGGGTTCACTGCATTTTGAGGAAGCAGTTGTTCCTGGGGTGTGAAGTTTCAGAGTGAATTTGAGAGGGCTCTTACTTTTTTCTGCCTGGAAGTCTCCATGGACTTGGTCTTTGTGTAACTTGGCCCTGATCTGCTCACTCAGCTGGGCTCTCAGGCCCGCCAAGCCCTTCCCTGCCCTCCTTTAATGACGGGGAGCTCCCTTTGCAGGAGGTGGGTCTCCTGTGCTTGTGCAGCTTGTTCTCAGGCCACACCCTCCTCTGCAGGCCACCTCTGTGTCCCCAGACCTTGGATCCAGGAGCTGGACCCAAATTCTGTCTTGGGTGGCTGGAGGACCCTCGTGTGTCTCTGGCCAGCTAGCCACCAGCCCAGGTCTGGCCTTGGAGACTTTGGCCACAGTGGGCACAACATTCCAGCCCGGGGCTCGGTGCCTTGTTGTATCTACCACTAGGCACATGGGGCTTATATTTCAGGGAGGGGAGATTCTGGTTTTCCCCTAAAGGGCTTTAATTTAGTCCCACTTTCAAGAGGGTGCAAGTATAGTAGCATTCTTTCTGCCCTTCATATTCTCTACTTAAAACAAAACAATGGAAAACAAACTCGGCCTTAATAGTATGAGCAGCAGTGATTTATTGATCATTTACTCCGTGCCAATACTTTATCACATCACCTCATTTTTTTTTTTGAGGAAGATTAGCCCTGAGCTAACATCCAATGCCAATCCTCCTCTTTTAGCTGAGGAAGATTGGCCCTGGGCTAACATCTGTGCCCATCTTCCTCTACTTTATATGGGACGCTGCCACAGCATGGCCTGATAAGCACGTCGGTGCGTGCCCAGGATCCGAACCTGCAAAGCCTCGGGCCACCGAAGCGGAGGGCACGCACTTAACGGCTACACCACCGGGCGGGCCCTAACATCACCTCATTTTAATCCTCTTAACCATTTTAAGGGGAAGGTCTTGATTATCCTGTTTTTGTGGCTGGACAACAGCGTGGAGAGATTAACTTGCTCAGAGGCAGATAGTAAGTGGCCGAGCTAGGACTGAGCCAAGGTCAGCCTGACACCAAAGCTCTCAACCACTGTCCCCGCCACTTCCCACTTCTCTCCTTACCCTTCTTCCTCTTCACCCCAAAGTCCGAAGTGTCGCAGGGAGGGGTGGGAACTTGGATGATCTGGGGACAAGGGGAGCTGTTCTAGTTGCTCTTTTCTCCCTACTCACACCGGGTGCCTGGGATCTCTTACATCTGGGAGCAGGGGCATCTCGTACAGTTTGTGTGGGGCAGAGTGTAAATAAGTCATCTGTCTTTCAGGAGCAGCTCTGTCACGTGTGAATGTGCGTGTACACGCATATGTTCCAGCCTCACTTGCTTCTCCTGACACAGAGCTGGTCCTGTGCCTGAGTTTGATTCATTTCTAGTGAAAAACAACCCAGACCTGAAGATAAGAATTCACTCCAGCAAGATTGGAGGGTGAGGTAGTGTGGAGTTTTCAGTGAGTTCGTTTTACCTAATGACTTATTCCACCAAGAGTTCTCCTGGGTGAGGAGCGAGTCCGGGTCTGCAGAGGTGTGCAGGGGAAGCTGCGCAAGCAGCTAGAGGCCAGGCCTTCCCGCTGCCAGTGCTTAGGAGCCCCGGCCCTGGGCCGGGGGCGGAGGGTGGGTGAGGCTGCTGGTGCGGGCCTCTGGGGCCATTCACTTTCCCACGTTGGTGGCATTTAGGTTTTTTTGGATACCTTTGTAGGGTTTGTTTTTGCATTCTGAGTCTTGATTTCCCAGTGGAGGAGCTAGACTCCTGCTCTCTCAGCTCCCCACTTTGCAGCTGAGTGGGGAGTCACAATTTAGGCTTCCTCAATGAGACAACGCAAAGCAGCCTTGGATCTGGAAGGGGGTAATGTGAGGAAAGGGGCAGCAATGGTTAGGGTCCTGGCAGAGTCAGCATGTGGCACAGGCAAGCGGTGATGTCTGTCGCCAGTGGTGGCACGGGCCATCTCTGCAGGGGCAGGCCTGTGGTGGGGCTTGAGTGGTGTTCTTATTGTTCTTGGTGGCAGGGCTTTCATGTCTGACTCTGACCCTCCAGAAGATTTGTGAGCTACCCAATAACCCTTAAATTTGGTGCAGTTTGTTTAATGGCCCAGGATATGGTCTATCTTTGTATACGTTCCATGGATGCTTGAAAAGAATGTGTATTCTGCTATTACTGGGTGGAGTGTCCTATGAATGTTGATGGTGATGTTGATTCTTTTGTATTCTTGCTGATATTCTGTCTAGTTGTTCTATCAATTGTTGAGAGAGAAGCGTTGAAGTCTTCAACTATAATTGTGGATTTGTCTAGTTTTAGTTCTCTAGTTCCTGGTTCTAGTTTTCCTTCCAGTTCTACTGGTAATTTTGCTTCACATATTTTATAGCTCCACTGTTTGGTGTGTAGTCTCTCAGGATTGCTATGCCTTTCTTGTGGGTTGACCTTTTTAAAACATTAAGTAATGTTCTTCTCTGCCTCTGGTAATCTTTGCTCTGAAATTTACTTTATCAGATATTAACATAGCCACCCTGCTTTCTTTGATTAAAGTTTGCATGATATATATTTTTCCATGGTTTTTTACTTTCAATCTACTTATATCATTTTATTTGAAGTGAGACAGCATATAGTTGGGTCGTGTTTTAAATCTACTCTGACAATCCCTTTTAATCTCTGTGCTTAATCTCTGTATTTAGACCATCTACATTTAATGTAATTACTGGCATGATAGGCCATAACTATGTCATTTATTTTTTCTTTTCTGTTTGTTCTCTGTTTTTTGTTTCTGTGTTTTCTTTTACCTACATTCCTGTGTGTTACTTAAATATTTTTTTAGAATTGCGTTTTGATTTATCTGTCATGTTTTTGACTGTATCTCTTTGACAGCTCTTTTAGTGGTTGCTCTAGATATTACATTATATGTACATAACTTATTACAGTTTATTGGTATTGACATTTACTAGTTCAAGTGAAGTGTAGAAACTTATTTCTCTTTAAGTCTCCTTACCCTCCTCCATTTATAATACAATTGCCTTAAATATTTCCTCCAAATACATTTAATACTACATCAGACAATGTTATAATTTTTGCTTCAACCATCAAACATAATTTAGGAAACTGAACAGGAGAAGGAAAGACCATTGTATTTTGTATTTCTATTTGTGTTTACTTCCAAGATTCCTTCTTTTGTCATTTTCCTTCTGTTTAAAGAACTTTCTTTAGCTGTTCTTTTAGGGTAGGTCTGCTGGTGACAAATTCTCTTAGTTTTCTTCATCTGAGTTTGTCTTGATTTCTCATTCATTCCTGAAGGATATTTCTCCTGGATTCTGAGTTGACAATTCTTTTCTTTTAGCACTTGAATAATATCGTGCCACTCCCTCCTGGTCTTCACAGTTTCTGATGATAAATCTACTGTAATTTAATTGTGTTTCCTTTATAGGTAAGGTGTTGTTTCTCTTAGGTGCTTTAAAGATTTTTTAATTTGCCTTTCACTTTCAGAAGTTTGACTGTGTTGTGTCTGGGAATGAATTTCTTTGGGTTTATCCTGTTTGGGGCTTGCTACTCAGCTTCTTGAATCTGAGGTTTATGTCTTTTGCCAAATTTGGGAAGTTTTCAGACATTATTTCTTTGAATGCTTTTCCAGCCCTGCCCTCTTTCTTCTCTCTTTCTGGAACTTGATCAGCGTGACTGTTAGATCTTTTGTTCCACAGGTCCCTGAGACTCGGTTACTTTTTTCATTCCAGTTTATTTCCTCTCTGTTGTTCAGACCAGGTTTTTCTATCATTCTATCTTCAAGTTCACTGATTATTTTCTTTGTCCCTTTATTCCACTGTTGAGCCCATCCAATGAGTTTTTAATTTCAGTTATTATATTTTTCAGTTCTAAAATTCCATTTGGTTTTCTTTTATATCTTCTATTTTTTTTTGCTGAGATGTTCTATTTCTTTGATGAAACTTCCTATTTTTTCACTTGTTTCAAGCATATTCATAATTGCACATTGAAGCATCCGTATGATATCTGTTTGAAAATTCTTGTCAGATAATTCTATTGTTTCCGTCATTTTGGTGTTGGCCTCTGTTGATTGTCTCTTTTACATTAAAGGTGACATTTTCTTGGTTCTTGGCATGAAGAGTTATTTTCTCTTGGAACTAAACGTTTTGGTTCTTGTGTTATGAAACTCTGATCTTATTTATACCTTCTGTTTGTGCTGACTTGTTTGGACACTGCTCTGGCAGGGAAAGGGGGAGGTACTGTCCCTCCAGGGACAGGTGCGGTGACAATCCAGGTTCCCCACTTGACCTATGTTGACACCTGCATGAAGGAGGGGTTCCTCATTACTAGGGTGGAGGTGGGAGTTCTGGTTCCCCACTAGGCCTTCGCTGATACCACCCTGGCTGGAAGGGGTAGGAATGCTTTGTTACTGCTCACCACATGTCCTCCACTGACACTATGGTGCAGGAAGGTGGCCTCATTATCTCTGGGTGATGATAAAGTCCTGACTCTTCCCTAAGCCTCCCCCAACACCACCTCTGTGAGAGTTGAGAGGACAGGGCGCCTCCATACTGCTAGGCGGGGTGGAGGTCCAGGATCCCCATGACAGCTCCACTGACACCGTGGTGGGGCAGGTGCTTGTGACCATTTGGTGGGATGAAGGTCCCAGCTCCTTCTTGGCCTTCTCTGACATCACACTGGCAGGGGGCTGGGGAGCCTCGTGACAGCCCGGCCAGGGTGGAAATCTAGTTCCTCATTTTGCCTTTACAGGCCTGGGTGAGGGTAGGCACAATTTTTCCTGTGATGTTTGGCTAGAGTAGCGCAGTTATTGTCTAAGAGTTTCCTGTTTTGCTACCCTGCCCCTTTCCTGGTTCTTGGCTAGAGATAGCAGGCTTTATTGGGGCTTTTTATGTCTTTGCTCATTTGCATTTCTGGGTTACAGGCTTCTTCAGCTCCCAGTACGGGATATATGAGACAAAAAGAAAACCCAGAAAACTCACCTCAAGTCATTCCTTGGGTCCCAATTCTCCAGCCTGTCTGCCTTCCTCTCGCCACCTGTTAATGTTTTCTCCTGATTGTTTTATACACAATGTCTATGGTTTTTAGTTGCAGTTAGTGGGAGGAATGGGGAGAAGCATATCTATTCTATCTTCCCAAAGCAGAAGTCCCAAAATCCTTTAATAAATTCCCTTTCTGCTGAAACTGGCCGCAGTGGGCTCTATTGTTTGCGATGAGGAGCCCTGATGGATACATTATCCCTCTGAGAATGGCGGGGCACAGCACAGCTGTCCCTTGAAGTGGGCACACTGGTCTTGTCGACAAGCTTCCAGAATTGGTAGCTCTCTGTCGTGCCTATAAGTGGTTCTCCTCTGTTTTCTCCAAACCACACAGCTTGTCTTCTGAACACAGCCAAAACTTTTTTTTCGATACTTTTTTATTAAAAAAGGAATACTTGTTCTTCATAGAAAATTTAGAAAATATAGATAAGTAAGACACAAAGACTGTCACATCAGAATAGCTACTGCTATATTTATATACTATATATGTATTTATGATTAAAATGCAACTATGTTGTACTTTTTCTTAGTGACCTGCTTTTTTACTTAACCAGATATCTCAATATCTTTCTACTCCAATAAATACAGTTTAGATCAGCACTTTTTAATGGTTGCATAACATTCCATTGCAAGAGCATAGTTATTTACATGTCTGTTCCCTATTGTTGAACATGTAGATTATTTTCAATTTTTTTCCACTGTAAAAAATTCTGCATGGAACATCTTTATAGATAATCACTGTGCACTTGTCTAGTTATCTTAAGATAACCTTCTAGAAATGGGATTGCTGGGCTGTAGGGAACGCACATTTTTTAAGAAAGAGCTTTTGATACACATCTTTACATAGCCTTCCCATCCTGCTTCTAGTCCTAGAAGCCTAGGCCATTGCTTGGCTCTCATCCTGCTCCAGAGTTTCCTCTTGCATTAAGCACAATGGTGTCCCACCTCTGGCCTGCCGTCTACTTCTTCCTCCACTTGTGCTAGCTTCTGGCAGGATGACATGGGACAAATTAGTGCACATGTTGTGACAGCCTCCGTCTTCCACTTGTGCACGTCCTGAGGATCTTTTCCATTCAAGACGGTGGAACTTCCAAACTGAAATGGCAAATATTTGCTTTTAAGCTCAAGTGCTGAGGGTTCAAATGGAGGATTTAGGAAGTAGATGTGATGAGCCATTTCCTTCCCTCACCACTGACCTCTGAGCCTTGAGGAAGAAGAGCGGTAGAGATGAAGTAAGAGTAGACTTGAGTGTGAGTGGCCCTACCTGTGCCTCCCTCCACCCCTTGAGATGAATCTTGGGGGGTGGATCTGCCTTGAAGTCAAGAGGACCAGTGTTATGCTTCCCACTGTGCAGTGAGGGGAGTCATCCAGCTTCAGGTAAGTTCTCTATTCATCATGGAAAGGCTGCCGTAGAGTGGAAATGGTATTATGGTATGTCTACTGGGAAGAAAGAGGTGTAGGGACAGCCTTCCAATTTTCTCAAGGCCTCGGAGTCCTGAGGGTTAGGCGTCTGAATGTCCCTGTGCCATCAAGTTGGTGTATGGAGAAGGAAGAGAAAGAGGAAGGAGGAAGGAGAGGGAGAGGAGGGGAGAGAAGAGAAGAGAAGAGAAAAGAGAGAAAATGAGAAATGAGAGTTGGGAGGCTTACAAGTGCTCCTTGCCTGAGCGTGTGTGGACCCCACGCAGAGGATGGAGGGTGGGTCATGCTTCCAGCCATCTGATGAGGACTTGGTTGCATCTCAGAGAATTTGCCAGCATGGGACACAACTAGGGACCAGATGAGATGCATTACATTTGAAGCTGGAGGCCATCATGGGACAAAGACAGACGCAGACAGTGAGGTAACCTTTCTCTTACACTGTCCGCAGGGTGACACTCCTATCACACACACACGTGTGCACACACTCACATGCATGCGTGCACACTGAGCTAAAATAGTGATTAAAAATGCTAATTCTAACTTAGCTTACCTGAAAGTAACTAGATTAATTATTCTACCCTGGCCTGAATAGGAATCCCAGGTAGAAAGTACATCCAATTAGAGAAAGAGGGGAAAAAAAAGAAACGAATTTTTGCAGTCCTGAGTTCACACTGACTGAAAACTCTTATCAATTACGCTTAGTTCTCTAAACTACCATGACATAAGAAAATATATTTTCCAGATTTGAATCTTTGCATTATCTCCAAACAAAAGTTCCTTTTATTTATTTCTATGTTATGTAGACACAGTGGTTATCAAGTTTTTTAAAGTCCTGTTTTGTTCAAACAAAAATTTTCAAGATGGCCAATATCACGTAAAGCAAGTAAAAATCAGTTAGTGGGGTGGGGAGGATGGTTCCCATCCATCCTCTGAGGTTCATGAGGCAGCTCTATGGAACCGTTAGGAGCCAACAGGTCCAGGGTTGCCATATATGGTTGTGCAGTGTGCATACTGCACAAAAGTCTTGGCCAAGGGACCCCTTGGGTGTTGAAATAGAGCCCATATTCCACTCATCAAGACTCAGGCTCTGGGACAGGGCTATACCCACCTGGGGATAGGGATGCTTTTTTCTTTGCATAAAGTACAGTCTGCTTATAAGTCATGTGTCCACAGAACAGAGTGTACCCGGAGGAGGTTTCTTTTCAAGTTCATTCTCTCAGATAGGGCACCTTTTGTACACAGGCTATATCAAGACAGGCGATGGTCCTGCAGGAGCATACTTTGAAAACTGCAATAAGTGTTTACCAGTGCATAGAATTTGGCTTTCTGTTTTGAGTCCTCAGTTTGCTGGTAAATTTCAAAACAAGTCCAGTATGTTTCCTTGTCCCAGACTTAGAACATTACTGCTTGAGTGTGGGCGAGGGGCCAACAGCCTGTCAGAAGAGCAGTGACTGATACTGCCATTAGACTATGGAGAAATGTGCCAGGCAAGGCCTCCTCTGGGAAGAATGCCCTGTCCTGATTTTTAGGGTAACTTAAATATCAGAACTAGGAGACCAAAGGATCACTTTAGTGAAACATCTTTATTTTACAATCAGGTAATGATGTTTCTGAGAAATTATGGCTTAGGCTCAAGGCCACAAGATTCTAGGTGGTAGAGCTGGGTCTCATGTCTAAAGCTTCCTAGCTATAATCCTAGGGCTTTTGAGTTGGCTGTGGGATGATGGGGACCATGTAACCAAAGAAATGATAGAGTCTTCCTCACTGGCCTCGCTCCTCCAAAGACAGATAGTTCCTCTTGGAGATGCTCTAGCTGCGTTCCTACTTGGAGGTAGGCGGAGGCGTCACATCTCGTGGGGAGCCTAGGAATGTGCCATCACGTGATGTCGATGAAATGGGCAGTCTCTATATCAACAGCTTCTGCAGCACTAAAATGTCTCCTCATTCTGCCCTGTTGCTGAGTCAGCCATGGGAGTCATGCCTACTTCCTGGCTGCAACGTGGCCACCCCAGACAATAATAATAACAACACTAATGATGGTAAGCACCATCCTCATCTTGTTTGGTCCAGGCAGAGCGCCTTTGATCTGGGGTCTCTGCACATGCTGCCAACACGATCCCGCAGTTAGTGTCATTATCTCCCTTTTACAGGCAGAGAAAATGAAGCCCAAGATGTTTAAGCTAGAGGCTCAAGGTCACGTGGGGCATCGTTAGTGGAGACGTGAGGAACTCAGGTGGTTAGCTCTGAAGTAAAATCTCTAGGCACTTAACAGGCTTTGGTTAGCAATGGCTGCTCTGTATGAGAACTGTATATTTTTATAAACGATGCCATAAAAGCAAATACCAGTTATTAGATTTCATTTCAAGCATGTCTTTCACAATCTTAAATGCCGTGAGCATGTGGCAGACACTCCCCTGTTCCAAGCAGCCAGTTCCACAGAGTCCTCTGCCGTACTCAGGCGGGTCCCTGATGGTTCAGGAAGATGAATCTTCTCTACTAAGGCATTATGCGACAGAAGGAACTCTGGTCAGAATCTCAGGGAGCCTCAATTTGGTTTTTTTTCCAGCTTTACTGAGACATAGTTGGCTAATAAAATTGTATATATTTAAAGTGTACAACATGAAGATTTGACCTACATACACTTTGTGAAATGATTACTAAAATCTTGCTGATTAAACATCCATCATCTCACATAGTTAACTCTTTTTTTTTTTTTTTTTTTTTTTTTGTGATGAGAATGCTTAAGGTCTAATTTCTTAGCAAACTTCAAGTACACAACATGGTATTATTAACTCTAGTCACCATGCTTTATATTAGATGCCCATAGCTTATTCATCTTATAAGTGAAGGCCTTTGACCAGCCTCTCTCCATCTCCTGGTAACCACCATACTACTACTCTGTTTCTTCTGAGTTTGACTTTTTTTTTTCAGATTCCATACATAAGTGAGATCATACAGTATTTTTCTCTGTCTGGCTAATTCCACTTAGCATAATGTCCTCTAGGTTCATCTGTGTTGTTGCAAATGGCAGGATTTCATTCTTTCTCATGGCTGAACACTATTCCATTGTACATATATACCACATCTTTTTAATCCATTCGTCCATTGATGGACACTTAGGTTGTTTCCATATCTTGGTTATTATGAATAATGCTGCAGTGAATATGAAGGCAGATATCTCTTTGAGATTCTGATTTCATTTTCCCTTTGGATATATACCCAGAAGTGGGATTGCTGGATCATACGGTAGTTCTATTTTTTAATTTTTTGAGGAACCTCCGTACAGTTTTTTATGATATCTGTACCAATTTACATTCTTACCAGCAGTGCACAAGTGTTCCCTTTTTCCCACATCCTTTCCGACACTTATCTGTCGTCTTTTTGATAAAAGACTTCCTAACAAGAGTGAGGTGACATCTCATTGTGGTTTTGATTTACATTTCCCTGATAATCAGTGATATAGAGCACCTTTTCATGTAACTCTTGGTCATTTGTGTGTCTTCTTTGGAAAAATGCCTATTCAGGTCCTTTGCTCAAGTTTTAATCAGACTTTTTTTTTTTTTTTTTTTTTTTGCTACGAAGTGATAGGAGTTACTCATATATTTTGGATAGTAACCCTTATTAGATATCTGGTTTGCAAATATTTTCTCCTATTCCAAATGTTGCTTTTTCATTTTGTTGATTGTTTCCTTTGCCGTGCAGAAGCTTTTTAGATTTGATATAGTCCCACTTGTTTATTTTTGCTGTTGTTGCCTGAACTTTTGGTGTCATATCCAAGAAATCATTGCCAATACCAAAATCAAGGAGCTTACCCACTATGTTTTCTTCTAGGAATTTTATGGTTTCAGATCTTACATTTAAGTCTTTAATCCATTTTGAGTTTATCTTTATGAGTGGTATATGGTAGGGGTCCAGTTTCATTCTTTTGCATGTGGATATCCAGTTTTCCCAACACCATTCATTGAAGAGACTGTCCTTTTCCTCTTATGTTATTTTTGGTGCCTTGGTCAAAGATTGGTTGACCATATATGCATGGGTTTATCTCTGGGCTCTCCATTCGGTTCCATTTGTGTATGTGTCTGTTTTTATGCCAGTACCATACTGTTTTGATTACTATAGTTTTGTAATATAGTTTAAAATCAGGAAGTGTGCTACCTCCAGCTTTGTTCTCCTTTCTCAAGATTGTTTTGGCTATTTGGGGTCTTTGGTAGTTCCATACAAATTTTAGGATTTTTTTTATTTCTGTGAAAAATGTCAATGGGATTTTGATAGAGATTGCATTGAATCTCTAGATTGTTTTGGCTAGTATATTTCAACAATATTAATTCTTCTAATCTGTGAACACAGGATATCTTTCCATTTATCTGTGTCTTTCTAAATTTCTTTCATCAATGTCTTATAGTTTTCAGTGTACAGGTCTTTCACCTCCTTGGTTAAATTTATTCCTAAGTATTTTATTGTTTTTGATGCTATTGTAAATGGGATTGTTTCCTTAATTTCTCTTTCTGATAGTTCGTTGTTAGCATATAGAAACACAATTGGTTTCTGTATATTGATTTTGTATTTGGCAACTTTACTGAATTTGCTTATTAGTTCTAACAGTTTTTTGGTAGAGTCTTTAGAATTTTCTGTATATAAGATCATGCCATCTGCAAATAGAGACAATTTTACTTCTTCCTTTCTGATTTGTATACTGTTCTTTCTTTTTCTTGCCTAATTACTCTGGCTAGGTCTTCCAGTACTATGTTGAATGGAGGTGGCAAGAGTGGGCATCCATGTCATGTTCCTGATCTTAGAGGAAAAGATTTCAGCTTTTCACCATTGAGTATGATGTTAGCTGTAGGCTTGTCATATTTGGCCTTTATTATGTTGAGGTATATTCCTTGTATATCTTATTTGTTGAGAGTTTTTATCATGAAAGGATACTGAATTTTGTCAAATGCTTTTTCTGCATCTACTGAGATGATCATATGATTTTTGTCCTTCATTCTGTTAATGTGGGGTATCATATTTATTGATTTACATACGTTGAATCATCCTTGCATCCAAGGGATAAATCCAACTTGATCATGGTGCATGATTATTTTAATGTGCTATTAAATTCTGTTTGCTAGTATTTTGTTGAGGATTTTTACATTTATATTCATCAAGGATATTGGACTATAATTTTCTTTTCTTGTAGTGTGCGTGTCTGCCTTTGTATCAGGGTAATGCTGGACTTGTAAAATGAGTTTGGAAGTGTTCCTTCCTCTTCAGTTTTTTGAAGATTTTGAGAATAATTGCTATTAATTATTTTTTAAATATTTGATAGAATTCACCAGTAAAATCATCAGGTTCTGGGCTTCTGTTTGTTGGGACTTTTTGATTACTGATTCAGTCTTCTTACTCATTATTAGTCTGTTCAGATTTTCTATTTCTTCATGATTCATTTCTGGTAGGTTGCATGTTTCTAGGAATTTATCCATTTCTTCTATGTCATCCAATTTTTTGGTGTATAATTGTTAACAGCAGTCTCTTATGATCCTTTTGATTTTTGTGGTATCAGTTGTAATGTTTCCCGTTTCATTTCTGATTTTATTTATTTGAGTCTTATCTCTTTTTTTTTGTTTTTAGTCTAGCTAAAGGTTTGTCAATTTTATTTATTTTTTCAAAAAACCAGCTCTGATTTGTATATTTTTTAAATTGTTTTTCTGGTCTATTTCATTTATTTCTGCTCTTATCTTTGTTATTTCCTTCATTATGCTAACTTTGGGCTTAGTTTATTCTTCTTTTTCTAGCTCCTTGACGTGTAAAGTTAGGTTGAGATCTTTTTTCTTAATGTAGGCATTTATTACTATAAAATTCCCTCTTAGAACTGCTTTTGCTACATCCTATAAGTTTTGGTATGTTGTGTTTGCCTTTTAATTTGTTTCAAGATTTTTAAAAATTTCCCTTTTGATTTCTTCTTCGACTCATTGGTTGTTTAGGAGTGTATTGTTTAATTACCACATATTTGTGAATTTTCCAGTTTTATCCTGTTATTGATTTTTAGTTTCATGCCATTGTAGTTGGAAATGATACGATACTTGCAGATTTAAATCTTCTTAAATTTGTTAAGTCTTGTTTTGTGACCTAACATAAGAGCTATCCTGGAGAATGTCCCACGTGCACTTAAGAAGAATGTATATTCTGCTGCTTTTGAATGGAATATTCTGTATATGTCTGTTAGGTCCATTTGGTCTAAAGTTTAGTTCAAGTTTAATGTTTCCTTATTGATTTTCCTGTCTGGATGATCTATATTTTGTTGAAAGTGGGATATCCCCTACTATTGTTGTATTGTCTATTTCTCCCTTCAAATCTGTTAGTATTTGCTTATGTAGGTGCTCTGATGTTGGGTGCATATATGTTCACAATTATTGTATCCTCAAGATGAATCCACCCAACTTCAAGGATGTGCATATTTAAAATAGGTGAAGGCAACAAGTAATCTTGGACTCCACTGGAGCATTTTCAGGGAGCGGGGATCAGAATCCACATTCTGGGAAAACGGAGTGCAGACATGTATCGGGGCGTGTGAAAGGAGAACTGGTGTTAGTGGATCCTATAGCTCAGCAAGAGGACTTAGGGCTGGGGCTGGAAGGGAGTGGACAGGGCACCCCAGTCCACATATTCACTCAATTGCATCTGATAAGGTCCCAGATATCTCTTTGGACTGAACCTGCTTTTGGAAGGTAAACTCAGAAAGATCTGACCAGCTAGACTGTAGTGAAGAGAAATGAGGCTGAAATATGATGTCTGACTCCAAGTCCAGCAGCTCTGGACCTGGAGTCCAAGACTGACTTTAAATCCTGACTCTACCACATACTTATGGGCACTCCTCTGGACTTGTAAAATACAACCGTGTGATCTTGGGCAGGTTAGGTTACGTTTCTGCACCTCTGGTGGCAGGAGTAAATGAGAAATTCATGTTAGGCACATAGTAGAGAACCTGGAGATCCAAGCTCTGTTCCCCCTTTTTGTTCACCTTGATCTGTCTATCTGTAAATAAACTGTGTGGACGAGGTCTTTCTCTGGAGCCCTAGGTCTCCACAGTTGTCTCAAGGGTCCGAGGAAGTGAGGAGGAGGTTGAACTGGGGAAAATCCTCTGGACTTGCCACTCTTGTTTAAACCAGAGTGTCCCAGGTAACATTGAGTTTGGAAGAAATGTGTTCTGCTATTAAAATGAACCTCTGAAACCTTCTGGACTGCATGATCCCTGCAGTCTCGTCCCTGTAGCATATTATGATCGTGAGAGATGGTACTGTTTGTGAAAATGCCTTAAACATGACAACACACTATGCAAATAACAACACACTGTATTATTATTACCATCATTTTTCACTGTGGTCTTAGCTTGGATTTGGGTCAGAACAGGTTGCAGTATCAGCTTCCATAACCCCCATAGCTCCACCAAATTATTGAGAAGCCCATTTAAGATGAGATTGTTCAGGATAAGGTGAGAAGCTCCTATCTTTTGTTTTTTTAGGATGGAGTGTATTTTTTCAATTCAGCTCAACGCATTTATTGATACTACTCTGTCTGATATGGTGATAAGATGCTCTCTCTCTCTCTGTGTCTCTGTCTCTTTCCCTCTCAAAGGAAGAGAAAAGATTATAGAGATATGATATTTCAGAAGGATTTATAAATGTTTACCATTTATATAAAGTTTCAAGTCATGCAACAAATGCCAAATATTGTTAATGGATACCTGAATATATGGTAAAAGTAGAAAACAGGTATCAAAATGATGAACCCCAAGTCAGGAAAATGCTTAAAACAATTCACCATCTAGAAGCCACTCATGGCATGGAGTAGGCAGTCAGTAAACACTGTTGGATGAATGAAGGAATGACTGGTTCTCCCTGGGGAGGCTGAGGAGGTAAAGGATTAGGGAGGGGTGCAGAGACTTCAATTTTAACATTTATTTCTTAGGCTGAGTGTTTGTCACCTAGGCACTTGTAATATTATACAATTTTGTATGTTTGAAATGTTTCATAATTTAAAAAAACTAAAGTCCTGATGTCTGCTTTCAAGGAGGTCGCAAGTTAGAACTAGAATTATTACTACTAGCTGACATTCATCATTCCAGTACCAGGAATTTTTGGCTGTGTGTCTTGGGCAAGTTACTCACCTTCTCTGAGACAGTGTCCTCATCATAATGTAGGGATAAAATAGTTTTTACCTTAGAGAGTCCTTAAGATTAAAGGAGGCAATCAATACATTGCACTGGAATATGCCTGGAATATAGTACATGCTCGAGATACATCCACATCGCATGCAGCATCTGGGATCTGCCCTGCAACCCTACAAAGATGAGGAAGCTGACTCAGGTAAGAGCTGGAAAATGACATTGCTGAGATTTGAACCCAAACACTACCCTCTCTCCTAACCAGGCTGAGCACTAAAGGAGTTGTAGAATGATGTCAGCTCTATTTTCTCTCCTCTGTGTCCTCTGGACATCCAGCACCGGGGGACTTGATCATGTTGGCCTCCATACTGTAGACTCCTTGGTTAGCATAGTGTTTCCCTAACTCTGCTCTCTTGCCAGCCTGTGTGCCTTACAGCTTTCTATTGTCAGAAGGCAGCTCTGCTCACCCTCCAGACTCTGCCCACAAAGGCCACTTGCTATTCCCAGAATGCACCTGGGCAGTCAGAGATGCAGAACAACCACCTATGTCTTGACCTTGGCAGCCATCTTGCCTGGTGTTAACAAAGAGTGATGAAGTCACCTCACGGAACTCAGTGGTGGAGGCTGAGTTGTGGTTTGGAGCAGGCTGGGTTGATGCCAAGGCTACTTGGCCTTCATCTGATCCATGTCCCTCACACTTCTCTCGACAAGGCTCAGTGCAAGGGAATGAGAACCGATCCTGGTACAAGAAGGCTTGGGTTTGAATCTGTCTTCTCCACTTACTAGCTGTGTGACCTTGGACAAGTAACTTGAATTCCCCGAGCTGATATTTCCTCATCTTAAAATGGTGGTAGTGTTTATAAGGTAACAATCCCTTACTTCAGGGTTGTTCAGCAGCTCCAATGATATAACGAATTGAAAGCCTTTTGTATGATCTGTTATTATGCGTCCAGATAGTGTTCTATAGACAAAGGGGTAGAAACTGGAAAAGGAAGATTCTGAGGACTGGACTCATCCCATTCCTTGCAAACTGTGCTCTTGAGCCCCAACTCCTCTGTTGGCTCAAAGTCATTTCTCAGAGCAAACCTCCTCTTGCCAATGCCAACTTGCTGGGTTGTGGTGGATGAAGGGAAGGGGAAGGCAGGTGACATTATGAGCTGATGTTTTAAGAAAATCCAGGATTATCTTGGAAGAGGCACCATAGTGAAGGGGGAGGGACGCAGACATGGAAGTGCTGTGACTTTTGGTTAAGTGGCTTAACCTCTCTGAGCTTGATTTCCCTCATCTGTAAATTAGGAAAAATACTACTTTACTTGTACGATGGTTATAAGGATCAGTTGAGATGCTGCATGGAGATGCAACAAGGGCCTGGTAGAGAGTAAGCTCTCAGTAAAAGGCAGCTATTGATAACTAGTAACCACTGACAGCGGGCAGCCTTCTGTGAAAACAGACCCACCAAGCTGCTCTTTGGAGCTATCTCTGTCCATTTCTTTCTTTCTGAGGCTTCTCTGGGTGTCCATCTGACTCAGATTTCTCCTATATACAAATCTCAGGAGTGAGGGTCCCCACAGTGAAGTAGACACAAGGATAGCCTCAGAGGGCTTTTTCTAAGGGCTTGTGACGGAAGTGAGTGTGTTTTAAAATGTCATACGTCTGAAAGTATAGAGATCTGTCCACAGCACGTTCATTCATTCAAGAAAGAGTTAATGCTCCAGGCATAGAAGCAGGGGCTGCAGGTAAAATAGTGAACCAGGCTTGGCTCCTGCTCTCATAGAGCTTACAGACTGTTAGGTGCACAGACAAGTAAATTCTGTAGGATGATGGCTTGAATTGGGTCATAGGGTTTACAGTTCTCTAGAGGAAACTGCTAAGCAAGTTCAGTAGGATGGGAGCTCTAATTGGGTGAGCGGGCTGCCCACGTGCTTGGGGTGGTGGGAAGGCTGCTGATCCTGGGTGCCAGGAGAGCTGGGGTTTTGGCCCAGGCTCTGCGGCTGGTGTGACCTTGGGCAGGCCCCTTCCAGCTTCCGGGCTTCCACTTCCCATCTGAAAGTGGCGGGCTTGCTGTCCTCCATGTGGTACTCTCTGGGCCCTTTCAGCTCTTACAAACCAGGTTTTTTGGTCATGTGGAGGTTCCAGGATTGGGAGAACAACAAGCATTCTGGTTTAAAGTGTGAATTGGATAATTTCAAAAAAGAAAGGGGCCAAAGAGGACAAGGCTGTTTCTGGGTATTTTTCATTCTTCTTTGGGAAAGTTAATATCTTTGATTGAATACTCCTTGGCTCGGCCAACATGGAGACTTCCAGGAGAAAGTCCCACTGCCCAGAGAAGTGATTAAAATGACCCTAAGAAACCAAAGGGAGAAGAAATCCCCTGCTCCACAGATGGGTGAAGTGTTACTGCAGACGGAGGAAGTGGATCTGGATGTCCAGGGTGAGCCCAGGGGTGTTGAGAACAGACTGGCTGAGCATGGACAGAGGGAGTTCTCCATGTTCATTTTGATCCGGATCTGCATGGCCTCTCCCAAAGGGAGGCTTTTTCTCATGGGAATTTCATTTTTCAGCAAGTATTGCTGAAGAAATTGCACCTGGAAGTTTGGTCTTTACAACAAACCTAGTGGATAAAAAGTAAAAGCTGATGACTGGTGAGAGATGGCAGCTTACCCAGGGACCAGCAAGAGTGAGAAGTCTTTTCCACCCCTAGGTGGGTGGCCCCAGTGAGCAGTGGAGCCATGAGAGAGGGCTGCCTCGTGGGATCTGTGACCATAGCTCGGGGGACAAAACCTTGGCCCGTAGAAAGGGAGTGGGGGAAATAAATTGCTTCCCTCTCTCTCTTTCTGCCTCCCCATCTCCTCCTGGCACCTCCCATTGGCTAAGTGTTACTAGAAGGCAGAGGGCAAAGGAGGCTGGTAAGGCAGTGCCTGGAGGTCAGCCTCTTGAGGCCAGAGCAGGGCCTCATCCACAGAGAGAATTTGCAGAACTGGGAGGCAGAGCAGAATAACACCAAGCAACAGGCTCTTTACATTCTCACAGCCTCGGGAGCAAGACACCAGGTGTCCACAGAGCAGTTGCTCAAACACGTGCACCTGGCCATCTCTGACTTCCTCTCCCACAGCAGCGGTAAAGGAGCCCTGGGCCCAGTGGTTTGGGTGGGCAGAGGAGTGCACAGGCTCTAACATGAAGCAGAGGAGAAACCCTATTTCTTTGACCCGTCTTTCCCAGAAGATGAGGGGCAGGCACGGACTAGCACTCTCCCCCAAGACAAGCGTCTCTCCATTTGTGGAAGGGGTAGGACAGACTCACATTTGTCGAGTAGCGATTACAGTATGTCTGGGGTATGGAATTGGCTTCTTGTGTATGTTGCCTCGTTGAATCCTTTGGTGACTAACTCATGAAACCAGCAGCTCCAGGGCCAGCTGCCTTTGAAGGGACCAGGCAGGCCTAGCTCTAGAAAACCTGATGACAGTAACGGAGTTTGACAGCAAAGCCTTCCCTCTTCTCTGATTCCTGTGAGACCCACCCCAACCCCATGGGCCAAGCACCCACATATCTCTCCTATCAGGAGGAAATAAAATATCTGATGACATTATTCATTACAGGTGTTAGAAACTTAACGCGTTACCCCTTCCAGGAGAATTTATGTTTCCAGGACAGCCAGAGAATGGGCGGTGCTGAACCCAAAGGAGTGAATCAATAACAGTGGAATCCCAGGCATTCGGGGAGGTCATATTTCTGGGGTGGGTTCCTTCCTGACATTGTTCATATTATACAAAGGTGGTGGCCACCTATTGTCCCCCGAATGGAGACTGTCTGTGTGGGTGTGGTGACGGTGGAGAAGGAGAGGCACGTCCAGGCTGAAGCCAGGTGGTCTGATTTTCAAAACCAGATCTGCCCCTTCGAACGAGAGGCAGCTGAAACGTCCACGTGGCTCCCCGAGTGTGGGGAGAGTTCCTGCCCTCCTCTCTGAAACTGGGTTCCCTTCCCCTGGAACACGGTGCTGTCGTTACGCAATGTCCCTGTTGGCAGAGGTGTTTGGGTCCCTTGTTTTCAGGGCTGTGCCATTTCCAAGAAGGAGCCATGGTCTTTGAGTAGGACTGGGCTACTGAATAGAGGCTCTGGTGCCAAATGAAGGGGCCAAGAAAGGCAGAGAAGAGGAAAGTCCTGACTTTTACGTGAAGATGAGACAGCCACCCCCTCTGGCAGCCAGATGGCAGCCCTGCTGTCCCACGGCAGCCTTAGGGTCAGACTGGGGTCAGAGCCAGGCTGGGAGCAGAGAGGGGTCAGGCCAGGCCAAGCAGGAGAGAAAGGCAAAGTCTCTAACAACTTGGTGGGAGGATGTGAGAAAAACAACTCTCGTCGGGGGCTGGAGGCTTGGTGGAAAATGCCTGTCAACATTCAAGGCCAACAACTCCTGGATTTATAAAAGCCAGGCTCGTGGGAAGGGTTTTTCCTATTATGCTCAGCATATCATCAAAAACAATGATCACTACTACCATTTATTGAGCATTTGCTCCAAACCCAGGCCCTTTACATAAGTTATTTACTTAAGTCCTTACCAGGATCCTATTCATTTACCCAACACGTATTTATTGAGTTCCTACTTTGAGTCAGGCACTATTCTAGGCACTTTGGGCAGATCAAGGGACAGGACAGACAAAACCCCTATCCTCAAGGCAGTGCCACTGTATGCGATTTACAGTGCACAACTCTAGGGGGCGCCATACATGCAGTCCACTTTGTGAATGGAGTGCCCTGGTGTTGAGCAGCCCGATAGCTCCTCTCTGTGGGGCTCCCATCTAGTGGACATAGTGGAACACCAGTGAGGTAGGTGTCACTATCCTCCTGCTACAGGGTGAGACAGAGGGGTCAAGTAACTTGCTGATTTTTTTAGCCAAAAATGACTGAGCCATGAATTTATACCAGAGTTGGCTTTACATAAAGCCCTTGCAATTTACCTGTGCCATGTACGTGCCATTCTTTCCCTGGTGAGGATAACCAGGCTGGTAGGGGCAGAGCTGGGTTGCTTGGCCCAGTAGAAGCATGATGTCCTAACGGGTGCACTAGGACCAGCTCAGAGATAACAGGGAATGCCTTGGGGAGGCCAGCTTAACCATAGAAAGGCTTGATAAGATCAGTTGCCTCCGTGGAAAGATTAGGGGGACTGGCCTTTTATCCTCACAAGCTGGGGACTTACTTAGAGAGGTCTATCCCTGGGTAGACCTTATGGTCTTAAAGGGCCAGAGTTAGCTATCAGTTCATCCATTTATTTATCATTTTCTCATCGTTTATGAAATGTCCTAGCTATGTTGAGGGCAGAGAAGCAGGTGCAGGGACCTGGAGGTTTGTAAGGCTTAGAATGGAGTGGCAAGGGCCATATGGTGCCCTTAGGTCAGTTTCCTACATGGAATGAGCACCTGCAGCAAGAGCAGAGACAGCGCTCTCCTCTGGGGAACTCACCTTGGCCCTAGTTTTCACAGTAATGAGCTTGAGTCTCGTCTTTGGACCAGACGTGATGCTACCCCAGACGTGAAAGGGAGAGACCCTTGTCTAAGTTTTCCACCTTTTGTCCAAGCTTCTACCTTGACGGGGAAGGAAGATGATCTCTGATTGTCCTTGCTCCTCTTCCTCTGCCTCCCTTCTCCCACCCCCAGAGGTACCTGAGTATGTAGTAGGCTTCTGAGACCTGAGCAGGGCTGCCAGAAGCCTAACACCAGCAACTGGGGAGTGGCAATCCTTGGGACTTTGAGGAAGAAGAGGAATTCTGAGGGGCATCTCTCTATGTGGGACAAAATCAAATGGAACACATGCAAAAGACCCCTGGAAGGCTGAGAGCTAAGATTCGGCTACACAGTGCTCCTTCTTCTTCCACCGTTTGGGTCTCTCCTTCTCTGTCCTTCCAACCTTGTGGGCACCTACAGCCAAGGTCTGGGCTGAAAGGAAGGACTGTGTAGGTGAATTAGTTGTAGCTTCTTGGAGGAAGGCACTCAACCCAGAAAAAAGACCATGTGACTTCTCTCCCGGGCCCAGTGTGCTGCTTCCACTTAGGCGTCTGCGGAGCCTGGAACTCTCCCCTCAGTTCTTCCAGATTTTGTGAAAGATCTGTGTGTTTCTACTTGTAACGGAGGAAGGAGGCCAGAATCAGGGCTGGTGGGATTAAGCAGTGGGCACACTAATTTCTCCTTTCTTCAGGTTCAGGGCTTTCCCCCGTTGGGGCCAGAGTTCATTACCACCGATGGGGGAGGGCGAGCTCAGAAGTAAGCAGGGCTCTTTCCCTCAATCCCCCCGCTGACTGGCGGCCGCAATTCCCACCTGTCAGCTGCATAGAGGGACATTTTGATTCCTGTCAAAATGTAAATCCTTCAAGTTGTTTGTCATGAGCTCCCTGGAGGAAATGGGGGGGCTGAAATATTAGTGAAAGAACAGAAAGTTATTTGGGTGTCGAAGGCTGGGGGGAACGGGGAACGTCAGAGGGAAGCTTGGTTTGCTAAAAGCAAAATCATCTTCCTCTTGATTTTGCCTAGACTGGTATTGCCTAGGCAGCCTCATTTTTGGAAAAGTAATTTTCATGCGAGTATGGTCCAAGCATGGCAAATGCCCGGCACAGTGACTGCCATCCCCCTTCTCCCCACAGCTGGCACAGATGCCGCTTTTCCTGCTCATTCTGACTGTAGCTTCAGATCCATCTCAACGCAGCGTTCCGTGCGGCCTCCGTCAAGCAGAGTTGACATTTGAGATGAAGTCCCTTTCCTAAGCCTGTTTATACCTTTTGCTGTGAATTCTCCATCGTTGCTTATTCCCGAGGCATCCCATCTTATTGTTGTGACTGCCACAGAGCTTGGAAACTCAGAGCACAATTCCGTGTTGATTTACAGAAGGTTCTGGATCGATGGTGTTCAGTGTATATTAAACTTGACTGACTCACTGGTATCTATTTGTCTCCTCCACCGACCAAGCTTGTTCTCTAGGCTTGGCGGGGGTTCTGGCTGAGACTGCTCCTTGCTCCATATTCTATTACTAATGACGTGTTGTTTCTTAATTACTAGGTGTTGGATGTCAGAATTGATATCCTTTGTTTCCGTGGATTTAGCAAAGGGCTCATGAATATTTCTTGTGCTTGAGATGAACTGCCTGATTTTTCATTTCTGAGTGCAAAGGTCACTGAGCTGGCAGTCAGGGCAAATTAAAATTAGCTGGGAATCTGCATGAAGAGAGACTAGAAACAGTGATCCTAGAATGTCATTGGTTGTGAAATTCACCTTCATCATTGAAGTGTTCAGACTTTTTGATACAAGTCCCCTTGATACTCTGCGGCCTTATTTAAAGTGGAAAACAACCAGAATATGGGAGGAATAGGCACTCCAGGTAACTCAATATTCAATTAGCCGACATTTGGTCCTGTCCAAACCGTCCATCAGACATTTGGTCCGCAAGAAGTGTGGGCCATAAGACATTTGGTCCATCTTGAAAGGTCCTTGACCAAATGACTTATGGACCAAATATCTGATGGACATTTTAGAAAGGACCAAATATAAAAGACTTTTGGTGTGGACCGAATGGCTGATGGACATTTTGGACAGGAACAAATGTTCTAAAGGCAATATTGCAATTGATGAAAATGAATGAAATTATGATGTTAAATTGCTAATAGCCCCTGTTGTAAAAAACTGTTCCAACATAGATGAGTCTAAATTTCCTACCACAGGGTGTCCCACCTCCTGAGCAAAACTGAGTCCTTACAGAGTCAGAGTTTCAAGGCCTCAGGGTCCTAATCCTGAGAAGCAGAGAATGGGGGAAGTTTCCTGAAATTTGTTGGCTGGCTATAGGAGCCATTGAGAATTTGTCTTTTTTGAATTAAATCCAAGAGTTTTTTTTGTTGTGTTTTTAATCAGCCATTTTTTCTCAGGGAAGCAGAAAGGCTAAGGAAGGTAGAGGCTAGCTGGAGTTCCAGTCAGTGGACAGGCTCTTTCTCTACGTCTTGGAGAAGCTTCTGTCTGGGGGCAAAATGCGTGTCTCACCCTGGCCATCCAAGTTGGCCACGTTCACCATAAATGGCCTGAGGTTGCAATGGTCATTATCATCAAAATCGTCCCTGCCAACACACTCTGATCCTGGGAGGTCACCAAGCCTCCACAAGCCTCAATTTCCTCCTCTGTAAAATGTCAGGGTAAGCAGGCAAGGCGAAATATGTAACCTCAGTGAGGAAAATGTATTATTATTGCCCTGAAAAACTTGTAGAAAGGCATTAGACATATTTTTATTTGATCTCATGTTGAAATCTGTTTTTTAAAATAAGATGTATTGGATTTTACATGATCAACTAAATATATTCCTTATACACACTTTAGAGGATACAGAAAACTAGAAATAAGGAAAAAAAAAATCACAGAGTTCTTCTACCCAAATACAGCTTCTCGTAGCTTTTAGTTTATTTCCGTCTAGCCATTTTTTGTGAATTTTTTTCATTGTGGTAAAATATACATAAAATTTACCAGTTTAACCATTTTAAGTGTACAGTTCAGTGGCATTAAGTACAGTCACATTGTTGGGCAGCCGTCACCATCATCCATCTCCAGAACATTCTCATCTTCCCAAACTGAGACTGTGTCCCCATTAACCAATAACTCCCTATTTTCCCCTCCTTCCAGCCCCTGAGAACCACTATTCTAATCTCTATGTCTGTGAATCTGACTATTCTAGATGCCTCGTGTAAATGGGATCATTTCTAGTCATTTTTATGAATAGGACTTAAAAATATGAATTGACCCCAATGAACAGGGAATTCAGTGTCCTGATTTCTTAACATTTAACATCATAAGAATCTTTTCACAGTACTATATTCTCTATATGAACATAATTTTTAATGGCTGAACATTACCAAATGAGTGGATGTATCATTCAGTATTATTCTTCCATTTTTTCCATTTGTTTGCTATTGTAAAGAATGTTGTGAAAACATAGTTTTGTGTAGAACTTTTATCATATTGAGGATCACTTCCTTTGTGCAGATTCAAGAAATTAATTACTGGCTTAAAAGGAATGAGAACTTTTTCAGGCTCATAATCTCTATTACCAAATGGCTGGGGAAAAAACTTTCAAATGGTGCCATTCACAGATTGGATGGGCTTCCTCTGGGGGCTGTGAGGTCCTAGTCTCTAAGGATGTTGACTGCTTATAGGGTCGATTCAAGCAGTGACTATCTAGGAAAGGTGGGAGGGGCAGGGGTGCTTCCAAAATTCCTATTTAGGAGAGGCTTAGAGATGCTGATTTCTTTTTTTTTCCTGTATATTATTTATTTATTTTTTTATTGATGTCTTAATAGTTTATAACATTGTGAAATTTTGGTTGTACGTGATTGTTTGCCAATCACCATATATGCGTCTCCCTTCACCCCTTGTGCCCAGCCCCCAACCCCCTTGCCCCTGGTAACCACTATACAGTTTTCTCTGTCCCTGTGTTAGTTTATCTTCCACATATGAGTGAGATCATGCGGTGTTTGTCTTTCTCTCTCTGGCTTATTTCACTTAACGTAATACCCTCCAGGTCCAAGGGATGCTGATTTCTTCATAAAGGGAGACAGGAGTTTTCCCTGAAGCAGCACATGCAGAGCAAGCACTGTTTTTTCTTTAGATTGTGTGTTCATTTGGGGCAACTTGGAGGCTTGCTGATGGAGGTTATGGAGGGTCTAAAGTCATCCCCCAAACCTCCACCAGAGGGAGAGTTGACACTAGCCACCTTTTAAACCTCTCCCACCTTTGAGTTTTTATGATTCGAGGACTCTGCTACTATATCGCCTAGCAGTTGGACTCAACAACTTCAGCTTTCTCACGTCAGCCGGGCTTATCCATGCCTCTCGTTCCCCAAATGTCATGGAGAGGTGAACCCACCCTCTCTCTTCCCAGGAAGGCCCATGTCGCAATGAGCACTCCTGTGCTTCTCTCCAGTGCTTTCTTGGTAGCACAATCTGCTGATGCTGCTCGCGCTGCCCTCAGCTGCTTTCCAAGAAGATGTCACAACCGCAAGAGATCCCAATCAGCCCACTTCCTCCCCGTGGCTCTGTGTGCTTTGGCTGCCTGGCCAGAAAGCTGGGCCTATTTTTACCTATCATTTTGATACTATCTTGGGGTGTAATTGGAAGTGAGCTCTCAGTGTGGAAATTCTTACTCAGAACACAAAGGACTGAAGAGAGCTTGGAGGCTGAACTCTGAAAGGACTCTTGCCCCTGGCCTCTTGGCAGGGACGGCTCTGGTTTCTTGGAGCAGCGGTATGGCCAACAGGTGGGTGTTTCCTTTGAGAGTGATTTCCTGCCTTTCAGTAGCCATGGGCCATGGTGAACACTGCCGTTTCCCACCTTCTCGCATTGTTTGAGGAATCTGAGGATGAAATGCTCTGTGGTCTAATTCCAATGGCAGAGCAGTCATCATTTCTTGGTTCTTCTTGTTCCTGTGGGAACTCTGGTCTGCATCTCATTGTGTTTCCCTTGAGATGTGTCTGAGGTCCTTCAGACCGCTTCATGCCCCTCTGAGTGATGGTGCTCAGAGGCCAGCTAGAGTCGAAGGCAATGGTCTCAGCCTTGAGGACCACCTGCGTGTGAAAAGCCCTACCATTGTTCCCCACACCAATAATATCAGCTGAGAAGTGTTTGCAAAGGACATTCATTTCAATGATCACGAGGTTTGTTTCTTTTCTGAGTTCGTCCCTGCACGGCTAATGTAATGATTTTTTAAAAAATCACATCCCCTTTTTTCCTCTTAATTGTATTTCTCATGTGAGATTGATTCTAACACAATAGCAAACAATGGATGTATATTTACTAGATAAAGTCATGATTTCTTAAAGGCATAAAAGGGCATACAATATTTTCTATGAAATTTGCATTTGATCATTCTTTTCCTTTCTCAACTGAGATTTGAGTTCTGACAGTATTCGACAGAAACAAAATCAAGTTGTGACTTTTTTTTACATTTTAACTATTTACTATGGACCTAAAACATACACAGAAGTTGGCAGAATAACTAATGTGCCCTAGATATCCATCTGCAAAGCTGAATAATGATCAACCCTTGGACAATTCTGTGTCTCCTGATCCCCATCCACTCCCTGAATCCAGGTTACTATATTGTGTGTGATTTCACACCTAAGTATTGAACTATGTACTCTAAAAGATAAGTATTCCCTTAAAAAGTATATAACTACATTTTAGGTGCTGACTTGGTGGCGCAGCGGTTAGGTGCGTGTGCTCCGCGTGGGCAGCCTGGGGTTCGCCGGTTCGGGTCCCAGGCACGCACTGATGCACCGCTTGTCAAGCCATGCTGTGGCAGCATCCCACATAAGGTGGAGGAGGATGGGCACAGATGTTAGCTCAGGGCCAATCTTCCTCAGCAAAAAGAGGAGGATTGGCATTGGATGATAGCTCAGGGCTGATTTTCCTCACCAAAAAAAAAAAAAGTATATAACTACTTTTTAAATGAAGAAACATTTGGGAAATTTTCAGAGAGGACTTAGAAAGGGATGAAACTATATCCCTTTAATTAAAAAATTTATTGGACAACTAATCCATGTTTATTGTTTCTAATACAGCTGCATTAGTAATAGGAACTCAATTTGTTAGATGAACTTAAAGAGGGGGTCATTAAGAAGGAGATGTCATAATTTTTAGTCACTTGTTGAAAACAGGACTTTAATTCTGCAGAACACTATCATTATCACGATTCAGAATTACACACATCGAATGTATTTCCCCGGAGGTTAGCCCAGGTCCAACTGAAACAGTTTTCCATTTGCCTGGTGATGTGGTAGCCACGTCAATTTTGTCCAGGTGAGCGGTCTCCAAGCTTTTCTGACTGCACACTTCTGTTAATAAAGAATTAAGCATGTATCTATAAAACAAATTATTTATTTAAATTGTATATATACTCTATTATGGTGGTAAATTAAGTATATTATAAAACACATGTAAAATAGAAATTACAGGATGAAATGATAGGTAAAAATGGATAGCAGTTTTAATATTTTCCTCCTGCTCTCAGTGGATTTTCTTGTATGTACCCCAATTTGAATACCACCCAGAAAGGCTGTGGGAGGCAGCACACCTCACAGTGAGGTGTCAGCCGTAGAGCTGGACAGCCTGGGTTCAGATCCCAGCTCCGCTGCTCCTTAGCTGTGGGATCTGGGGCACATCACGATCTCTTGAAATCTGTCCTCCCCTCCATAACATGAGGACATTAACACCTTACAGGGTTTCATAAGGCTTAGTCCTTACACAACACCTGGTACATGGTAAGCATTTGGTTCTGGTTAGCTAATAATAATAATAATGATCGTAGTAAAGTGGTCCTAAAGAGCGGGGCTGGGTCTAGGTTTTTCTCACTCTTTCTACAGGGTACCACAGCGTGACGCACCTGCGACACTCATTTAAGTGTTGTGCTAATGATGGTGATGCTATAATGATAGTTACAGGGATGGTGGTGTTGGGTGTGATCATGCGGTGTACATGCCATCACTTATTCAGTTTTATTTGTATTGATGATGGCGGTGACGATACGGTCACGGTTACAGGGATGGTCACGTTGGGGTGATGAATATGACTGGAATGGAAGCCCTTTTTCTAGTCCCTACCGCAACTACATCACCAATACTTGAACTTGTCTTTCCTACGAAGGCTTCCCTTAGCCTCCCAACATGTATGCTGACTAACTTGTTTTGCTGTGTCTCCCTTCCTGGCCTCTCTGCCTGGTAGATCTGTTTTGCTGCTGTGCCCTCCTCTCGTGCTCCTGTGTCTCTCTCTCTCAGTAAAGGTTGGTGCTGCACTCACCTGCACAGAGGCCCAGGAGGTGGACTGGAGTCCTGTTCACTACAGGGCCGTTCATCTGCCAGTGGCTATTTGGTACTAACATCAAGGAACCTGCCTCTCAGCCCCTGAGGACCCTGGGCAGAGCGCTAGAAACCTACAGAACTTGTGTAGAAACCTTTGTGGCTTCATGCAAGACGTGGCCCATGTTTTTCCTGTGATGAGAGAGGCAGACGTTGTAGGGAGCAAACCCACATACTTGCACAAATCTGGGGCAAATGCCCAAGCTTGGTCAGGCAGGGCACCTGGCATGCACCTGTCCAGGAGATCTGCCACTCAGCTCTGCTGCCTCCTCTTCCCAAGTTATCTCAGAGGCCTCCCGGGAAAGCCTGAATCCCTGTTTTCATTGGGTCCCAAGACAGCTGTGGACGAAAGACTTTCTCCTTTCCAAAATCAGGACAAAGGAAAGTTAGTGTTGTGCCCAGTGGTGCCAAAAGGTAAGGCTGAATTAAAATAAGAATTTGCCTTGAGCTCTTTTTCTGGGGTCTTGTGTTTTTTTCCATTAATCTTGTCGGCTGGGCTTTATAAGAATATACCCCACCTTCTCCAGGGGTGGTTCAGATTTCATATTTTTAAGAAACTCAAGAGTCTGAGGTTGACACTTCAATGTAAGCACCCCCAGCTCTTTCATTTTACATATTGATCCGGGTTAGTCTCTTTAGCAAATTTCAACACAGTAGCACCTCATGACCTTTTATTTTTTATTTATTTTTTTTTCCAGAGACCACTTTGTATCCACCTAGCATATTCTGAAAATGAGCAATGACACCTTAGAATATACACTTATCTCTTCATACCAATTCTTCAACCAGGGTGTTGACTATGTCTCAAAATTACCTGGCTCGAATTCTAGACAATGGAGTATGTGATTCTGTAGAAGGAGATTATACGTTCTTAGAATACTAACTATACACGAATTATCCTTTAATACAAAAATATTATTCTCTGGATTTGAAATACTTTATCAGTATTTACTTAATTCTAAATATTCTTGGGGTTAACACACACATATCTAATAATCAAACAGTCGTGCTATTCCAAACAATGTGGGATTGCTTTCCCAAGCACCTTTTTGGGGTTTACTCAGCTGGCTGAGAGACCCCAGGCGAGGGAAGAGGATGAAATTTCTCCTGGTGACTCTGGTGGGATGGGCTATACCCTTTTGATGGTCAGTCTAATAAGGACTGGTCACAGAGCTTATTTTTTAACAGAGGTAAAAATGAAAGTCAGGCTGTTGTCTGGTTGGTAAGATGAAATGTACATCAATACTTAGAGCATTGTTTTGGTTGAATATGGCAGATCTACCACTCACATTTATCATCTCGCCTTCCCAACTCCAACCCCCTATGATAGGAAAGGAATAAAGAAGTAGAAATATGTCCATCAACTGATTAATGGATAAACCAAATATGGTATTTCTATATAATGGAATATTATTCAGCCATAAAAAAGAATGAAGTTACAACATGGATGCACTTTGAAAATATCACGATAAGTGAAAGACGTTAGTCACAAAAGGTCATATATTGTGTGATTCTGTTTGTTTGAAAAATCCAAAATAGGTGAAGCCATAGAGATGAACAGCAGATTGTTGGTTTTCAGGGGCTGTCAGGAAGGAAGAACAGGGAGTGACCGCTTAAAGGGGATGAGGTTTCCTTTGAGGTCATGAGAATGTTTTGGAACTAGATAGAGGTGATGGTTGCACAACATTACGAATGTACTAATTGCCACTAAATTGTACACTTTAAAATGGTTCAAATGAATTTTATGTTATGTGAATTTTATCTCATTTTAAAAAAGTGTATAATAAAACAAAGGCAAAGAGAAAGGGAGAAGAGATGACATCTTTGGACAAGACATTTCAACACACTTTGGAGTATGGAAAACATTTGGAGGAATGGAATTAGCTTACCAGAGCAGAGGAAGCAGTAACCTAAGTGACGGCAGGGATGGGGAATGGGCTGGGGTTGGTACCAATGGAGAAATAAGATGCTTTACTGGTGAGAACCACAGAAAGGTTGAGGCTTGGAGATGCCTGGAGATACCAGGAGCTACAGTAGGTAGCAACAAACAGGGGGGTTGTTGAAATTCAGAATATAGAGAATTTGGATGCTAACATCTTTTATTCCCATGCTGAGCAGCCAGGAGACTTTGTTACCTGCCTCCTTCCTCTGGGTTGGGGAGACCTAGAGACAGCCGAGAGCAGGGTGAGATCCTGTCCTGAACATGAAGAAGAAGTGCAAGTCTACAAGGGAGACCCAGCTCTTTTGTGGGATGCTCACAGCCAGTGAGCATTAGAGCAGCACCTACATACTGCCCCAAGCAGAAGACTGGGAGATTCCTTTCTGGAGAAACTGACTAGACAAGAGAAAACACTAGATCCTTATTTTTGAGAGCTCCCCAGTGAAGAGGCAGCTCACTACCTGATCAGCCTCCAGGATGCCCACAGGTCAGGCCTCACCATGAACCCAGAGCTTCTCATCAATTGTGTAGTACCTCAGTCTTAATTCTGGAAAGACAAGATCATTTTTGATGAAACTTCCAACATGAAAGAGAGAATAAAATAAAGAAGAGAAAGAAACTTGGTAAAGAGCAGAGAAATGTCAGCGAAAAGAAAGTAAGTTAAAAACCAGAACCTTCATATAATTTTTATCATTTGGAGAAATAGAGAAAGATATTGCATCTCTGAAACAGGTACAAGTTGCCATGGACTAATTAGAGAAGAGGGAAGAGATCCTGGAAATTTAAAACATGAAAAATGAAATAAAAATAAAAAATTAAACAGAAGGCTAGAAGATAATGTTGAAACAATAAAACTTTAGATTTCAAAAACAACAATGGAGAATCAACCAAGGAGGTTGTGTGTGACCAAAAGAAGTTTCAGAAGGAAAATAGAGGAAAGGGAGGGAGAAATATTGTAAGAAAAATTTCTAGAGCAAAAGGCCATGGGTCTCCAGATTGAAAAGAACCACTACGTACCCAGAAAAATAGATTTTGGAAAAAACCACATCGAAACCCATCCCTATGAAATTTTAGGACAAGAAGACCCTAAAAGCTTCCAGAGGGAAAAATGGGTCACATACAGAGGACTTGGACTCGGAATGGCACCAGACTTCTTTATAACAATATTGGACGCTAAAAGAAAAGGAGCAGTGCCTTAAAATTTTTAAGAGAAAATGATTTTTAGCTAGAATTCTATATCCAGTTCAACCAAAAGCCTGATGTGAGGGAAGAATTAAAATATTATCAGACATATAAGGACCAAAATTTTCCCTCTTGTGCACCCAATCTCAGAAAGTATTGGAAGATGCACTTCACTAGAACAAGGGCATAAATCAAGAAAGTGGAAGAAATGGGATCTGGGAAACAGAGACACCACACAATATGGGGCACAGCCAGAGGGGTCCCAAGAACACGTCCAGGATGGCAAGGGATGGACTGCTCCAGTGGGACAGCACGAGGGGAAGAAACAAAAGGA
This sequence comes from Diceros bicornis minor, assembly GCF_020826845.1. Taxonomy (NCBI): domain Eukaryota; kingdom Metazoa; phylum Chordata; class Mammalia; order Perissodactyla; family Rhinocerotidae; genus Diceros; species Diceros bicornis. The sequence continues at coordinate 33,847,340 of NC_080770.1, read as the reverse complement.
GTATCTTATCAGCTTAAGCATTTGGAAATAGTATTAACAATGTGTGTAACAAATATTTGGAACATTCATAAAAAATAGTAAAAGACACAAAAAATCAAGCAAATGAAAAGTAAACAAGGCAATCCCTAACTCCCGGAAAAACAAAAACAAGCTTTCCAATAAGGAAATGCAATCATGGTGTACTCCTTGACTAATCAGTGAGAAATAAAGATGCACATACATAGTCACTACAATGCAAACATGGATGCTTGGTTCACCCAGAGTTGTGACGTTTGGAGGAAGAGCAGGGACAGCGGGGCGTGAGAGAGCAGCATCTTCTGTTACCACACTGTCTAAAGTGACGCCTCAAAGGACGGCAGCAGAGGCACATTATTGAGAAATATGGAAACACCAGAAGAAAAACCAAAAGAAGTGGAAGTTCTTGCCTCTGGGAACAGGACTTGGGAGGTGATAACAGGGGAGCAGCGGCTTGCTGTTTTTGCTTTTTGTTATCGTCGTTGTTATTGTAAGTCTCTTACTACCATTAACTATGTTTTCAACAATGTTGAAAATAAAAAAAATGAATATCAGTTAAAAATAAAAATTAGTTGAAATATGTGTCAGTGTGGGGTGGGCCAATGGCATGCATGCCGAGACCGATCTATTGTGGCGACTTCCCTGTGTTCATACCTGAAAGGAGCGCAGATAATTGAAACTGTGGGCCTTTATTGGACATTGACGACATGCCAGGACGCTGCAGTGTCTCGATGAATCTTCACAAGGACGCTGTGATGGAGGCTCTCCCACCCTCCTCCTCCACAGATGGGTAGACCCAGAGCGGGAGGGAGCTGCCCAGGGTCCCGCAGCCCGCAGCTGGGAGGTGTGGAAGCAGGATTCAAACCGGGTCTAGGAGACTCAACAGCCGGGTGCTTACCCTCGCAGTTTCACCACCTTCCCTCTGCATCTTCCTTAAGTGTTTTGAGTGTCTAATCACCGGTACCCTGCGCTGGGTGCTGTAAAGAATTACCCAGGTCCCGTGAGCTGTTGACGGCAACATGTCAGAAATAAAGAAGCGCACACACATTACCCACTGACTCAGTGCTGGGACACGGCGATGCATGAGGGAGGTGCAGGGAGCACGTGGACCCTGTAATTTGGGGGACATGGATGCTAAATTAATTTTGGGATGGGGTGCTGGTGGGCAGGTATGTGGGAGGAAGAAAGAGATTCTTCGGGACCAAACATCTCCTCATCACCCAATCCATCCATCACCAAGGAAACTTCCTTTCCCTTCCTACAAATCTCTCCCAGCCACGCTTTCCCGTTTCTCTTTCTGTTCAAGTCTGATGTTCTTTTTTTAGGTGTCAAAAAGTTGAGTTTATTTTCCTCTCCTATACAATATAAAGGTAAACGATTTTTTAAAAAATTTCAGAAATACAGAAAAATAAAAATAAATCACTCAAACACTGCCACATCTCTCCTTTGTTTCTTTAAATTTCTTCAAAAAAATTTTTTTATCGAAACAATACGTGTTTTTAGTTTAAATATGCGCATAGAACTATAGGCTCGTGGTGACCGAGAGCTCCCCCCGCTCTCCTCCTGCCAGCCCTGCACCCCAGTTCTTTCAGGGGCTGCCTCTGGGCGTCTCTCCACAGTCCCCACAACGCGCTCCACGGCTGTCTCTCCTCCACTTCCCCGTCGCCGCTTGCAACGAGGACTTGGGTGGCTCCCAGCGCCTGCCCCGGCCGCGCCCACTCTCCCCACCCACACACGTCGTCCCCTCTCCCTCCTCCCGGGAGGAGGTCAGCCAGTTTGGCGAAGTCGGAGGTCAGGATTAATGTGATAACTACAGATACTGCTTACAGCTGAGCCGCGTCAAGAATCAGGAGCCTATATTCTTTCTTTCACTACTCTTCAGTCTCCACCCGCACGCCCCCACCTCACCCCAGTGTTCACAATGACCTCATTCTTCCTTTGCTTGCTTTTCTAAATACCTATCACCAACTTTTCTCCCAACTCTTTTCTCCAACTCTTCCCTCAGTAAGACCCTCCCCACAGACAGACTATCAGCTCTACCTTTTCCCTGTTGACGTCTCTCCCAGAACCCTCCGCGCTGCTCAGGTGGCCATTCCTGCTGGCTGCTCCTCTGTCTCCGAGGTTTTCCGACCTCCCTTCCATCTTCCCAGGAATTCCAGTCTCTCATATGTTGGATCAGCTGTGCCCCAGGGCCCATGTCTTTCTGTCTCTTGGGTTTATTCCCTTGCTTTGGAATTCACTCACCACCTGTGAACTTCCTAAGAAAGAACAAAAGAAATTTTTGGAGTCCTGGGCTGAATTTTGAAGTCACCAGCCTGGAAGCATCACTGTGCCTTTATTTGTACAGCAGGCTTCCCTTTGCACTTCCCAACCACAGATAACGCCCCTGCTTTCTATCTTCCCGGCTCGTGGCATACCCACCCCCAGCACAACAGTACTGAGTGTCCTTGTCTGGCATGAGGCCACTGCCTGTGCCCAGCGAGTGCCAATCAACAGCCCTTGTCTTAATCATACCTGAGCCTCAACACCTGATGTTTCAGTTGCATTAATCACCTAATAAAGAAATCTTCACAAGTGCTAATTAGTAGCCCAGTCTTCATACTAGGCCTATTTACAGAGGAGCCATTTTAGGAGCTGTAGTGCTTATAGTCACTCAACAAACATTTATTAAATGCTTACCATATACAAGACAGCACTAGAGCTTTGACATGAGTTATCTGACTTAATCCTCAGGGCAATCCTCTGAAGTGGGCATTGTTGCCGTTTGTAAATGAGGAAACAGGTTCAGAGAATAAAGCTTCTTCAGCTATTCATTCAACGCATTTCCTGCGCACCTCCTGTGTGCTAGCGGATGAGGATACTGCAGGGGGCAGACACACAGGTCCCTGGCCTCTTGGAGCTTCCAGTCTAGGCAAGGGTGACAGACATTTCACAAATAATTTTTCAAATAGTTCGTTAGATAACATTTGAGACAAGTGCCATGAAAAAGAAGTGTGAGATGCTGTGGAAATGGATAAGGGGGCACCCCGTCCCGGACTGGGGAATTAGAGATGGTTTTCCTGAGGCAGTGCATCTGGTCTGTAACATTAGTAAGAGTTAGCCAGATGAAATGAGACGTAAGGAAGGGCGAGAAGGAGAGAAGAGCCCAGGCAAAGGCTCAGAGGCAGGAAGGGGCTTGGGTAGGTGAGGAAGCAGAAGGCCAATGTGACCAGAACAGAGGGCAGGATGGTGTGGCACAAAGCTCGACAGGGACTGGGTGAGGAAGCAGGTGCTAAAGGGTTTGTGTGCTCTGTTAAGGAACCTGTACATTGTGTTTGAGGACACAAGGAGGCAAGGGAGAGTTTTGAGCAATGGAATGAAATGATGAAATTTATTTTGTAAAAACTCCTCCTGGTTGTTGTGGGGACATTACATTTAAGGGGGTGAGAGTGGACGTGGGGAAAGCCCAGGGTAGGCTTCTCCAGACATCGGAACCGAGGTGACAGTTGCTTGCATTAGAAGGTTGCTGGTGGGGCTGGAGGAAATTGAGGGACCCAGGAGGTACGTGGCAAGAGGCTTGCTCAAGGTCACGTGGAGCATAACCGGGATCTGAACCAGCTCTTCCCTGATACACGAAAGCTGCTCTTTCCTCTGTGCAGGGTGAGCAGGGCGCCTGCATGTTTTCTCCCCCGGTGCACTGATTGGGGATGCAAAGTTACTGCCCGATAGTCCTGAGGAGTCTCGTTCTTCTCGGCGCAGTGAGAGAGCCCTCCACTGCTCTGTGCGACGTGCCAGCCATTCGGCATACAAGAAGAAAATGTGGTCACAGCCTGTAAGAGCACACGACCTAATAAAGTCAATAGGAGTGGAAACAGGGTCCTGAACCAAGATTAGGCGTGAGCAAGTTGTAGAAGCTCTAGAATCCTGTACGGTTCTGAGGGGCACAATTCTAGAGCGACGGTTCTTGGCTGACCTCGCTATGCCCAGCAATATCTCCGATGGTCCTGGAACTAGGGTGCAGTTTCCTAAATAGACTTAGCATAACAGCATGCTTAGACTGGCCTGATTCTCTGTCCTGGCCAGAAATTGTATTCCTCAGGAACAATAGCAACACATTTGAAATTATTTTTTTAAGTCCAAATATTCTCCTAAATAGTTGATCTTCATAGATTCATTGGTCAGTGTTTTGAAACCTTCTCATTAATGAACTTGGTCATGGGGCCAGAAGGTATATAGTTTGAGAATATGACCATATGACCTAAGTTTCCTACAACATTCTTAGTTTCTATGCGTAACAGTCATTGTTAGAACATGGACTCAATTTTGGTTTGAAAATAGGATTTATCTCCCAGGAGGAGTATGTGGGGACTTGAGGGTGTGTGTTTCCAACAGAAACTTTGGGGTTCAATTTGAAAAGGGGATGCAGGACCCTGCAGGCCTCATGACTTCTAGCCTAGGAGTCCCCTGTGGATGCCTTGGGAGCTCAGGCTGTGTTCCTTGCAGACCTTGTCTAAGCTGCCATATGGATAGGGCAGGGGTGAACAGGGGAAAGGAATAAATGTTGCCTACAGCACAGGATTTGTTCTCAAAAGTTGTAAAGCCCTGTGTTACCTGGCTCAGGCTTTAACAAAATCGTTTGAAATACATGAAGAAAGTGGTGTTCAGTGATGTGCTGGTAAATATTTATTGACATAAAGAATGTGTAAACACAGTTTACAGATAAAATCCAATGACACAATACTCTTTGCTGTAAATTCCTCATAGCCGATGGATTTCCACAGAATGCTTTTGTTGATTTTTGCTCCAGGCTCTTTTATCCAGAGTGTAGCCAATCTACTATTTCAACTGATGAACAAGTATAGTTCCAACATGAATGTGAGTTGATGTTTCCCTTTATGTCAATCAATAAGAAGAAAGTAAAACCACAAAGCTGTATGTCAGACCTTCAATCACTTGTCATGACATGAGTATTTTGCTGAATTCGATGATAGTTTTCCAATATTGGAAGAATATTTCCTCAATTTTTTGTGCCATTCACAATGTATTGAATATAGACACACTTTAAAATTTAACCGGCATTATTAACATTTCTCCATCATTTTTTTAAAGTCTTAACCAGAGATCAGTATACTGTGGTCCATGGGCCAAATCTGGTCCCTCATCTGTTTTTGTAAGTAAAGTTTATTGGCACACAGCCTGCCCATTGGTTTTACGTAGTGTCTGTGGCTGTTTTAGACAGGTAGACCCTGTACGGGTACAAAGCTGAAAATATTTACCATCCGGCCCTTTACAGAATAAAGTTTGCCAACCCCAGGTCAATAGAACAGTAAATCAAGCCTTGATCTGTAGTGTTTGATCCAGAGTGTTTGCTCATTCCTGTGGTGTAAATAGTCCCACTATGGCCAATTTCAATTTACCAAGGTGACATCACCAAACGCAGAGTTGGGATGAGATGGGCGGCAGCCTACCACTGCAGAGCGTTCTCACTGCACAGCGACGGCAGATGCTAATAACCGCGAGAGCACAGATAATAGTAAAATGTAGTGAAATAATTCAGAACTGATGAGTTTGAGTATCTATTACCTTCTTTTCTAAATATAACTTATTTAATTGTAAGTTTATATAATTTAATTTTTAATATGGTTGTGTTTAACAAGTGGTTTGCAGAATCTCTGAACATTTAACAATCAGTTATTATGAACTGGTACGATTGCTTTCCTTCAGTGCTCAGCCTGTTTTCCTATCTTCAGGAGAAGGCTCCTTCCTTTTTCCCAGCCCACCTGGTTCCCAATGTGTCCTGTGTCCTTTTAACAGCCCTCTGGCTGTGCAGGGACCCAATTTTTTGCCAGACCTGTCTTGGAAAACATCTTGTTCTCACAGATTCCCATTCCCTTTCATCTCTATCCCATCAGTACTCTTATTTCCATAGTAGGGTTGATATCAAACAGCTGACAACAATTTACAATACGGTATAAATGATTAATGGTTGATTGTTTGATCAGGTCTGGCAATATTTGCACTTCAAAAAAGGGTTCTTGTCAACCCAAAGGTTATCGAGTTTGAATGTCTGGTCACATTGCAGGTGTGAGGGGTGTCTTTGGAATTCCGGGGTGCTGACACCCCTCAGTCCCAGCAAGGAGGTTACTGTCTTCTCCAACCATGTAACACCACCCAAGTGTGCACCTTGACGGTTCTCACTGCTCTTGACAACCTCTTCCTTTTTTCTCTCAGCCGTTGCTTTTACTCTCCCTCCCACTTTCCTCTTTATCGTGAGGAGGCGATAAGACTGACTGAGATGATGCAGAGGTTATATAGACTTGAGGGAAAGGGATCAAGAAACTGTATGGCTGTTTGAACTTGATTAGAACCTTCAGCTCCTGCCTTGGCTGATACCTGAGCACACCTCGTGTACTGTCAGAATCAGTGTGTTCTCAGTTCCCAGTAGGCTCTACCGTTTGGCACCTTGAAGTGTTGAGATGGGCAGAACGGCCAAGGAGAAGATGACATAGTCATTGAGAAACAGGACCCTGAAGAGAAGCCTAGGAGACTGGAGGGTACTCCCATCACAGCCCTGAGCTGGAGTGGGAGGAAGAAGCGTGGAGCCCCTGGGGATCCCAGGACTCCTTTGCCATGGAGCACAGCTAAGAAGAGAGAGAGTGAAAATGCAGTGCTTGGGAATTAGCTCAGGCTCTGGACTGACGGCATTAATGAACGAACCAGACGGAGGGGAAAGGCATTTGTGTTTCAACAAATATTTATCGAGTATGTTGTATGTTCCAGATCTTGTTTAGGCACTGGGCTACAGCATGAAATAAAATGGAATGAAATGGAGCCTTCTGTCCCTCACATTTCTAGCAGGGGGGAGCAGAAAGCAGCAACACGACATAGAGTGACAGCCAAGGAACAGTGGCAGGAGGTGAGGTTAGAGAAGTGAGTGGGCTAGATGATGGAGCGGCCATGGGGCGAGACAGGAATCTCGTGGAAGGTTTTGAGCAAGAAGATGTTATGTTCTGACTTATAATGTAAAAGGAAAACTCAGTTGCTGTGCAGGGAGACCAGGTAAGAGGCCATTGCAATAGCCCAGCTGAAGGTGGTTGGGTAGCAAAGGAGGTAGGGAGAAGCAACAGCTTCTGGATGTGCTATGAAGGCAGATGGGCATGGGTTCTGAGAGAAAGAGAGGGATCCAGGGATGACTCCAAAGGTTTTGCATGAATGGGATTTCCATTTACCGAGGTGGGAAAGGTCGTGAGAGGAGGGTTTAGGAGCGTGGAAACCATGAGTCTGGAGGCGGACATGCTGGTTTTGAGGCCTTAGATGTTGAAGCGTTGAGTAGACAGTTGCATCCATGAGTCTGGACTGCAGAGAGAGGCTGGGGTTGTGGGTATAAATTTAGGAATCATCAATACCTAGATGGTATTTAGAGGCATGAGACCAGGTTACACCACCTCTACGGGGAGATGAGATACAGAAGAGAAGTGGTCAGAGCGCTGGGATTGGGGCCCTGACGTTTAGCGGTGAGGACCCAGGAAGGAGATCCTATAATCATAAAATGAGAAGGCACGAGGAATCCTCCTCGTCAGGGCATTTACAAAAGGGTGACTTGAAATGGTTTAGGTGGTGAGTGCACAGAAAGCCCTCCTGACGGTCCTGTGGACCAGGCTGGCGGCCTCTGTTACAGCGAGGACTTCTGCCATGTCACTCTTTCTCAGAGGAGTGATACTTGGCAAAATTTCTCCAAGTCAATTTTAACTTAAAATGTATGTCATACGGCCTTTCAGTGTGTTCTACAGTCAAGCAAATGACAATAGGATGCAGTGGCCACGGGAAGACGGGGTGCTTCCGTAAGTGTCAGGCTGGAGGAACAAGGAGTGAGTGAATGCTGTGTTGCTGCTCCCCAAGCGGAGAAGCCATGGAGAGCTGTGTCGGAAACACTTTGCCCCTCACCTGGCCCACAGGAGATTAAATATTAAGTGTCTTCCATTCTTTCAAGTCTCAGTGCTGTCATGGGTAGCTGTGTGACCTCAGGAAAATCGCTGACTTCTCTAAGCCTGTATTTCCTCATTAGTAATGACTAATTATTCCCACCGTAGGGTTTTTGTAAAGATTAAATAATTTTAAATAGATAGAAGCATGTAGGGAACTGTAAAGTGATGTGCAAATATGAGATGGAAATAACTGTGCCTCTAATAAGAAGGCTCACTTTACACAATGACAGATTTTCACGCTTTGTGTAAATAATGAGAGTTTCTATACTCAACTCACTGAACCTACTCTCTTCAGGACCCAAATGTTCCAAACAGACTTGAAAGCATCCCCCACTATGGTGTCGTGTATTTCTTGCTGGCCCAGAGTGAGGAGGAGGAGCTGACTCGCCAACCCTCATCACAATCATTGACCCCTGAGTTGGACATGAAAAACACACAACGGAATTCTCAGTCCCCAAATCAACCTATGCTCTTTCCCTCTGGTGTCTGGTCTGCCTTCCTTCTATGTCCGTTGCCCGATGAGAACTCCTCTGGTCTTCCTCTTCTGCATCCCATGAAGCTGATAAAAAACACGAGGGAACAGTCAGGATGAAAATGGGCCTGACTGCACTGGCCTCAATTATTAAGTAATTTTAGGCTAAAGTGTGGGGTGACTCTACGTTATCGGGGGGGAGTTGTAGAGATGGAGGAGTGCTGAATTAGTCACATCAAGGGTCAGTAGATCTGGGCTTCAGCTTTCAGTCTTACAAAACACCTCTGTACAACATTTCCATCACTCGGTAAGGGGATTGGATCCAAGCTGTAAGGACCGTTCTAGCTCTTTCTCTCTAGGATTCGGAGACTTCACCTGTTTGGAGACTGGAAGCCCGGCTCTCTCCGTCTAGTTATTTCAATATCATTCCACCAGGTGGCAATGTTTCCTTAACCCAAAGCAAGTTTTCACTGGAGAAAAAGCCAAGTTTTATTGCCAGCTTTCTTCTCCCCTGAACGTGCAAAAGAATGATTCTCCAAAGCTTTACAGGAAAGAAGGAAATTTCCTTCTGAACACCTTGGACAGTTTATGCTGGAAAAGGGCCCTTGTAGAGAGATTTCTCCTCTCTGCAGAGACTGGGAACTCCGGTTGGAATTTTCTCTTCTGTGGTTGCATAGAGTCGGAGCTGGGAGATGTTGGAATTGGTGGGTCCTCGGGAGGCTTAGGGGGCAGTGGAGATATGCCCTGCCAGTGGGGCTGTCTGAGCCCTGCAAAGCTCCACCCAGAGAGGGGCCACAGACACCAAGCTTTTCCCACGCAGGACTAGGAGTTGCTGGATGCACACAGGAGCAGCTAAGAGGGTCCCTGCACAATCAAACTGCTCTACTCAGGAAGGTCAGGTGCAAGAGACAGCACGTGGTCCAGCCCCCTTCTCATGCAGATGGGGAAACTGAGGCCCAGAGTGAGTCAGTTCTCCTGATTCTGCATTCTTCCCAAATCACTCTTTGCTTAAACATTTCAAACAGACTTTCCAAATGCCTCATCTTGTCTGCTCGGCTAGCACACCCTGTTAGGCCTGCTGGCCTCCGGGCCTGCCAGGCCCCTCGGTCTGTGCATTCCAGGGCATGCTGCGCTGAACGAGACTCAAACAGCTGGCTGGTTTGCTCAGACATCAAACAGCTGACGGATCCAGGAGGGGAGAAAAGTTATTTAAGGTGACTGTTTATTAACTCGTAGAACAAATCTCATAGTGGGGTTTGTTGGTTTGTTTTTTGGCATTTAGTAACAATACAATAAAGAGGAAGGTTTTAGTGTTTACTGTGGACTGGGCTCCGTGTTAAGCAGTCGACATCATTGGATCATATAGTAATCCTCCTAACAAAGCTGGGAGGAAGTTATCACTATCTAATAGTTATTGGAAGTTAGTATAGAGGCTCAGAGAGGTCAAGTAACTCGCCCAATGTCACACAGCTGGAAGGAACAGAACCAACATTCACACCCTGATTTACCTAACTCTGGATTTGATCTTTTAGCTTCCCTGTTGTGCTTCACGACACTTTCTCTCATTGGTAGGATCTGACATGGAAACATACCAGAGTTTCTTACCGGAGCACCAATCATTATCTTGTCATTGTCCTGTTGTGATATGAAGGATCAGATAGGGAGCCAGGTCAGAGCCTAGAGCCCAGTCACACCTACAGGACACTCAGAACGTGGATGCACAGGACAGCGAGACACGCTCCTGAAGAAAGCTGTCGGTACCAGAATCCGAGAAACAGAAAATCTGCGTCTGGAAGTCTTCCCCATTGAGGACAAGTGCGGTGCTGAGGCCCGAGGGAACAAGAGCCCGTGCTGCCCCAGGGGTTTCTCCGCCCCACCTCACGGGGACAAGGTCTCAAATTCAGGAAGTCATCCGGAAGCCACTGATGCCAGATACACGTGGTCTTCAGAAATCAAGGTTCCTGTTTTCCCTCAGAAAGGGCGTGAAATGGAAATATCTTATGAAGACGTAGATGAACAAGAATCAGCACCCAGAGCAGAGCTACTGTCGTAGGAAAGGACGAGGATTTCCAGTCTGACAGATGTGAATTCCCGGCTCAACACCACCCGCTTCTAACTGTGGGAGCTCAGACAAATGACCTAACCTCCTCTGAGTCTCAATTTCCTCATCTTCGAGAAGGGGGTCATATTTTATACGTCCCAGGGTTGCTGAGAGTGTTAAAGGAGGTGATGTCTATAAAGTGCCTGGCGTAGTTTCTGCGACATAGTATGTGTACAATAAACAGTAATGACGATGATGAAGAAGGCTACTCCTTATGCCCTTCCAGCTAGCTGCCTATCCTTATTCCAGATCCTTCTTCAGGACCATTGTGAGGCATTTCAGAATCTCTGAACCCATTAAAAGCCCAATTACCCCGAGGCCCCTGCCGTTTCTGCCCATTGACCGCTGTTTGTCTCCAGGATGACCCTGATCCTCCATATCCTTGTTCCACGTTTTGCCAGACAGATTTAGGTATGGAATAAATTCTCAGGACTTCAGGAGCCATGGTCTATGATAAGTTTACTACCTGTGCCCAATAAATGTTCAACGAATAAATAAGAGCCGATCCAACTATAAAAACTGAGAGTAAAAATAAGTATCCTCACAGGTGCTTTAGATCTTAAAAGGCCCTTATATTCAGGCTGCTTGGAGTCAGATGTGTGTCTAATAAAGATTTTACAAGGGGCCTGGAGTGGCTTGACCAAAGGAAGAGGGAGGCTCCAGTGTCCATCCCTGGGAGGCCTGATGGACAGGCACCTGGGGCACGGCCAGTGGCCTTGCATCTCCAGATCTGGTAAACTCCATGAAAGATACTCGGGTCAAAATCTATTTCCTGTCAGAGAAAGGAGACCAGAAATGGAAGAGGCAGAAAGGAGGAGACCCCCCATGGGCACCTCCCTCCAGGAATAGGGACTGTGAATCTACAACAGAAAGGCTTTTAAAGAGTGCGATCAGGCTGCCTTGATGATGTTATAGTAGCTAAATGGAAAAGAGTCATAAGGCCACAGTGACCATCAAATCCCACCTCCATCCACCTGCCACATTGCCGGAAATTCCACCATCAGGATTTCTTTCCTTTGGGTTAACAAGCAAGTAAGACTAAGGTCTGGAAAGTTCTTATTCTATATCCTCAACTTTTGGAATGCCTCTTCTTGATTATAAACAAAAACAAAAACTAACAACTTCTTATTGGTTTTTTTTCTCCCTTATTACAAAAGAGATCCATATTCATCACAGAATATTTGGAAAAGAGATAAGCAAAATTAAGAAAATAATTCAGCCCATAATGTAGCCAGCCAGAGATAGCTATTATTAACATTTAGATACTCCTTTCTGCTATTTTCTTTTTTAAGAAAACTTTTTTTATTATGAAATTTAATAGAACACAATTTAACTATCTTTTCTTTTGTAGTTAATGATTTTTGTTTCTTATTTAGAAAGGTTTTTCCTGAGTTATGAATAATTGTCTTGTATTTTCTTCTAAAAGCTTTATACAGTGTTGCCTTTCAAATAAAGTTGAGTCCACCTAGAAGTGATTTCTGTGTACGGCATGAAGTAGAGACAAGTTCTACTTTTTCCCCAAAATGGATATCCTTTTGTACCAAGACGATTTTTTCCCCACTAGTCTGTAATTTCACTTTTTGTTGAAAAATCAGTTGTCCACACATGGGTGGCTCTCTTTCTGGGTGCTCTTGTGTTCCATTGGTCTGTCAGTATGTTGGACAAGATGGGATGGGCTATGCTTTATTTTGGGTGGCAAACAACCCCAACAGCTCACGGTTTAACATACTGAAGTTATTTATGCTTCATTAGTAGGTCACTGGTGAGGCAGGAGAGGCATCGAGGCAACTGCCCTTTGTGAAGTGAAGGAGCTGCTCCATTGGGAGCACTTTCCATCCAGAGAAGAGAGACTGGAAGTCGCCCATGAGGCTTTCACTGCCTCAGCATGAAAACATCATCCATTGTTCACTTCCTCTTACAGCCCATTTGCCAGACCCAGTCAGAGTTACACTCCCCTGCAAGGGGCCGTGAAGTGCTGCCTGCCACGTACCTGGAAAGGGAGAACGCCCAGATATTGGAAAACACTAGTGGTGTCTACCTCCATCTATATCCCTGAATGAAAATGACGGTCTTAATTACTTCTATAGTAAGACTCACTCCTTGGTAGAGCAAGTCCTCCAATCCTGTGTTTTATCTTCAAGTGGGTCTTGGCTAGTCTTGGACCTGGGCAATTCTATATTAATTTTAGAAAGTGTTTGTTAAGTTCTTAAAAATCCTGTTGGGACTTTTATTGAGTCCATAGCTCAATATAGGGAGAACTGACGTCTAAAGCACTGAGTGCTCCAATGCATTAACATAGAACCCCCGCTGTAATCCGAGTCTTCTTTAACCCCTCTCACTAATGTTCCAGGATGTTTCCACAGAGGTCTTACACAGCTTTTGTTAGATATTTCCCCTAAGTTTTTGATATTTTTTAAATGCTAATGTATTATCTTTAAATTTTTTTTTCAATTTATAAAAGTTTGTGGTTGGTAGATAAAAATTTAATTAATTTTTCTGTTGAGTTTATACCAACAACCTGGTGAAACTTTCTTAAATTCTAAAAATTATCTGCAGATTCCCGTGGATTTTCTATGTGGGTAATAATATAATCCACATGTAATGACAATTTTATTTCTTTCTTTCTGATCCTTATACCTTTTTTTTTTTTTGGTGAGGAAGACTCGCCCTGAGCTCACATCTGTTGCCAATCTCACTCTTTTTTTTTTTGCTTGAGGAAGATTAGCCCTGAGCTAATGTCTGTGCCAATCTGCCTCTTTTTTGTATGTGGGACGCCACCACAGCATGGCTAGTGAGTGGAGTAGGTCTGCACCCAGGATCCGAACCTGAGAACCTGGGCCGCCGGAGGGAAGTGCATGGAACTTGAACCACTCAGCCACCGGGCCGGCCCCTGAGCTTTCTACCTTTTATTTCTTTGTCTTGAGTTGTCCTTGTGGGACCTCCAGGGCACTCTTGAATGGATGTCATGATAGTGAGCATCCTTGTTCTCCTCACATTCTCAAACGGAACATTTTCAAAGTCTCACTTTTAAATAGATTGGTTGTTACAGGTTTCACCGTAGATACTCTTTACCAGTGCCCTTTTGTTCTAGTTTCTAAGATGTTAAATAATGAATGGATGTTGAATTTTAGCAAAAGCTTTTTTTCAGCATATATTGAGATGACAATATGATTTTTTTCCCCTTTGATCTGTTAAGGTGGCGATTTACATCGATTTTCTGATGTTAAAGCAACATTTACACTAGCATCCTGGACTAAGCCTGATATTGACATGATGTGTTTTCCTTTTTGTACATTACTGGCTTTGGTTTGTTAATTTTATTTAGGATTTTTATACATGTTCATGAGTAAAACTGGCCTGGAGTTTTCTTTCTCATACTGTTCTTGTTGGGTTTTGCTATCAAGATTACTCTAGCCTCACAAAATAAAATGGGAAGTGTTCTCACTTTTTCTACTTTCTGGAAGAGTTTGTGTAAGGTTAGCATTATATCTTCTTTAAACATTTCATAAAACTTGCTTGAAGCCATCGAAGACATTTTATTCATGAGAAGTTTAGTTTTAATTAAAAATCAATTATTTTAACAGTTTTAGGATTATTCAGATTTTAAAATTTATTCTTTTGTTAGTTTTGGTAAGTAATATTTTCCTAGGAATTTGCCAATTTCATTTAAATTTTCAAATTTATTGACAGTTTATAATATCCCCTTATTATCTTGCTAATGTCTGCAACATATGTAATGAGGTTCTGCTTTTCAACACTGATGTTAATTATTTGTGCCTTCTCTCTTTTTTTGTCTTAATCTGTCTCAGCAGAGGTTTATCAATTTTATCAGTCTTTTCAAAGAACCAAATTTTGACCTTTTTAATACTCTCTATTATATTTTTTCTGTTTTGTTAATTTTTGCTCTTATCTTTTTTATTTCCTTCCTTCCATATTTTTGGGACATTATTTTGCTGTTCTTTTTCTAACTTCTCTTCTGTCCTTGAAAAATATGTTAAGTCTGCTCACTGTATTATTCTCATCATTGTATTTCCATCATTTTGCCTTTCTCTGCTTCATTCTAGGTAATTTCTTTGGACTTATTCTTAGTTTACTAATTCTCTATCTACCTGTATTGAATTTGTCATTAAACTCATCTGTTGAGTTTTTCATTTTGGTTACTGAATTTTTAAAAAGTTAGAATTCTAGATTTTCTATTTGAGTCTTTTCTCAATTTTACAATGATTTTATTTCAGTTGACTGCTGAATGTTTTAAGTTCAATTTTTACCTCTTTGACAATGGTAAGCACTGTTGTTTTATAGCTTTTATGTAAATACCATCTCTTTCACTAATCTTTCCAAGTTTCTGGTGGTGGGAGTGGGTATAAGAGGCAAAGACTTTCTCTTTCAGGCTCCTATGGTCCTTAGCACGTTTCTTTTATGTCATCTATTATTTTCTTTTCTCGTGATTTATATACTTTCTGCCCTACTAGACTAATGGTTCAAGGTCCATCAAAGATAATGTCTCTGTCTGGTTCATCTTTGTGTCACAGCACCTAGCAGAGTTCCACCCAAGATACGAAGATATGATGAATAAATGAATGAATTTCGTCTTATCTACCTGCCTACCTACCTGTGTCTCACTTATTTTTTGCCTTTTGGCCTCTTCCCTAACCTCAAGTACTACCATCTTCCCCACTGTTCACTGGGCTCAAGCCACATTGGCCTCTGTGCTGTTCCCTAAATGAGGAGACATGCTCCAGCCTCAGGGTCTTTGCACATGCTCTTCCCTCCATCTGGAATGCTCTTGCCCCAGATATCCATCTGTCTTATTCCCCATCTCGTTCACCTCTCCTATCATATGTCACTCCTGTGGCAAGATCTCTGACACCTTATCGATAACTGCATTTGCTCTCCCCTCTGCCATTCTCTATCACATCACCCTGCTTTATTTTGCTTCGCAGCATTATCATAAAGCAATAGCATATTATAAATGTACCTACTTGTTTATTGTCTGTCTCCACTCTTAGTTTATAAGCTCCAGGAGGGCAAGGCTGTGTTTTTGTTTACCACAATTGTCTCTGGGGCCTTGAACCGTGTCTGACACATACTAGGCCCTCAAGAAATATTGTTGACCTAGGTGCTGTGATAACAGCTTTATATAGAATTTAAAAAAATATTTTTCCTCCAGCAGTTCTAAAAGTTTACTATACTGTTATTGTCTCCATTTTACTGCCTAGTGAACCGAGGCTCAAAGAGGTGATTTAACAGGTCCAAAGAGACACAGCTACTGAGTAATTGACCTGGGATTTGAGCTCAGGCCGTTGCCTTCCAGAGCTAGCTAAGACAGCCTCATACACAGTGACAAACGTCTACTGAGAGGCGCATATAAAATTGAGTGAGGCAGGCTGGAGTCCAACAGCTTGGGAAGGACAAAGAGAGACACTGAAGAAGTTGGGAGCACCAGGCATTTTCCCACAGGTCGGCAGCCCTCTCTGCCCCCTTTGAATGATCACTCCGATCCGAGAATCACCCCCCCTGCCCCTCCCAACCCTACTGCCCCTGCCTCACTCGGTCTCTATCTGGCAGTTTCATTAGCCCAGCTATCCACACAGCAGTGTCAGCAGAACAGTGACCAGACCTGCAAAGCAATGTGTTGGAAGAAAGAACCGGCAGCTCAGATGATGCAAGGGTGTCCAGATGTCATGCGCCCTGTGCCTGCACACTTGCCCATGCATGCTGTTACTTTTTTCAACATTGGTGATAAGAACAACAGTCGGGCTGCTTCCCCGGGGCCTCCTTGGATGTATTAATGCAGACATCTGCTGCTTCGGGCTTTCTGATCGGTTCTAGCTGGTTTGGGGCAAAACCAGATGCTTCTGAGCCACGTGCGGAGGTAGGAGAGCTCCCAAGAGACCAGTGGGCACCTCACCTGCCAGGATCCCTTCCCGTCACCAGGCGGTTTAGAAGGGGGCTGGACACCATTCACCCGCCCCTTTGCAGCTCACTGGCATCTCATTCAGGAGCAAGCAGGAAGCAAATTCAGACCCTCTGGAGAACAGGATTGGGACATCCCACCCAGAGCCAGCTCAGCATATAATTGTCCCCACAATCGTCTGGAAATGAAGCTGGCTCCATTTGGGGAACAGCAACCTAGAGAAGAGCCTGACTTTGGAGTCATGCGGAACTCGACTGGAATTTGGGTCACAGCTGGGTGACCCAGTGGCAGTTATGTAATCTGAGTCTCAGATTTCTCATGTGTGAAATGGGAGCTATAATAGCTACTTCGTAGGGTTGCTGTGAAGAGTAAACAGAAGCACGCACATGCAGTGTCTGGACTAAGCCTGACACGGTAGGGTGTCATAGGTGGCACCTCTCATATCAGACGGCAGCCTGAGGGACTGCGCCTTTATTTGATTGGCCAGAAATCAGCCCACTGGTCACCTTGCCGATGGCTCCTTCTCCTCTGTGGATGCTGACAACTTTTTCTGTCTCATGGAATAGTGGCCTTCAAAGTTTGTTTTTCACAAGAATCGTTTGGAATGCTGGTTAAAAAGACACCTTCCCAGCACTCATTCCCAGATTTTCCACTTCAGGAGGTGGGGGTGGGGCCCAGGAATCTGAGTTTTTACCAGAAACGCCTTTCCTCCCCCACATAATTCTGACTTTGAGAAACATTGCTCTGGGATTTATAGAATGCTGACAAAGGTTTGTTGACTTAAATGCAAAATATTCTTATAAAGACCAAAATAGAAACGAATAGTCCCTTGAACTCCTTTGGGTGTGTGATTTGCATAGTTATAGCACCTTTTCACCAAGTGCAAATGAGACCCAAACGAAGCCTCATTTTGACCCATAAAGAATGTCTTCTTTTGGTGAGGGCTGGGGATAGAGAAAAGAGCCTGAAGGCCGCAGGGAAATTACCAGCAGCCCACAAGACACTGGCACTCTAGCCTTTGCTCTGAGGTTCACTAGCCGTGTAACTTTGGCTAATCACATTAGCATCTCTAGATCTATTCCCTCTTTTGTAAAACCAAAGTGGTAATCCCTGCCCTGTCTATGTCTCGAGATTCCGTGGGCTTAAGCGAGATGAACAGGCTTTGCAAAGGGCAAACCCCTTGATGAGCATGGAAGACAAAGAGTTATAATATTAAGTGGGCTGAAAGGAGAGGTCAGGCAGCTCCTGTATCAGAATCTAAGCAGGAAAGCAGAGAGGAACTCAAGTGTTTTCACTAGAGGGAACTGAACGCAGGGAGTGGGGCACCCCAGTGTTGGAAGGTCTGCGAAGCCAATAGACAATGACGAGGTAATTCAAAGGTTAGCAAGGGCAGCAAGTCACCAGTATCTACAGGCTGAAGAGAGAAAGGGAGGAGCTGGTGCTACCAGGGTCCCTGATGGGCTTGTCTGGAGGGAGCTGGAGCCATGCAGGAAAAGTAGTAGTGGCTGCTGGAGGCACGCCCAGGGCGGAGAGGGAGGGAAGAAATACCCTGACTTCTCACTTCTCTCCAGTCTCTGCTGGCGCCCCCACTGGCGGAACCCAGGTTAAAGCAGGCTGACACGGGAGCCTCAGGTACCCCTGCAGCCTCAGGCATCAAATCCAGAGGAAGAGAGCAGAAAGTGGGGGGGGAGGGGAGGGGAGGTGGGGTGTTGGCTGAGAGGGGAAAGGGTAGGTAATGGATCTGAGGGCAAACAGGCCAGAACAAGCACGTCTTCCGATCTCCTGCCTGGACACAGGTCTACCCACAGATCTTTGCTAACTGAATTTGTCTTGGAGCCAGGAAAGCTACCCTACTCCATCCTGTACCTCAGCTGGACTTAATGACTCAACTCAAAAGTCAAAAAGTTTAAAAAAGTCCCGAAGGCTAAGATCCTAGGTCAGGATCACTGCCTCCACCATGACCAAGATTCCTGAGAAAAGAGATGGCACAGAATCAAGTTTTTATTTGAACGTTTGGTCGATATTATTTTCCCTTGTCCACAGAGGCAGAGAAATATGCGTAGGGAATTTGGCCAACCTCTGTCTGAACCCTACCTAGGTCACAACAGTTAAATAATTAATCAGATATTCTGAGTTTTATAGTTTTGATATCTACCATGCATGTATTGGCTTTTTCAAGCCATTAGAATCCCACTATCTGTATTAAGTTGGGAAATGGTCTTTAAATTTAACTTAATGCTTCTTTGATGAAAATGCCTCAGGAGTGCACAGGAACCACATAGGAATTTCAAGAGCCAGAAGTACCCGTTACAGAGAGTTCTGGTTAAAGGAGTGTTGTTGCATGTAGAGGCTGCTGTCTATAGAGATGGTGCTGTGGGTGCCTTTGGAAAACTGTACTGACTTACTGGGCAACACACCCCTCCAAGGAGAGCACCACAGAAGTGAGAAGTGGAAGGAAAAATGGAGCCATCCTCTGGTTTAGCTTTCTCTTTGTCCATGAGAGGACTGAGTTTTATAGAGGAGAAAGGCACCGGCCCCCACACCCTCCCCTCCCAATCCTGCCAATCTGGGACTCTTCACCTAGTAAGTGATGGGACACACGTGGCCCACCTAGTTTCGTAATCCAGCTTGAAATCTAACCACAGGATGCATGATCAGATATAATGTGACTCAAAGAGCACACGTGTTGGCCTCACATGACACACTTGCCAAAAAGTCCCATCTTAGAACCCTGTCCCAGACTTAAGGCTCAGACCCTGAGGGTGGGGCCAGAAATATTTTTAACAAGCTTCCCAGGTGATTCTTGTGCATCTGAATATGAGCTCATGGAAATTTGTTGCATGAAAAATGAATGAAAGAATGAATGAGACAGCAAATGTGGAGCTGTCTCAATGTATTTATCCATTCTCCTACTGAAGTACAGCTAGGTTGTTTCCAGTTGTTCATTTGACAGACAGTGATGTGATGGATTCTTTGTGCTGTCACCTTGTGAGCCTGTGTGAAAGTTTGCAGGGGTTGTATCTGGATGTGGATTTGCTGAGTCATGGGCATGTGTATCTTCCCCTTTTCTAGAATTAACAAATCACTCTCCAAAGTGTTAATAATCATCCACAGCCCTGAAGAGCAGCGAGTTAGAATTCCTTGCTCATTACCTCTTGGACAACATTTATTATCATCAGACTTTTTAGTTTTGCCAGTTCGAAGGATATGGGGTGGCCTCTCACGTGTTAGTTTGTGCTTCTCTGATCATCAGTGAGGTTAAGCATCTTTTCATGTGCTTAATGATGCTTATTTTTTATTGACTTTACTGTTTCTTTTTAGCAGTGAATTTTAAGTTGTAAGAACATATATTTCTTTCAACCTGGGGCTCCTCTCAATAAAGTAATTTTTATTTGAATGCAAAAGAAGTAAGCTGTACACACACTTCTATTTTCTTTCTGAATTTCGCTGGTGCAAAAATGGCCACTCAGCCTGGAAGAGACAACGGCACTTTGCAAAGTGAAGACGCAGGTGGGGAAATCCTTAGAAAGGTCCTGCTCTGCCGTGGAAATGATAGGTCACATCCCAAGGTCAGGACAATCCACCCCATCCAACTCCCTTCTACTGTGGGTTCCGAGGATTGACCCACCTGTTTGTTCCTCGGGTTCTTCCTGTTCCCTGAAAAGAGGGACTTTGTGACCCAGAGTCTTTGCCTCACCTCCAATCTTGGGGTCCCTTAGGAATTGTCAGTAGCTGCCACTAGAAGCCACTCTGACAAACATGGGGAAGGCAGAAGGAGACGGAGAGCCTTTAGCCACCGACAGTGCTTCCAAAACAAAGGAACTGGTGGCAATGCGCAGCTCTCTCCCAGCTGGCTTCACCAATGCACCAGTCATACTTCTCAGCTTACTCTCTTCCCGTCCCCTCACACTCTCTTCTGTCTTTGAATACCCAGGGCTAGTGCTCATGAGTTTCTCTCTTTCTTCTCTTTTATAAGGGGACCTGTCCTCTTTCTCAAACCAGCCACCAAAGTGAGAGTCATCACCCTTCACAGGAAATACCAGATAGATGAGTTGTCACCTCTTATCGCACGGGGAGGTCATCTGCGATTGGCTTCTGATTGAGCCTTCTGGCTTGGTTTTTCCTCCTCCTGTCTTGGAGTAACCACAGGCGAAGTGCAGTTTCCAGATACAATCTCCCCTCTCTACTGTCACTTGTCCATCCTTGCCAGCCCTCATTCCACTACTTGTTTTTCCCTGGACCAGCCAAGAGCCCAGAACAATGATAGGACAAGCAGAAGGGACAGCGGCTTTGGGGACGAGAGGTGGGCAGCTTCACAGCTGGGCAGGAAGGTGAGGGAATGGACTGAGAGCCTTCAGGTCTCTGAGAAACAGTCTTTGAGTAGATTGTAACATTGCTGAGAAGAATCCGTCTGTTGCCAACCGTCTTCCGTATGGAAATGCCCCACTGGGGGGTCCTCTGCCCTAAGAAATGGTGGCTCACTGAGCTAAGGTTCTGCATGGTTGGTTGTCTAATCAAGTCACTCAGCAAATATTCACTGAGTTCCTACCATGTGTCGTATACCATGCAGGGTAGTGCGGGTAGGGGCAGAAGTAATGCAGAGAAACCTGTCTTCATTCCTGCTGTGACTTAGCAGAGAGCAGGACTTTAAGGGAACAAGAGGGACAAGTAAGCTTGGATTTCTGCCGAGAGAAATGTCTGGAACAGCAAGTGTTATGGGAAGGTCAGAGCTGAGTGCCCGAATGACAGGAGAGGGGGCTGGCCCGGCAACAGGCAACAAGTGCCCAGAGGAGGCACAGAATCTGGGAACGGAGGCTTCCCGACCAAAGCTTTTGCCTCTACTTAAGTTTGTCTAGAGCTGGGAAATAAAGTTGGTAATGCACCAAACCCAGTGCCTGGCAGGTGCTCACTAAAGTGTTATTTTTCCTTCCCCCTACATGTCTCTTTTCCTTTCTCCTTTCTCTTTTATTCTTATTCCTTTGCTGTGTCTAATTGGATTCCACCTCTACTTTCCTTCTTAGCATTAGTTAGTGCAGGGGTTGGCAAACTTTTTCTGTAAAGGCCCCAGCAGTAATATTTGAGGCTTTGCAGGCTAGACTATCTCGCTTAGCACCCCTCGGCCGTGCTGATGCAGTGGCAGGGCAGCTGTGGAGCATACACGAATGGACAACAGTGGCTGTGCTCCTCTACAACTGCAGTTATGGGCACGTGAAATTTGAATTTCATATTTTTTTCACAAGTTACTAAATATTATTCTTCTTTTGATTATTTCAATCATTGAAAAACCTAAAGAACATTCTTACCCCCAGGCTCTACAAGAACAGACAGCGGACTGGGTTTGCCTCAAAGGCTGTAGTTTGCTGATCCCTGATTTAGAGCAACAGTTCTTAAGTTTTGGGGTTTACAACCAACCCCAAGGAAAGCTTCACACTGACTCATTCATTCACCCTCCAGGTGTTGTGAACCCTAGGTGCTCTGCCTGCCTGGAGCTATAGCAGAGCCCGGCAGAGCCCTGCCCCCAGGGGCTGACATCCTAACACTAAATAAACAAGCAGAGCAGACCCAGACCCAGTACCAGCTGCGAAGACACAACAGGGTGTTGCGGGAAGCTGGGGGGTGGTTATGCTGGTTCAACTAGGGCAGTCGGCAGGCCCCTCGGAGGCAAGATTGGAGCTGAATGTGAAATACGAGAAGGGGCAGCCGTGAGAAGGGCTGGAGGATGGCTAGAGGCAGAGAGGGAACAGCCGGGGCGAAGGCCGGGCCCAGAGGGGGAGGGGGGGACTGAAGAGGGCCACAGGGGGCAGGCAGGGCTGTCTGGATCATGATAAGGGTGCCCTTGCCCCAGTAAAAGCAATGGCATGAACAGGAAGTGAGTAAAGGGTTTAGGGTGAGACACGACAAAGTCTGATTCACTTCGGCTGTGCGTAGAAGCCCATTCCTAGAAAAATGTTCTTAATACGTGCTTCCAATCGTCATGTTCATTGTGTGTATTTTTAGGGCTTCCATAAGTCTCCCTGGAAGTCCTTCTTACAGAAGTCCAAACCTCAAATCAAAAACCCCAGCGTTAAAGAAAGGAAAAGGTGGTGGAGAGACCCACACTCTGAAAGGATATGGCCTTTGTGTCGCCTGGAAAGTTCTGGATGGTGGTGCTCATCCAAGTCCGCTGCTTCTACCTGGTCTCCTTGGTGGCCCACCCGAGGCGAGGCCTGTTAAAAACAGGTGGGAGGGAGTTGCTCCAGCTTCTGGGGTCTGTCTGTCAACGTGGCTCTGCTCTGGGGCAGGCCCCACGGGTCTCCACGGGTCTGATTGGCCCCGCAGCCAATCAGAATGCTCCCGCGGGGGTGGAGGTGGGGTGGTGAGAGAAAGTCAAGCCTCTCTCTCCCAGGTCCTGGTAGTCATCTCCCATCCACCCCCCACACACATTCACACACACGTGTGCCTGCAGACACACCTCCCTGTTGCCCTTCCCAGCACCCCTGCCAGCTAGCGCAGCGCCAAACCTCTTGGCTTTGCCCCCTGGGCGGTGACCTGGGGGCTGTGCCTCCTTGTGCTCCCCGTCTTGGAGGCCCTGAGTCCAGTGCTCCTGCTCCAACCCAGTGGCCACCTGTGCTCCTGGGGAGCTCTGGAGGCGGAAACCTGCAAGGAGCTGTTAATTACTAACCAGCTGGAGATAGGAGGGAAAGAAGAGAACAATGGAGAAACGCCCAGCCCGGAGCTCAGAGCTTCCCGCCCGCACACGCCAGGACCTCCCTGGCACTGGGGAGCAGGAATCAGACGCAGCTTGTGCACCAGAGAAGTGACAAGCCAGTCTTGGCGGGGCGGGGGCCGCAGCACCCTGGGACCGAGGGTCTGATAGTGGCCCCCTAGGTCCTTTCCCTCAGCCAAGCCTCAGCCCCGAGGACAAACGGGGCAGGTACCCAAGGAGAGCTCCCCTTATCTCTAGAGTCAGGGCCTGGAATCTAGATGGGCCCATTTATTATGCCAGGCCTGTGGGGACACGGAGTTCCAAGATGAATCAGACACGTTCCCTGTCCCAGTGAGCTCTCTGTGGGAGGTGGGAAAAGCAACAGGAACAGATGGAAGCCTTCCAGCAGTCCGCCCGCTGAAGTGGTGGAGGACCCAAGAGGAAGGGTCAGCCCCTGTGGGGAGGCGGGAAGGGCTCCACGGAGATCACCATCACCTCCTTAATTGAGGGTTGCCAGGGTCAGGCATTATCCTCGGCGCTTCCAATGCCAGACATCATCTCTAACCCCACGAGCACCTGCATGGGAGGCACTAGCCCCACTTCACAGATGAGGGCCTTGGTGACTCGCCCGAGGATTCACAGCTGGTGAGTGCTGCAGCTGGGATTCGAACTCAGGACTTCCCGACCTTAAAACCAGTCACTTTCCTTCCAACTGCCCCTTTCCCGGGCTGGTGTCTACAATGTTCTCTGTGGACTATTTCTCCTTCCGCCAAAGACTTGGGTTCCGGAGAAAACAAAAGTTCCAGACTTCCATTCAAGCTGCTGACAGCCATTCCCGCCTTGTATGAATGATGCGGATGGAAGGCATGTTTCTGGGGGGCAGGAAAGTGGGGGGTGGCTGCTGAGAGTACAGAAAAGGATCCCCCAGCCAGAGGAAAGGGAGCCAGCCTTTGGACACCTGGTTCCCAGTTTTCTCCAAGACCCTGCTGACCTGATAGCCCAGAAGGGCTGAATGTTTCTGAGACCTGCCCTGAGAAGCGGGCTTGCCTTCTTTCTGATGTATCAGCAGGATCCGCAGTTACTGCCTTGATCTGTGTTACCTCCTGGCTCTTCAGGATCTTGGAGATAAAAACGCTCTGCCTCCTGAAATCTCTAAGAGGCTTTTAGAGAAGGCAGATCCAAAGGACTGCCAGCTGGAACCTCAGCTCTGCATGGCAGAACTCTGCCCCACGTGCCTGTGGCAGGTTTCCATCTGCTCAGCTCTCACAGCTGCACAACAGCAGGGGTGGAGGTGTGCCCTGGGCTGCTCTGACCATCCTCTTGGCCAGGTGAACTCATCCTTTTGGGTCTCGGGCTGTCCAAGGGTGGTTTGGACCAAGGCTAGCTGGATGCCAGAGAAGAACGTGTTGACGGTTCTGGGGCCAGGGACCGGGACAGAAAGCAGGAGGGCTGCCTTACTATAAGGAAGGCTCTCCATCTACCTTCTGTTGACAGCCAATGGCTTTTGAGTGCCTAATACATGCCAGACACCTGGCATAGTGCTTCATACATGTTAACTCATTAACCCTCCCAATAATCCCATAAAGCAAGTGCTACTATTACCACACCCCACCCCCTTTTTACAGGCAAGAAAACCCAGACACAGTAAGTGGTTCACGGCTACATGGCTGGTAAGTAGCAGAGGTGGGCTTTGAATCCAGGCTGTCTGGCTGCAGAGAGTGCTATACACTGTGTGGACTGTGGTCTGGGGCTGGCCGAGTCAGCATCACCCAGAGCCTGCTAGGAATGCAGAAGCCCAGCCCATCCCAAACCCGGGCTAGCATCTGCATTTTAACACGATGCCCAGGTGATTCGCGTGCACACCACGCTCTGGGAAGTGCTGCCCTGCTGCACCATGTGCTCTCCTCCCAGGGGAGATTTGGTTCCCAAACTCTGGACATTGTGCCAGGCAACTGCTGGAGGCCAGAGACAAATGTCCTCACGGAACTGTTAGCCGTGCCCTTCACCTGGGCCATGCGTGGAGTGGGGTGAGGCGGCGCGAGCCAGGATTCTGGGATCCAAATCCGGCACTGCCACTTGCTGTCAGTGAGACCGTGGCTGAGCCATTTCACCTTCCTGGGCCCCAGGTTCCTCATCTGCAAAATGAGGCAGGTGAGCGGGAAGCTGCCCGGGGCCGTGATGGATTCTGTATGCGCAGAGCTGGGCACTCACCAGACCCTCAGACAGGGTCTGCTGAAAGAGCGAGGAGTGAATGAGTGAGGGTGCGGATCACCACGTAGGAAAACTGTCTGATCACAAGGAAACAGCCTCCCCGCGCATCTCCAAGTGAAGAAGAGAAGCACTCCAGTGTAAGAGAGACAAGAGTCCCCCCTCTGTCAGGGAGGAGGCAGGGCCTTCCCACAACCCTCGTCCATGCAATGGGGCCCTCCGTTGCCCCTCTCGGTGCTCCTCCCTTGTCTCAGTTTATTTCTCTCAGTGAAATTCTGCCTCACATCTGTGAGTCACTGGATAGCTCTGGCCACACGTCCAGTGTGGGTAGAGATCGGGGCTGGCGGGGAGAGTGGTGAGGAATGCCTGTGGCCTCTGACTTTAGGGACCGCACACGTTGAAGGGAACGGGGCAAATAAGGTCTGGACAGCACGGATTGTGCTCCCTCATCTCACTCTGCTTTCTCCGCGCCCCCCCCCCCCCCGCCATGTCTTCCCTGCAGACCACGCTGAGTCTCTCTTGGCTTTGTTGTCGTTAGCGCCATCGAGTAGATTCTGACTCCCGGTGACCATGTGGACAGCAGAGCTGGGCCCTGCCTGGTCTTTCTGCTCCATCCTCTGCACTTCTGGGGCCATATCAGACAGTGAGTGCTCCACTGCAATTCACAGGGTTTTCATGGCCAATTTTTTTTGGAAGTGGGTGGCTATTTCCTTCTTTCTAGTCTGTCTTAGTCTGGAAGCTCTGCTGAAACCTGTCCACCATGGATGACCCTGCTGGTATTTGAAATCCCAGTGGCAGAGCTTTCAGCAACACAGCAGCACGCAGCCACAGGATGACAATTGGCAGATGGGTGGTGTGGGTCCCTGATCAGGACATGAACCTGGGCCATGACGGTGAGAGTGATGGATCTGAACTGCTAGACCACCGGGGCTGGCTCCCTCTTGGTTACCCAGATAAACAACCAATCCTGTGTTAATACCGGCCGGTATTTCGTTAGCTCTCTCTCCAAGCCAGTCGCTGTATGAGCACTTTATGTATGTTAGGTCATGGAATCCTTCAGACAACCTGGGGACGCACAGGAACCACTGTTACCTCCACTTTATCGCCCAGAGACCGAGGCTCAGAGTGGTTAGGCTGCTTGCCTGAGGCACCTCAGTCGCTTCCTTGTGGTGAGCCTGGGATTTGAATCCCGGTTTGCTCAACTCCACAGCCCGAGTCCTAAACCTATACTGACGGCCTCGATAAGATACCTGTGGGTTGTTCCTCAGCCATGCAGGAGGGCACTGAGCAGGAGTTTCCAACCAAGAATGTCGGCTTCCTGACCCAGCTGATCCTCAGACTCTCAGGAGGAGCACAATGCAGCTTTCTAGGCCCCTCAGTGCCTAACTCAGCAAGGCTGTGTGGGCCCAGGCACCTCATATTTTGGAGGAGCTCCCTAGGGGTCTCTGATGCAGACCCTGTGTGGGCCCCATCGACCTGGGGAGAAACCAGGTCAGTGGGGTCTGGGTGCAGCTCTTTCTCATTGAGAAAAGGAGGAGGGCACTGGCTTCCGAGAACGAAGGGTAATTAACTTTGAGGGAGCTTCCCGCCATGACCTTTGCCCTCAGTGAAAGTGTGGAGATTGAGATAAGGGAGATAAATCACAGTGGCAGCAGGGAGGAAGGGCAGGGTGTTTGCTGTCGGGCTCCAGGCTCAGCTCCTGTGGCCTCTCTCCTGGAGACCACAAAGGGGGAGCCCAGTCGTGCTGGTGGGTGGGAGGGGGACACGAAGGGGCCAGGTGTGGGATTAATTAAAGCATTAAGCAGTGAACCTTTGGGCTGTCCTGATTCTGGTTCTTACAAGCCCAAGAACAAGGTGACACGAGCGCGTCTGGGTCTTGAGATGGAGAAGTGCTCTTGGCCACTCTTGGTACAGCCTTGTTCAAGTCTCCCGAACAGCCGGCACGTGGTTGCCTCCGTGGAGCACCCATCCTTTTAGTCTCCTAGGGCCATCTTTTTTCTTTTTGGTGAGGAAGATTGGCCCTGAGCTAGCATCTGTGCCTATCTTCCTCTATTTTGTATGTGGAATGCGGCCACTGCATGGCTTGATGAACGGTGTGTAGGTCCACACCCGGGATCCAAAACCACAAACCCTGGGCCACTGAACTGGAGCACGTGAACTCAACCACTACATCACCGGGCCGGCCCCCTAGGGCCTTTTTTAAAAGGACTCACTGATTAAAGAATTTACACTTATTTAAAAAGCAACTCTATCACCACCTTTAATGGAAAATGAGTGTTCCTTGCCACATATAGACATTAACTGGGAATAAACAGGATGAAACACAACAATGGAATTCACTTCTCACTGGATCCCGCAGCCAGGCCCTTTTTGTCAAAAGGGGATAGCAGCCCCCAAAGCCTCCTTAAAGTCTGTGAAGGATTGAAAGAGGCCTGGAAAGGGCACACATTTCTCACTGTGTGGCTCAGTATTGTTGAATTCCAGGCCCAGGGATCGTCTAGAATCATGTCACTTTTAAATGCCGCAGCGCTGGAATGTAAGCAGGGTTTTGTTTTTTTTTTTTAAATCTACTTTATTCATTGCTCTATTCCTAGAGCCTGCAACAGTGCCTGCAACATAGTAGGTGCTGGCGTATTTATTAAAAACACGGATGGTGGGGCATGTGGGTTGTTTGCTCCATTCGTTATCTTCTTTCCAGACTGAGAAGCAGAATGTCGAAGTGGGGGGGCCTCAGACTGGCAGTCAAATGTCTTGGTTCTTTGATTCTGGCCCAGCCACTCGCTTGGGACTGAGAACTCCGGGAAGCCGCCCTGAGGCCTGCCCCCCCCTCAGCTTCTTCCCAGTCCTTGGCTGCACGCGCCCCCTTGTGTGGTGAGGACCAGTGAGATCGGGGTCGGCGAGGGCTTTGTGCTCCGTAAAGCCCTGTGCACGAGGGGAGGGTTGAGTTATTGTCAATGGCAGGGGAGGTGTCTGATTGTGGCCTGGTGACTTTGTGCGCCCAAAACCTGATTCTAGAACATTTTCTTTGCCTCTTCTGAAGGAGAACCTGCTTGCTTCCCTTCTCCTCGCGTTGGGCAATTGTGCTGACATGAGGGATGCAGTCAGACCTCACCCTGTTGAGACTGTTCCATGTTCTCCCGACTACTGGGAAGGCTGACCCAGGCAGGTTGTGACACCATCTTCCCTGTGTTTATTTTTAGTGGAAACATTACTATATTGCTACTACTATTAATAGCAATATTACTCCTACTAATAATGTAAGGAGACATCGCTGGTCTGGAGTTGAGCCAGTCCTGTCAGGAGGCAAGGGAATGGACTCCTGCCCTCCTGACCTCCTGAGACTAGTCACAGCACTCTGGTTCATTATCACTCCCCATGTAAACCTGAGGGTGTCCTGTTTTTCCTCCTAAGGAGTTGTGGTTAGAACCTGCCAGAAATTTCTCACAACACACCTCCCAGTAGTCACTGCCCTTTATAACATATCTTGTCATTCAAGGCTTAAGATTTCCCAGACAATGGCAGCGAGGGCCTGGCCCTGTGGATGAAGGTAGCAAGATTTATGTGATAGGCTCCAGGGCTGCAAGGCTAAGTCCCATTGCTGAAGTCTGACACCTGTCATCGACCGTGGGGTGACAGTCATACCATGTCATTCCCCATCATCAATGACATATTTAGGAATTCCTATAACTCACCAGCCACTGTGCTCATCCAGCTAGGGAGAGAGACAAGCAAATAAACCATTACATGCATATGCAGTGCAGTAAATGCGAGAGAGGAAGACACGGAGAAGGGAGCCAGCACCTCAGGGTCTGGGTGTGGGGGGGATAGTGGCAGGGTGAGGCGATCAGGAACGGCTCCCAGAGGAAGCGATGTCTGCACTGAGATCTGAAGGATGAGTAGCAGTCAGCCAGGAGACGGGAGTGAGTGTGCTCTGGGCGGGTGGTGCAGCATGTGGAATAGTTGGTGGGGTGGTGGGCGGAGACAGAGAGAAATGGGAGGGTGCCTGCCTCTTTGGGGTACTGATCAGAGTCAATGGAGTCAATATGTGGTGGGCCGGGTGAGAAACAGCTGGAGATGAGGCTGAAGAAATAAGTGGGTGCCAGGTCCCAGGGCCTGGGAATCATGTTAGGGGCTGGACTTGCTTCCAAAGGGCATGGGAGCCATTGGAGGGTGTTAAACAAGCAGATGCGTGTTATAGGAAGGCCTCTGAGATCTCCTCTTCTCCATCCTGTGGCTCTGAGGACAGATCCCTAAGAGCATCTTGGGCAGAAGTTCATGTGACATACCTAGGATGGGAGTGGTCCCACTGCCACACTGGGGTTTAGGCTCGGCTCACATAGAGCTTAGAGCAAGGTGGTGACAAATGACTCATCCCCAAATGACACAATGAAGCAGTCATAGGAAGGAGGCACCTGTTCAGGTCTTGCGCACGTGGTTTGCTGATGGACTACGCATTTAATTGTTGAACAGGATGCAAGCCCTTGTCCTTCTCAAACGCTTTTTAATCTCTCTTCTCCACCATGCCCTTCACCTCCCCTCCACTCTGCTCGTCTCCCCTCCACCCTCAGCTTTCTCAGCCATGCCCAGGTATTCTGGTTTTCACCGTGTGCCAGAGAGGATCTGAGGCCAGCGTCACTTGATTTTGGCCACAGAAGAAATACTGCAGGGGTCAGCTGGGAGGGCTGGAAAGGTGCCTGGTACGGGTGGTGGTGGGCGACCTGGGCTTCTAGTCTTGGCTCTACCGACCACTGGCCGTTTGCCACGGGGCAGACCACTTTTCCTCTGTAAGTCTGTTTCCTCCTCTGTACAATGAGGATAATCTCATGGGGATGGTGTGAGATTGAAATGACGTTTTATTTGTGAAAGTGCTTCATACACTGCAAACCTCTGAGTAAATGTTTATTCTGGGTTATTATGCATTGCTTTGCTAGAGGATTCTACCAGATGGATGGCAGGGAGAGAAACAAAGAGATCTGTTGTGTTGGGATATTTCTGTCATTTAGATATAAATATACACCTGTAACGAAATTTAAACAAAGAAGAATTCGAACTTTCCTCCCAGTCCCGCCCCTAGCAGCAACTATTAATTGTTGATTGTATATTCTCCCAGACATACACAGAGTACATAGATTTAAGCAAAAAAAATACAATCATATTGTAAGCCTTGTTCTTTAGCTTGTTTTTTCACTATTGTGGGAGATCAGAATTGGCTACCACAAAATGTGTCTCTTTGACATGAGGATTATTTTGGGCTAATGAGGATTATTACTTTTAAAAGCTTCAGACGTGGGAGAAGCTCTGAAAAGCAGAATTTACGCCTTGTAAGAGACATTTACATTTGTAAGGGAAATCTCCATCTGTAAAGGTATCTCCTTCTCTGTACCAGGAAGAAGGGGGGATGACCTTCTCTCTAGAAACTCTTATAAATATGGAAGGCGAGGACTTAAACCTGCATAATAACCTTACTCTAGTTTACTGTGCTTTTCTGGTACTGTCCCATAACTGACTCCCCTCACCCCCAACATTCTCCTTTTTCTTTAGCTGAAGATATTATTCAAGATGGGAGCCTCCGCCATTTTGTCAAGTTATACAGTTTTTCTTGGGTCTCTTCCATGTATACATGTTATAAAGCTTTATTTGATTTTCTCCTGTTATTCTGTCTTATGTGAATTTAATTTGTAGCCCAGCCAGAAGGACTCAATGGGTAGAGGATATGTCTTCCTCCCCTACACTATATATGGACATTTTTTAATGTCATAGCATATAGATCTGTCTTTCTAATATTCGTAGTATCAGTGGACCATAGTTTATTTAAGTATTCTCCTATCAATGAACACTAATGTAATTTTCAATATTTCATCATATATTTCTGTGGTCTTGTGTACATATATGCTCTATGGGAAAAATTCTGAGAAATGGGGTTGCTGAGTCAAAGGATATGAACATTAAAATTTTGATAGGTACCACCAAATTGCTCTCCATAAAGATTGTACAAATATACCCTCCCACAAACAGCACACTGGCCTGCCCATGCCTGAGCCAACCATGGGTGTTACCAGTTCTGTTGGGGCTTTTAAAACTAGGAAAACGTCCTCCTCCTCCACTGGCCACGTGGGCCACTGAGCAGGTTAATTCCACAGCTCCTCTGCCTGACAAGCAGAGTGCTCTATGACAGCCGTGGGCAGGGGCCATCTGAGAAACGCTTACCCGATAAAATGGTAGGAAATATATACATAGAAATATATGGAAAACTTGCTTTGAGGGTTAAATGGAGTATCCACATTTCCAAACGTTAAATCTAGAAGCAATGGAGTAATCTGCTTTAAACATTCTACCTGACACAATAAAGTATCATTGTTATAGAAAGTTATTTTTTTTAATCGTGCATATTTTAAAAAAATTTTTATTTATTTATTTTTTTCCCCCAAAGCCCCAGTAGATAGTTGTATGTCATAGCTGCACATCCTTCTAGTTGCTGTATGTGGGACACGGCCTCAGCATGGCCAGAGAAGCGGTGCATCGGTGCGCACCCGGGATCCGAAGAATCCAGGCTGCCAGCAGCAGAGTGCGCGCACCTAACCGCTAAGCCACGGGTCCCGCCCAGAAAGTTCTGACACACAGATCTTTGCTGTGTTTGGAGGGATGGTAGTTAGAGGGAGGAGGAAGGTGTGGAGAAGATGTGAGGTGTTCTGTTTAAAAAAGTGACTTTGTCATTGTCAAGCTGTGGCTGGTCACATGTCCTGGTCACATCCAGGCCTTTGGTGTCACAAAATGCAAAATGCCAGTAACCAAATATCATTTCCACGGTAAGTGCCTGTGACCTTCTGGTGCTGTGTGCAAGTGAGAGAGTGAGCACTCTCGGAAAGGGCAGGAGGGCAGGGCGAGGGAGGGAGAGAAGGGGCCTCTCCTGCCCCTGAAACCTACAACAAGGGGCCACTGGAAAGTCCCAGGACCTGACCACTGACAATGGAGGTGCCACTGCTGTCATGTTTGGGATAACCAAAGACTTAGAAACCTGAGGTTGGGGTTGGTCGCCAATTGACTGGCCCCATTTAACATTTTTATTTTATTATTTTATTTTATTCTTGGTGAGGAAGATTGGCCCATGAGCTAACCTCTATTGCCAATCTTCTTCTTTTCGATTGAGGAAGATTGTCTTTGAGCTAACATCTGTGCCAAACCTCCTCTATTTTGTACATGGGACACCGCCACAGCGTGGCTTGATGAGTGGTGTGTAGGTCCACGCCTGGGATCCAAACCTGTGAACCCCGGCCACTGAAGCAGAGAGCTTGAAATTAACTGCTACACCACTGGGCTGGACCCTTGACTGACCCTATTTTAAAACTCTCGTATGCAGGAGGGACAGGGTGTTAAGCCCAACAGACTATGGGGAGGTGGTGATCAATGGAAACTGTGTAAGACAGATGGCTGAGAACTGGGAGAGGAGGCAGAATTCAGAATTATAGGAACAATAAATCAAATAACTGACAAAAGTAGCCCTTTACATGTATTGTCTAATTTAATCCCTTAACTACCCTACAGAGTTAGTACTGTTATAGTCCACACATATTTAATAAACGAGGAAGTGGAAGCTCAGAGAAGTCAAGTCACTTGGCCAAGGTCACACAGCTACAAGTAGCAGATCTGGAACAGAAACTTAGGTCCATCTGACCCTAAACCAAAATGCTGAGTAGAGCCTCTATGTCGGCATGGCAGGGCTCAAATTGGGGGTGGGGGTTGGTGATGTAGATTGCTGGATATGATAGTGGTAGGTGTTTGTTTTATCTTGATGAAAAATGAGCTATTTTTACCCTGTTGTAGGACAACACGAAGAACCATGACTTCCATTTTTCAACCGCGTTGCTGATTTTTGTATATTTGACAATTCTATTACACTCCCGACAGCACGCTCTTCTCCTGCCCTTTTCGAGAATTGTGGGGGCAATATTGGGGTCTTCGGCATGGACTTGTGGAGGGAGGAAGGCAAGCCGATTATGCAGCGCGGTGGCCAGGACGGTGGGGTTTATTTCTAAACTTCTGGTTGGGTCTGCAGTGGCCTGGTGCAGCCTCTAGGCCTCCTGGAGGCCTTGGGGGTGGTGAGTCGCTGCAGTGTAGGCCAGCCGGCCCTAGCCCTCACGCTGCCTCGCCTGCCTGTCGCTTCCTGCGCCACGGGCTGCTGCCTGGCCTTGCTCTCGCTGTGAGCTGCCCTGTCCTCGGCCCCTCTGGATGCCCGGGCCACCCTCAGGCTCCCATGTGCTCACGCGGACTGGTGGGGCGTTTGCTCTCGCCTTGGAAGGCAGTGCAGTAGGGGAAGGAGGAGGCGCTCCCATGGAGAGAGCGCTCCCCTGAGAGCCCCCCCCCGTCCAGGCACATGTAAGGAGGGGTGAGCTGAGACTTGTGGAACCAAGTACGCTAGCACAGGGTGACCGACCCACGAGTCAGGCACATTCACGTGTGTCATTTTGCTGAAAGCTTTACAGTGCAGGTTACAAGAGATAGAACACATGGGGAATGAGGTAAAGAGGGGTACAAAGCAAATTTTGGCCAAATTTCCCAACTTCTCTAAGCCTCTATTTCCTCAACTGTAAACAGAGTTAAAAATAGTACCTGAATTAAAATTAAAGGGCTTTTGAGAGGAGTTGGTACAAAGATGCAAGTATAGTGCTTAGCACGTTTACTCCATGAGGGTGGTGATGATGCTGCTGGGACAAACCTCATGCCCATTTCATAAATGGGAGAACTGAAGCTCAGGTTGTCCAAAGCGGCATAGCTAGTAAGTGGCAGAGTTGGGATGAAAACCCCAGTCTGTCTCCAGGCCAAGACCCCCTTCCTCTGTGATGGACAGTCTGTAGGAATTAGTCCACACAGTCGACTGCTGTGGGCTGAAGAACAGTCTGTCCAACTACAACGGTTCGTTGGCCCAGGGTGGTTCCCTGTGTTCTCCTCAGTCTGAGCTGAGAGCAATGCAATGAGATTATGTCAATATTTCCTCAGGCTCCTGGTAAAGCCGGCAGGTTTCAGGGTAGGCCATCCACCAGCAAGCCAGGGCTCGCCTGCTCATCCCCCTTCTTGCCAGGGCTGGGCAGATCGCCTGGTGCCCAGCCAACGCCACTTCCTTCTCTCTGGAGGGTGAAGGGCGGGGGGCTCCTGCTGAGGCCCGGGGAGAGGCTGTCTCCTACCCATGGTCAGGTGGGGTGAGCGATAGCGGCTCTGAGGGCAGGCAGCCCTGGTTTCTGTCTGGCCTTCCCAGCAGTGTGACTTTGGGCAAGTTACTGAATCTCTCGGCTGCAATTTCCTCATCCTGAAAACCGGGGATTATACTGCTACCTTGAGGGGCTGCTGTGAGGATTAAATGAGAAATTGCATGTAAATAAAGTACTTAGCATCTGGCACATAGTAAGTGCTGAATAAAATGGTAAGACAGAGCCCGGTAGATTGTGGGTTTGGTTTACAGCACTTTGCTAGCAAGTCTCTTGTTTCCTGCCAATCAGACTGGTGAGAGGACATGCTGTGGCCATATGCTCCTTGTCACATCGGCCTCCAGTAGAGAGCCACTCAGCGGGCATTAACCATTCACAGGTCCTTTGATTCAACCGTAGCTCTTCGTTTGTATGCTGCTCTCAGTCCAGCCTCCACAGGCGTTAATAACAGCAGTAATTTAGGGCACACTGCTGCACTCCCTAAACACGCATCACCTCTTTAATCTCCACCGCAGCCCCGGGGGATGGCTTAGCCCCATTTGCAGATGAGAAAACGGACTCAGAGATGGTCGGTACCTGCCCAAGGACTCAGACATGGTCGGTACCTGCCCAAGGACTCAGAGATGGTCGGTACCTGCCCAAGGACTCAGAGATGGTCGGTACCTGCCCAAGGACACACAGCTTGCTGGAGATCCGACTGCAGCACAGTCTATGAGACAGGCAGCTAACCTGACCAGTCCGCCTGGTATGCCCAGGACCGCGGGGTTTCCTGGGATGCCGGGCGTTCGGCGCTAACACTGGGGAAGCCTGGGATGAGTTGGTTGCTCTACCTGCAGCCTCCCTGCTGAGGGTAGACAGTGGTTCTGGGGAAGAGGGGGGCTGAGAGAGAGGAGAAGAGGGAGATGCAGGGGAGGAAGGCTGGAGCGCCTTTGCACTGCCTCTTTCTGGGAAGACGTCGGGGCTTCTCCCCCTCCTGATGGTGTTCTCAGGCTCCTCTTCCTAGCAGTTGTGCAGAGCTTGCTCTGTCGGGGCTCCGCGTCTCCTGTGGTTCTGATTGCCATCGGGAATTAGGGTTGTCTGTGCCTGAGGTGTCTCACCCTGAGGCCTGAGGAGCCTCAAGCCTTCACAGTGGCAAGAGCAGCCCCTGGGGACCCTGAACTTGACCTCAGGCCCCTGCCCACCACGCACCATCTGGGTAACCTCTGGAGAGATGACAAGCCCCGTGGAGTCATTTCAACCATCTTGTCAGCATCACACATTCCAGGGGTGTTGGAAGGATCTGAGAAGACACACAGAGGAAGCAGTTTCTAAAATGCCAGAATCACACAGGATGTGTGGCTCATGTACTGCTTCTAGATCTCCGCGCCCCAACTCTGGGGTTTCAACCTCTGAAAAGTGCCAATTCAACGTCTTGCTACTTGGTAGAAGTCACATCAGGCCTTTCTGGGGGAAGGACAATGAAGACCCGATCTGCCCGGGTTACCCAGGCTGGCTGGGGGAGAGCAGAGTCCCAAAGCAGCCTCACATGGCAGAATAGGAAACGTGCTGACATCCCACTCCCTTAGAATTCACGTTCTGTGAGGGTAGGAGTTTTTGTCTTTTTTTCCTCCTATGGCAGAATCCCCATTGCCTAGCATAGAGCCTGGCATGGGGTGGAATCTCAATAAACGTTTCTTGAATGTGACTCCTGAGTGGTTCCAAGTACAAGCAAATTGTTTCAGGGGATTTCACTCCAATGAAGCAATTGGGGAAGACTGAATGGAGAAAATGGGTTGGGTTCCATGGGGCAAAGATGGGGGAAAGGATGGTCTGTGTGGTGGGACAAACAGGAAGCAGGGACACGTGCATAAGGGACGTGGGTCCACCCCTGTGTCTGGGATGTACCCTGTGAGGTACAGTTGGAGACTATGGGACTTCAGACATGGTGGAGACCACAGGGTGGAGGACTGGTCAATGGCATGCCCTCAGGGACTGTAGAATGTCTATCTTTAAGCCAGTGTTTCCCAAATTTCAAATGGTAATCACTGACATTTTATTGTCACCATTTTGCCCTGTCTGTATACCTACCTATATTATTTACTCAATAATTTTACTTACATTGACTCTCCTTTTTACTTTACTAAATTTGTCTTCACATCAAAAACATATAACTGTTAAAATAAAAATTACTATTTGCACTTAAAATCATCTTATCTACCATCCTTGGTAGGTGTACTTCCCTCTGAGGAACACAGCTGCAGGGAATGAGGAACTGGCAAAGATTTTTTTTGTGTGTGAGGAAGATCAGCCCTGAGCTAACATCTGTCGCCAATTCTCCCCTTTTTGCTGAGGAAGACTGGCCCTGGGCTAACATCCGTGCCCATCTGCCTCTACTTTATGTGGGACACCGCCACAGCATGGCTTGCCAAGTGGTGTGCGCCCGGGATCCGAACCCCGGGCTGCCCCAGAGGAGCGCGCGCACTTAACCGCTACACGACCGGGCCGGCCCCCAAAGATTTTTGAATAAGGGAATGATCTAGTGGCTTTTTGAGAAGGCTGCAAACCTGAAGAATGGGAGTGTATATATAAAATTCTGGTTCAATTGTGACTAAAATGGTAAGAAATCTCACCAGGTGAGTTTTGGGGGCATTTTGCAGTCTCTCTATGGGCATCAGGTTAAAACACACAGGAACTGCTCCCTCTCTGTCTCTTTCCGCTTTGGTTTCACCTTACCCTCTTTCCCAGCAACTCTGCCTTTCTGCCTTGTGCTTGTGCCAACAACTCTGAGGAATGGAGAGGGACTGCGGCTAGGGGACTGAACGGTCTGCTCCGACTGAGGCTGTGCGTTGTGCACTGACCCAGGGTGGGTCTGGATGCCTGGCGATTGTGTCCGTGTTGGCATAGTGCTGTAGCTTCCTACCTCGTCTTACCTGCATGTTCAAAGAATGTTACCCCCAGCCAAGGCTCAAGTTCACAGACCATTGACCCATCCCCTAGCAAGCCTATTTTTCCCAGCTGTGCATTTAGCTTCTAAGTTAAGGTGACCTGCCAAGCTGGAAAAAAAAATGAATTAGCAAAAATCAGACACTGGCCAAGGGTACCCCACCCCCACCACAACCACACACAATCGTGAGATCTAAGGTTGGGATCCGTGAGGTTTTCTACTCTAGTGGTTCTGGCAACTCCTGGAGAACCACAAACTGGTGAATTTGAGGACCGTAAACCTTGGGCAGACTTTGAAGTCTCCTGGTGTTGATGGAAAACGTCCACAGCAAGCTGATCACGCCCTTTTTGCACACTCACCTTGTCAGGGGTAGCTCCTGTCCCTGGTCCCCATAGCCCATTCTTTCCAGCATAACAGAGCTCAAGGGCCTCTATGTTTCCACTGTAACAGAGTGGGTAGACTGCCTGGTCCCTTTAATAGCAGGGCTGTCCTCCCAAGAGAAGTTTTCAGATGAACCAACTTTGAAGATTTTTGGTTCAGTTTGCAGAGAAGTTCCTTATTTCAGTTTTACTGTACACCCACCTACAGAATTCTTTTTGGTTCTCAGAATTTCAAAGCAATTAACCTCCAACCTTAAATCAGGATTCTCATAAAACTTTCCTGGGGCACTGTCATAAAAGAAACTAGCTCTCAAAATAGGTCTGCTTGGTATCCTCTCCTTGTCCAGGAAGACAGATTGACTAATTCCAAACCCTGAACTCACATGTGGTTGCTAAGTATGGGGGTGGGGAACAGAAAGGGGAGAAAAAGCATAGACGTGCCACAATACATGTGGGGAGATTTCATCTGGATTTCCCCCAAATATGGAATTATTCAGAAATAGTTCCAAGGGCTTCTTTCTTGACGTTCCACCAATGTGCAGGTGCACATGTTTTGAATGGACTGAATGGATAATTTATTCATGCAAATATTTTTTGCATAGTCCCAATGGATGAGCTTGTCAACTCTTGTTTATCGTTTTCAGAAGGTTTCTAGATGAAGTCTTTCTAGAGACATGAGCAGGTCTAGAATTCCTAATTTCTATGTAGAAGGCATTAGGAGCAGGATTGGTTGATTAGCATTTTACATTTTCTTGAGTCACTCTCTCAATTGCTTATGAAGAATGGGGATTGAGAAAGTGATGGCAACTCCTAGTCTTAACTAGGTTCCACTACTGCCCTCAACCTTCATGTTTAATGCCTTCACCATCACTCCAACTCTTTGCTCTATTCCTCTGCCATTTCTGGATCCAGATGCCTAAGTGCTTCTCACTGTGGTATGTAGCCTGCCCAGTGCTATTAGTCTGGGGGTGGCAGAGTGACCTTTGTGTCAGAAGAGTCTTATGACTTCCCAGGCAAGTCACAACTTTTTCCAATGGGTTTCCCCTCAATTCTTATTCTGAGCACTTAGCTTTTTAAATATTTGGTATTAAAGGGCAGGGGCTGCAGGCTGTCCTATAAGACCCAGACATGTTTGCTTATTTCATACTTTTTTCATTTCAACTTTACAATCTCACCCTTCTAAGAAACATTCACATTTCCAATTGCCTTCCAGAAGTACGCTTGGTTTTCCACGTTTGTGTAAGATATTACAGTCCAAATTTCAACAAGCTCTTAAGCTTCTCTTTTTTGAAGAGGGTTGTGGTTAAGAGATCTTGTCTTGGGATGACACTGGCTTTGGGCTGAGCTCCAGCCACTTGCTTTCCTGTGTGACCTTGGCCAAGTTACTTATCAGGCTTGTGAGGCTCAGTTTCCTCATCTATAAAGCAAGAATAGTATCAGTACCTTTCTGATGGAGTTTTGAGGATTACATGAAGTGATGTAAGTTAAATTCTTAATTGAGTGAGTAAGACATGGCTAAAACTTAATCAATGTGACTAGTTATTACTACTCTTCCTTTTTCCTATAACTTTTCCAGCTTCACCCCCTTCTTCTACTTTGTCTTTGGAAACGTGGAGAGTTAGTTCTCTGACCACCCATATGTAACTGCGTATATCGCCACGAGGATCTCTTGGGATTCAACTCCATACTTAGAGGAGAGAGTGAAACTTTCCTGAGAAAGTGCCAGGCACCCGCTAATGTTTCATACAGTTTCTCATTTAACTCCCCATACAGCTCACTGAGAACGCTTATATCCCCAGGAAACAGATGGGGAAACTGAGACTTAAAGTTTAAGTAAATGTGACAAGGTTGTCTTGGTCTGTCTGCCCCCAAATCTATGTCCTCTCCACTCCTCCAGGCAGTTACTGGGAAACCTGGGCCATCTCATTTTTTTAGGGTGAGGGAATAGGTTTGAACATCTCTAGTTTCCAACACCACAGGTTCTCCCAGATAATTAGACATTTTAGATGGTGATTTTACACATTTTCTACTTGCAGCTGTCTCTCATGGTCCTGGGGTGAAAGAGACCAGGCACCAAGACCTTCACCAAGGTCAGCTCTCTTAAAATGTCCTCTTGAACAGTAGGAATCGAGTCTTCTGGTTTATCATTAGTGGAATGATATGGGAGCCCACAACATATAAATAGATGGTGATGGACGAAAAATTGATTATTGTCTCTGCGATCATCCACCCCTGAGGGTGCCAATTTGGTAGGTGTGGGGAGGAAGTCCTGAGTGTCAAAGGTGATTCTGACGCTCCATTGGCTTAGGGCAAGGACACTGAGTCAGAAGGACAATATAGCAGAGAAGGCTGAGCGCCTGTGGGCGGAGGGAAGGGCAATCAATTAGGGGAGGCTGCAGCAGACTCACTTCCAATCCATATGCAGCAACATCTCTGTATTCTGTTTTATATTTTGGGTTCCATGATAGTGGAAAAAGAGTTCTTATGCTAAAATAATATATAAAACAACTGCTATAATTATAAGAAACTCTTCCCTACACAAAAAAAGAAGAAAATACTGGTTGCAAGAAGGTTGTCTGGAAGTAGCCAGCGTTTGCCTGGTCTTCCCTCTAGCTCTGAGACTGAGGGACGAGCCTTCTTGAAGACCCTGATGGAAATACTGTTTAGATGCTCAAAGAAGTTTGATTCAAGAACCAAAGTGCTTATCCCAACAGTGAAGTTGGCGTTAAGTCAGGGCACCACGTAAAGCTGTTTGTGAGGAAAGATAAGGCCAGAAAGAGAGCAATAACACATAGGTGAGGCAGAAGGAGCAATCCAGGGGTGAGATGAGTTAGGCAAGAGTGGAGGTGTCTTGAGAATAATTAAAATATGAAGGAGGAGTTCAGAAAATTCATCGTTGGTCCATAGGTAAGATTGGCGACATATTCAGATGCCTGAGGGGTATTTGTATGTGTGCATGCTCATGCATGGGTCATTCTTTCCAGAAATGATGAGCCACCCTCCCCCCCTCCAGCACTGAGGGGGAGGTTCTACCACTCAGCAGTTCAGTGGTAAATGCCATTGGCAGAGGAGTTGCTCAATGTGTAGGCACAGACGTGATGGCAAAAGACCTGTTCAGAAGGTGCCATGCAAATCTGTTAGGACAGCTGTCAATGTCAGACCTCCCAAACAGAACTCAGGTGACACCCTCAGAGCCCACGAAGCTCCTCAGAGGATTCGAAGATCCCCAGGAATTTAATCTGAGTCAAAATGTAAAGATTTTGGAAATGTGGCCTTTAGACGGGAGTAGGGTAGAAGGCGAGATGATATTTATTAACCCTAGCTCCGTATTTGACTCTAGACAAGGTAATTGATGATAATATTCTGCTCTAATTCCCCCTCTCCCGCCTCCCCCAACACAGACAGAGGCTCTTATTCCTGTCAGTCTCACAGTAATATTTTTGTGTGGCTCTCACTAAATAGTTGGCATGTTCTGCCCTGGAGGTAACTCCATGTCGTCAAGAGGGGATAACAGACAGAAACATATACCAACACACACTTGCTTTCAAAAATAACTACAGGGCCTCTAGTCAGAAGGTGCCATGCAAAGTAAGTGAGCATCCTCTTTCTTGCAGCTAAGCACACAACTCTCGCTAACCTTGTCATCACAGCCTGTGCTGGTATTAAGAGAGACCCCTCAGGGCACAGAGATTCTTTGTCTTGGCCTTGATTTAGGAATTAAGGTCCTTGGGGTTCTTTGGTTCTGTGGTGTGGATCTTCTAGTAAACAATCCAACTGAACCCAGGGTCCCCAGGCCACGGCACACAACTGGCCTGGTTCGCTCTGCCCCCCTTTTCCTCTGTGGGAACCGGCATCAGGACACCACTCAAATGCTTGTGTCTTTGCACAGGTCTGAGACAGTGATAGGGCCTTGACCTGTGGGGAAGACCGGGAAGATTTCTGTGAGAGTAGCTGGGTTTGTAGAGTTGGTTCTAGTTCTCAGTACTACCTTCATCTTGACCTGAGGGCAAGCTGCTTTGCCTCTCTGAAGTCTTACAGTCCACAAAACCCCGGCAATCAGCCTTGTCTCCTCACTCTGTCCACTTCTCTAGGTCTTTATCAGTCTCCCAGAGCATCCTGGGAACATAGAACAAATGGAATCTATGCTGGAGTTGGAACTCTGACATGATATGAGACTCCTGAAACTAACAATGTGTCCGTATAAAGGCTCTGGTAGGTTTGATGTTTTTGTGGTTACACTTTTAAACTTCTTATCCATGAGAGACATGCTTGATACATTTGGGACTTCTGCAGTAGAAGACCTCAGCATCAAATCCAACTTTTAGAATTCTCAGTTAAAATTCAGCACTTCCCTCCATTCCATCTATCTCTGTCTCTCTCTCTCTCTGTCTCTCTCTCTCTCTTTCTATTCATCCACCTATCTAATTTGATACAAGTGCTGTCTTGTTGAAGTTGACCGTAGGATAAAAGACCACATACTTAGAAGGAATTTCTCTATGGATGCAACATGCCTAAAATTCTAGCTTTTTGGGGGGGGGAAGGGAGGATGTTGTTTTTGTTTTTCTTCTAGGAGGTTCAACTAAGTCCCAAGTAAAGAAAAGAACCAATACTTGATAAGAACTCACTAAGTACCAGATCCATTGTTAGGTGCTTTATATACATAAAGACTCCATGAACAAAGTGGCTTGTGAGTATGTGGTGACATCTTTCCGTCCTCTTCACCACCACCATCCCAAAATGACTCTTCTCAGGAGGGCCTTAGAGGAGCAGTCCTCTGACCTGAAATAGGCAGGATAAGGATGGATAAAACAATGGAAATGTAACTGGAACTCTTCAGCTAGAAA
The DNA here is from genome assembly GCF_020826845.1 of Diceros bicornis minor. Classification (NCBI taxonomy): domain Eukaryota; kingdom Metazoa; phylum Chordata; class Mammalia; order Perissodactyla; family Rhinocerotidae; genus Diceros; species Diceros bicornis. The sequence continues at coordinate 33,804,631 of NC_080770.1, read as the reverse complement.
TTAAAGGGCTTATAATGAAAGGTGGTTGGGACTGCAGACATCACTTTTGGAGCTGCTTTTGAAGCTCACCATCTCTTGACCACACAACTCCAGAAAAAATTATAAAGAAGGCCACGTTTGCTTCCTGAAGTCACACTGGTACTAACACCTCTCCAACACACACACACACACAAACACACACACACACACACACACACACACACACACGCACGCAAGTACCCTGCAGTGGGTGGAGTTGCTATTTCAGATTGCTCCTGATTCATCTCTCAAGCAAAACGTCACCAGTCTGTTCCCTCAGGGCCCTGCTCGAAGATTTCAAGCTGATAGACTAATTGGGGCTAATGTGATAATGGGTAGTAATGACATTTACTGTTTTTATCAGACATTTGCATTTTAACAGGCCCCTTGGGAAACACACAGGTTGAAGATACAGCATGGTGGGAACGCTTAGAGAAGGCGAGGGAGGCAGAGGGGCTTTTCAGAGCCTCCCTAAGTTGTACTCCCCCAACCTTCAAAACCTTCAAGACCGACCTGAGTTCCAAGACCCTCCCAACTCTACCCCTGCCCTCCCACCAAGTCTTTTACACCTTCAAAGACCTCCGCATTCATGTTGCATGAACTAGGAAACAGGCAAGAAAAGAATGTTACCACCGCACTCACCATGCTACCTTAATAGGACAACCTCTCACTTTTTGTTCTGTTCAGTCTTTGCCATTATACAGACTTTTCTTTTTTACACAGGGAACTTGTTGGTTTTGATCACAAAATCTTTGTCTCTTTGCCAAAACTCAATTTCCCTTTACTCTCCCACAGAGGGGAGGCCTGGTGAGTTACAGAAATCTGCTTGGATGCTCAGCTCATGCCAGGCCAGTGTCCGCGAAGATCCAAGAGAAAAAGTTAATGGTTAGGGGATGGTATTTTTCCTTGCCAGGAGCCGTCACTCGCCTGTATGGGTGGAAATGTATTTGTGACCCAGTGAAGCATGCCCCTGGCCCAGAGGAATGGGGATTACACGGACATTTGAAATCCATAGATCTTTCCCAGGACCCCACCTTCTTCTTGCCCAAACTGTGTTGCTTTATCTCCAGTTTCAGCATCTTGGTCTTCTCCTCTCTAGCTCCCATAGGGAGTGTCAGTAGATAGTAAAAAAAGACCATGTAAGTGTCAAGAGGAAGTAAAGATAATCCGTCAACCGGATAGTCAGCCCTTGCATTTTTGAGAGTTGACTGTTGCACCTGAACAACTCAGAGTGAGCCCTCCCTCCTGGAACTCTCCCTACAAACCTTCTCCCAAGGCTCTTACGTGGGGTGCGTGGGGGAGACTGGCTTTTCAAAGTCCACTGAAATTGCCAAGGGTCACTGTCAAAGAGCGATCGTGGCGCCTAGAGAGAGAACCTGTGTTGCAGGCTACCTGGCCAGGAGCCCCTTCAGAACCTGATACCCACACAGCCAGGGCAAAGATCTTGATGCTAAAGCAGAGTGGACTAAATATAGATCAGTATACGAGACAGAGGTTTAAGAGGGCCCCGCTCCCCTATACCATCATCTTCAGATGTGACCTCTGCTCACTTTGCTTTTATATTCTCCCTTCCTGATAGTGTCTTTGGGGAGCAGGCGTGTGCTTTTCACCTGAAACAGCCTCTCAGCTGAAAAGAACAGCCACCACCAAATCAATTCCTCATCCATTAACAGGTTGTCTCTGTTCTTGAGACACAGGCATAACCTGGTTAGACCTGTTTTGTTTGAACACTAACGTGTGAGTTGGCCACATGCAAATGAGCCAATGTTTGTAATCCTTTATTTTATTTTTTTAAAGAGCCCCGCAGCCAATCAGAAGAGGGGGAAGTGACTTAGGGAATTCCCGGTTGGTGGCTTATTGCTTAACATCCTACAAAATGACTTAAAATTATTGTCATATGCATTTATCTTCCCTCTGATGAGGGCTCAGACGTGATAACACCCCTCATTCCCGATCCCCGTAGGATCTGGTGTGAGTGCTGCCCGCCGCCTCCCCTCCGCCAGCCACAGCTATTGGATTTCCCACCCAGAATCTTTAGGTAAATGAGGTAAGTCCTTATTTTTAAACCTTTTGAATCCGGAATTCAAGTACCTGAGTGGAAAGAGAAGTCTGCCTGGAATCAGACGGATGAAAATAAAGCCGACTCCCTGAGGCAGCTGGCAGGAAGTGGAGCTCGCCTCACCTGTGCTTAACTCACTGGGTCTCATCAGAATTTTATTTTGGAGGGCAGCTGGCTACTTTGGTGGGTATCTGTGAGTTCCCTGCTTTGCGTCTGGACTTCCAGTCCCTGTGAATTTAAAAGCCCCCTGGTTTCCCTCTGTGTGTGAGACGAAGCCGTTGCCCTGGGTTGAATTCTGGAACAAATAAGCAGCCAGACATAGGTGACCCTGATAGAGCTCAGTGAAGAACTGGTCGGCTAAATAGCTGAGGGGGCTCTGAGCACATGTTCTCACTTTCTAGAGATGTCTTGTGTTGGTAATTTTTCTGACTCATTGGTTGCAGGGAAAGGCAGATGCATCTTTGGCATGTTCTGGTGTTGAAAAATGACTGGAAATAGGCAAGGGTGTATGTGTCCACACTGGAAAAACTGGTCAGGCAGCCCAGGTGGGCAAGGGCACTGGGGATAGCTGCACACCTTAAAACGACTCTGTCCAGAAAAAAAAGAAAAAAACATCAATTTTGGCAAAGAGTTTCACCATATCGCAAGGGGACAGACTAACCCTTTGCCTGTTCCATAATGGGATACTCAGACCAGACAGGTAGACGTGAGTCAGCAGCACCAAATGCCTTCTAAGACTCTTTGGTTTTGTTTGGACACCATGGAGATGGTCCCAGTGTGAATAGAACTGAGAACAGTGGAGAATTAATCTTCTTGTTGGTAGATAACAACACCGAGTCAGGAAGGTAACATTTTCACCATCCGTCTTTGCCAAGATTTAGTATACTCCCAGTATTGTGGGAGCATGTGTCTTTTTAAGATGAAATGTAAGATTCTGTGAGTCTAAGTGCACAGGTGTCTCTGCTGGTTATCTGCACTGACCTTACGGGGAGAAAGGGAGTGTTTGGATTCTGAGAACTTTCTGATGGAAGGTCTAATTCACGAATTTTGGTTCTATGAGGATGTGTCCACATAGAGCCTTTCAATGTGTAAAAGGGTAGTTGGGGATCATACGTGTTCATGTGCTAATTCCACTGAGGTCAAGGGAAGAGTTGATTTCCAGCAGGAGAGATGAAGTCATGTTATTAGGAAGGACTTGGTGGGTAAGCGATACTATCAGAAAAAGTTCTTACGAGATTTTGAGAATGACTTTAACGGCTGCATGTGGAGTTTGCAGAAGGCTCCGCTTGTCCTCTTTTTGAGACCTAGAATTCTGAGACTATGAAATTACTCAATTCCGTCTTCTTTTAATCTGAAGTTGTAGGATCACACCATTTGCACTCCAATTGCTGATGGCTCGTGGATAGATTTTAAAAACAATAATGGAGTGTGAAATGAGGATCACTTGGAAGTCTGTGATCACATTTGAAAAAATAATAAATGTAATGGAGACAATCCTTCTCCATGTTTCCCAAGTAATCTACAGAAGTATTTTAAAAGAAAGTAATTTTGAGGAAACAACTGTGCTGTAAGTTCTCTTGCGTTACTGTTCAAGATGGCGGCATTCGTCAGGAGTTTTTAAGGTGGCTGTGGGTAGGGTGGTGCATCTGATCCAGGCCGTCTATTTACAAAAGATCTCAAATTCAATTATAATTGTTCTTTTGTGTTAAAAAGTATCTATTTGTTAAATTAAAACAAACTTTTTTGATATTCTTTCCATTTTTTAATATATTGTGAGCTCCCGCAAATGGAAATGCCATGGTCCTTTCTGGACCTCCGAGAAGTCTCACGTTCACACTTATGATTCCACGTTTATGCTCCCATTAATTTGCCAACTTTACCCAGATCCTCTTTCAATATCTTTTTGACGCCTTGAGAGACTGAGACAAAATGGAAACCGAGAGGTTAAAATATTTACTTAACTGCATTCAATTAGCTAATTGGAAAGTAGAAGGAACTCTTATCAGGTCTCAGGTCAGAATGTGAGTGTTTTGGGCCAAAGTTCACTTGTATGAAATAGAATTGAGCTTTCTGGAGTTTTATAATGTTTTATTTCTTCCTCATTCCCCCCTCTGCCCCAAATTAGGGGCAGCACTGGGTTGTGTTCTTTAGAGCATCTTGCTTTTCTGAAAGCCCAATGTTTCATGTTAAAGCATCAAGCACAGTCATAGAAGTTTGTACAAATCATTACAAAGTTAGTCAGTTTTTCCCCTCCTCTAGACAGAATCATCCCTATGTGCTTTCAAACAGATGTGATTTTCAGAGACATCTGGGAGGTGGGGTGGGGTGGATACCAAGAATGCTGTGGTGGAACCTGCTAACACCCTTAAGAAGGAATGCCACAGTTTTAATGAGCCAAATATAAAGTTGGAACCTGATTTTTGGTGACATCTTTTTGCTGCCGTTTCAGCCCATTTCTCTTGTTAAGATGGCTCTCTGGTAGAATGGAAGTGACAATCATTTCTGTTGTGGGTGGGGCCCTGTTCGGGAGGCATCGACTCCACTGCAGCCTTGGTGTTTAGAGACCACACATTCTCACCCTGGCTTTGCTACTGGGTAACTGATGGAGTGCGGTGGCTTTCAGCTTAGGTAAGCCGAATCTGTGGTGGGGACTGTCATCTGAAGACAGAGGCAGGAAGGCAGCCACGTCTTGCCAGGGTTCTCTTAAATCTGTTGTTGAATAACTAAAGATATGGGGAAGATAATACATTTTATTTAACATTTTCTTATCTAATTTTGAATACTATGATTTTAAATAATGTGATTTGTTCTAAGGGGCAGGCAATTGTGCTCTTGTTAGAAATACGTGACTACTATGTTTATTTGAATTGGACAGAATTTTAAAGGGCTAGCCTATTAAGCTATGCAGGAAAGCAACAGCGCAGCGGGAGAATGGCTCCCCACTGCAGCTAGTATTAGGGTGGGACATAAGTTCAAGTCAAATGACATTGATGTCAGGAGGTAGATGTGCTGGAGTAGAAATTTCCATGGATCCCTCAGGGTTATTGGATAAAAAATGTATTGGACTTCAGAGAGGAAAAAAAGGTATTCCTTTAAGAATCTTCCTGAAGAATTTCAGACTCGCACTTGGTGGTCGGAGCACAGAGTGGACAGGGCAGTGTGCAGGACGGTGTGCTGGGACTGGCAGTCACGAGACCCAGTTTTCTAGCCCCTGCAAAGCTGTGTGCCCAGAGCAACACACTCCACCTCTCTGGGCTTTAGTTTTTTCATCTGGACAAAGGAGTTTGAACCCAATCCTCTTTAAGATCCATTTCAACCCTCAGATTCTGATGACTGAGGGGAACCAGCCATGCCTAGAGGTCAGCAGGGTTAGATTGAATCTGTGAAAGCTGAGAATAGGGTGGGACATACTCTCCTTAGGATGAGATAGGAAAGAAGATCCATAGGAGCCCTTAAATGGCTTCCTTAGGGTCTTCAGAATGTTGCCTAAGGGATATGCCTCATGGAGGTACTCAGAGTGGATACCTAGAGACTTTATTAGAGTTGTTAGAGTCTGTTCCCATGACAACATCCTATCTTTGTCAATTTGCCTCATGTGTCCAAAGTTAGTGGGAGTGTAGAAGTGGATGAAGCCGACTGTTTTGTGACCACAGGGAGCAGTCGGTGTACACGAATAGGCACTCTAATGACATCCTCTATAAAACATCGATGCAGCTTGCGGAAGAGTGAACATTCAGGCGTCCATGAGTCTACTGAGTTTGCGTGGTGCTGATCAGCTCGCACGACCGATTGTCCATGAATTGTTGGGTAGATTGGATGGCCGTGGACTCGCTTCTCCTAGAAGAAGATCTGAGGGGTAATTAGAAGGGGAGCGTGGCTGGCCAGCCCCCAGGCAGCCCAACCTGGAGGCTCTGGTGTTCCTCGAGGGCCTCAGCCTGTATCTGGAGCAGCCGGAGCTTGCAACACGGTCAAGCAGGGTGGCCCATGTAAAGAGGCTCCCAGGATTTTAAGTGGCCTTGCTTTAAAGGAGACATCCTGTAAAAATACTCCTTTGAAAATCGATTTCACAAGCACCTAACCACACTCTGTCTTTGGTTTGTTTTATGGGACCAGGCCCCTTGTTCTGGTTCATTGGATTCACATTATCTCTTCTCTTCCAATCTTCCTCCACATCCTGGCCCTCACAGCCTCCTTCCCTTCCTTTCTCAGAAGCATATTAATTGTTATTAAGGGTATCTGCCTATTTATTTAAAATAGGTACGTTCAAAACATACTTTCTGAAGAAAACAAAGCCCAAAATAAAAAGAAGCCCAAATGCCTATTATAATATTTTGACTATTAGACTAATAGATCACCTTATTAACCCCACTATGTTAACATGACTACTTATTTTTACTTTTGTATGACCTTATCTAGATGCACACTTTCTTTGATGTTGTTGGAATTGTGGTGAACTTAAAATTTCATATTCTGTCACTTCCCCCTCACTCTATATCATAGACACACACACAAAACAATCTTGGAGGCTGGAACCTTATTGGCCCAATTGTGGATTTGAGATATTTCAATCACCCTGCTAGCCCTTTCTCAGATTGATGCAAACTTCCTCCAGAAGTCTATTGAGTCTTTCTTGGAATATGAAGAGGATATGCTACTTATTGTATATGACAACAGAGTTGGAGAATATGGCTGTCTCATAGAGATTATTTTGGGATGTTTAAAAATATTCCCTCAGTAGGGCTAATGATATATTCTGGTGGATGAGGTAGGTGGGGACTGAAAGATGAAGGTATTTTCAGCTGTGTCTTCATGGTGGCTACTGACAAGACTCGTTTTGTCTCTGCAGTGGGTTTTAGATTTGGCTAAAATTCAGCCTCTGTCTCGATTACATCCACTTAGATAATCTGAGAGCCCCTAGCTCGCCTTTCACCAGTCTTAACTGCACTGGCCAGAAGGTTGCAGGTTGAGAAATGCTAATAAAGAGTCGACTTTGGCTGCTTGTGTATCTGAAGGGGCAGGAGGCTATGAGTTTTTGTTGCCTGGAAGCAGCTGGAATGTGATGCAAATAATACTGGGTTTAGAGTCAGAATAGCTGGGTTCAAATATGACTCTGCCACTGAGTAGCTGAGTGATTTCGGGTGAGTTATGTAAGCTCTAGAATCTAAGTTTCCTCATCTGGAAAATGGGGTTAATGACTTCTGCCCCGGGTTGTTGTAAGGATTAAATTAGACAAAGAATCTGACAGCAATTGGACAAATGCTTGTGAGTAAATAATTAGTAATTTGTGGAATGGAAATTGAGGATAAATCCCCAACATGGGTGTCTTCAGTGCGTCTCTATTGATTGGAGTGGATGAATAATTCTGGGATTTTGTTTTTCGAAATGATCGATGTTGGTTCTACGCTGCAACCTTGGGAAAGAAATGCAATAGAGTTTTCAAGGGGAAGGTGGCTGGCAGGGAGACAGGATGAAGATGTTGATGCTGGACCCCCAAACTGAGCTTTGTCTTGAGCTGGCTACAAACCGCAACCTGTGGGGGTTCTGGGGAAGACCTTCGGCGAGCACTTAGTATGTTCCTTTTCCTGTGTCTTGATGCTGCCAGGTAGGAGCCTCCAGAAGAAACGGATCCCCCTCCAGGCAGTTCACATGACTAACTGCAACTTCATATACCATTGCCTACCCCTCACATTCTTGATAGTCTCTCCAGGGGTCTACTGACCACCGTAGCTAAGGCGTTACTCTCGGCGTCCTAGAGGCTTTGAAAAAATTCCTACTTACTTATTTTGCCAAGACACTATAGGGTCTGCCTCTGGGTAAATTGTTCAAATGAGGCTTCTGGCCACGTGGAAGTGGCTTCTAGAGGCTATTTGAGTTGAACAAGCCGTCCTTGCTGTAAAATAGCAAGAGTTCCTAACCTGGGATCCAAGGGTCTCTTGGTATCCATGGAGAGAATTCAGAGGGTTTGTGAACTTGGATGTGAAGAAATTACATTTATTTTCAGTAATCTAACTAAAATTCAACATTTTCTTTCAATGTGAATGTAGGCAAAACTCCACAGTAGCATTAGCTGTGACTGTGACTGTCACCAAGAAAAATGACATTTTCACATCACATGACATTTGTTGCAGATTGTCTCAAAATATCAATATTCCTCACTACTTTGATATCGTGGAGGTTATTAGATTTGCAATTATTTGATGTATTAATAAAGAAGCACATATTATTATATCACACGTATTTTAAAAAGAATTTGATCATTGTATTTCAATATAAACTTCCTTTTCTAATCTTTTGTAATTTAAAAACATTTTGAGAAGGGGTCCATAGGCCTCACTAGGCTGCAATATGGGTCCATGGTGGAAATAAAAGGTTAAGAACTCCTAATTGATGGCATTCTCTCGCACAGAGCTAAGGAAATGGCTTCCGAGCAGCATCAGGTCTCTGTCAAAATATGTTCTTCCCACTCATTGTTCCTGCTTACGGGTAGCTTTGGAGCTGTGGAGGGACCTTGGCATAATGAAGATAATGATAATCATAATAATGGCGATAATAGCTAATATTTGTTGAGTACCTACTATAGGCCAGGAGCTATTACAGGCATGTTCAATGTCCTATTTTGTTTAATGCTCCCAACTACTTCAGGAGGTTGTTTGTGGGGCAAAGACAGAAAAGACTCCCCCCTGGCCCTCTTGGTGATAGAGCATCGGGGCAGGTGAAGGCAAAAGTTGGGACTGACTCACTAGACAGGACCTGTGTCCTGGATATGCATCCTGTGCAGTGACACAGGACCCCGCACTTAGAAAGGCCCTGTGCTTGGTTTAATGCTCTGCTGTGGCTGTCTTGAAATCCTTAACACATTTTGAACAAGAGGGCCTAAATTTTCCTTTGCATCAAGCCCTGCAAATTATGTGGCTGGGCCTGCGTCTGGATGTGGTGAAATTGTTTGAATGCATGACAACTCCCGATGCTGGAAGCGGTGTGGAGAGACTTTATCTCGCTCATCTAGCTGAGCTCTGCTGGAAAGCTGAGGCCTGTCGAGGAGGGATGCTGTAGTTTCTGAGTTGGTGAGTTTTATAATTTTGTTTGTGCACCAGAGCTTTCCTCCAAAGCAACTGGAGGAATGGCTGAATAATCGGCTGGAGGGAATTTGACTCCTTGGAAAGCCTTTCTGGTAGAGAGCTGCTCGCCTTGCTGACGGGTTTTTTCATTTTCCATCTTCCGGAGGGCTTACCACATAGACCAGTGAGCTAGGAGAAGCAGAGCAAAGTGTGTTCTGGAGGGAAAGCTAGACTCAGTGAGCTGAGAGCCTCTCGCTCTCGCAGGGAGGCGCGGAAAAGGAACTCAGCTTTCTTGCCAAGAAAAGAATGATTTAATGCCAAAATCATTAAATGCCAAGCTGCCATTTAATGATTATCTGTACAAAAGAAAACCCTACCTCTTCTAAAGAGGAGATCTTCTACTTTGTGAGAAAATTCAGATATTATTTGCTTCTTAAGCTGCAAAGATGATGATAGAATAAGCCTTGTGAGGGCCTGCCTGTAGTTTATGGTTATGTCTGTACGGACTGTTCCAAGGTTTAAAACAGGGTTATGGACGTGGCGGACGAGGGGGAGGACTTTGCTAGATTTATTTGTCAGAGTGATGGAATTCAGGCTCCCAGAATGACACGTCCGCAATCTTTCTCTCGTCGGTGGGCTGTCCACAGCACAGCAGGTCTGTCATCAGGACCTGTATGTGATGGCTCGGACATCAGGTGCTCTTCAAAGGGGCCATAATTTCCCCTTAATTTTTCAACAGTTTTTTCCTTGTTATTAATACTACTCTTTTATCATGGATAATAAGTCTGAGGTGGCTTCGGGCAGCCAAGCCCAACCCTTGAGTCAATCTGGGGCTTTCAACAGGAAGCCAGACTGAAGTTTTGATGGATGGATTTGAGTGACCATGAACTGCTGCTTCTGTAGCATCCACGCTGATGTATGCTAAAGGGAACTTTTGTAGTAGGACACAAGGGTGATTTGTATGCCTCCTCATCATGTGTAGGGGAAAAATTTTGGGAGCTGTACTGAAAGAATCTCAACTTCCAGAATAAAAGTATGAGGTTCTAAGAGACATCCTCCTCTTTAGAAATACAAGGATCCATTTTCAAAGCTACAAAGAATAATGTTGCTCCTTCCCTCCACCCCCCAAGACATTTATTATAATATATCCAGTCCAATTACTAGCTCTGTGTCTTTGGGTAAGTTGCTTAACCTCTCTTGTGCCTCCTCCTCTGTAAAATGGGGATAATATTAGTACCAATGTTGGGGGTCATTGCAAGGATTAAGTGAGATAATTCCTGTAAAGCCCACTCAATTCCTAGCACATCATGAACGCTCAATAAATTTAAACCATAATCACCATCATAGTTTTGGTTGTTGTTTTGTAATTACACAGTCTGTGAGATGACAAATTGGTGTCTGTTGATCTTTCCATGGCTGAAGCATCTTGGTCTTCTCCTGGGAAGAAACTTGAATCTCAAACTGGTCAAATCCATTGTCCCTGTCCATCCCAACTCCTCCTTGGCTCTGGTCCCCACCTCTACCTCCCTCCACCCTTCCTGAATTCCTGTGCAGTTCATCTTATTTATTTTTCAGTCAACTAAGGGTGTCGTTAAATCTTTTATTTTTCTGGCTGCCTGTTTTGGTTCCGAGGCACTTCACTCCCTGCCCTGCTCAGGACAAGAATGCTTGGGAATGCTCAGCCAGCCATACCCGCCCCTGTTGGAACACCCTGTTCTTAATGCTCCTTAAGAAGAGGCATTTCCGAGGCCTTTCCCCACTGCCCTGACTCCCCACCGAGCCAGCAGTCGGGTGATAGTGAAAGTTCCATGTGAGAGAAAGCTGGGGAAGGTAGGCATCCAGGGGAACACTGTGCATTGTCCATGTCTGGTGATTTCTTCTCAAGGCTTAAAAAGAGGTAGTAAGAGGCTGCCTCTGCATGTGTGTGTTGAAGGCTGGGCGATGACGCCATTGCTTAATTGGTGTTGTCACGATCTCCATTTGAGTGATTTGTTCAGCTCTTTGTGGCCCTTTTTGGCTTGAGCTCATCATGTGATATTGACAAAGTGATGAGAAATGAGAGTGTGAGGATCCTTGAATTAATGCAGCAATCACACCTTGAACATCTCAGGTCCTTTTCACCTGGCACCTGGGACCTCAAGTCACTTGGCAGGACATGAGTGAGTCTACACAGCTTGCCCTTGAGGTAGGTGTGGAGCCTGATGGGAAAAATATGGTCCAGGGACCGAGGTTTTCATGTTATGCTCATTGCCCAGGGCTGGAGGTAGAAAGTCTGTGGGGGAGGCTCGACTGAGACCCAGGGACTCTGAGTCTCTGCTTTCAGAGGTAACCCATAGACCACACCTGCTCTCTGAACCATACTGACTTGCGGAAGTCAAGCACTTGGAAGAGTGTGGTTGGGTTTTGATCATATCCCAGCAGCCCCTTCTCTGCCCTCGTTAATCTGAATCATGATCTTAACCTGGGCTGGCTGGAGGCTGGCCATGTCATTCTGCAGATCTTGGACACCCCTCAGCACCCTCGCAGAGCCAGCCATTGGAAAAGTACGGTGTCTTCTGGCTTCTTGGCCGTGCCAGCTCTGGCTGGCCTATTCGATACCTCTTTTTCTTCTGAGGGAGTGGGAGGGTAGCATCCAAACTGAAAGCACAGGTTTTTCTTTGGTTTTTATAGGAAAAACAAATTGGCATGAACATTCAGTCAAACCAGCTCAGGCTGTTTGGGCAGATGCCTTTCTTTGCTTTTTTCTGTTTATTTTCCAACAAATCAATGCTTAACTGCGTTGTTATCAGAGCAGAGCAACAGGTGCAAAAAAATAACTATGCTGCCAACTCAAATGAAAAGGTAGAGCTTATACCCTCTGGGAGGTATTCAGAAGATAACAGAAGCCCCTGCCAGCAACTGAATTAACAGGTCTGTTGATGGTGGGTTTTATGTTAACCTGCTCCTAACCCTCTGACACATAAACACACCATTGTCTCAGGGAAAGACATTCAGCCATCCAGACAACCAACTACTTTATTTTGCCTGAGTGGAGATTGGTTTTGGCTGAGGCTGCTTTGTGAAACTCAGGGGCATCACCTTGTCTGCCAACTCCATGTCTCAGTAAGGGTTTCCTGTGAAGGCAAGGGCATGGGGTTGCCAGAGAGAAGAGGATCCGTCTTGCTTTTAAACGTAGTCGAGTTCTTTCCAAGGCTGGTCATTTTCAAACGATAGAGCAGGTAACCTGGCTCTCTCTGCTCTTACTCCACTCTGTCCCTAACAGGAGGTGGGGAATGAGCTCAGGCGACTTTGGAGAGAGTGACAGTTGTGTTGGAAGTGGCTTCCTTGCTGAATAGTCTCTCAGGGCCGGGCAGCACATGGGTTTTGTTCACTATGGTGTCTCCAGCACTGAGCATAGAGCCCGGTGTCTAGCAGACATTTAATAAGTACATATTAATTGCAGGGAATGAATAAATATTTATATTAGTGGGACTAGCATTTCTATTTTTTTGTTTGTTTTTTGGTGAGGAAGATCAGCCCTGAGCTAACATCCATGCTAATCCTCCTCTTTTTGCTGTGGAAGACCGGCTCTGAGCTAACATCTATTGCCAATCCTCCTCCTTTTTTTCCCCTAAGCCCCAGTAGATAGTTGTATGTTATAGTTGCACAGCCTTCTAGTTGCTGTACATGGGACGCGGCCTCAGCATGGCCAGAGAAACAGTGCGTCTGTGCACGCCCGGGATCCAAACCCAGGCCGCCAGTAGCCGAGCGTGCGCGCTTAACCGCTAAGCCACGAGGCCGGCCCAGGACTAGCATTTCTTGATGATCGTTTCTCTCCACTGAAGCCTAAGATACCAACTTCTCGGGTCTGAGGCCTAAAATCCAGGGTGGCTAAGTAATCTTTTGAAGGGCTAAGGTAGGGTGGGATCAGGTAAGGGTTGGATCTCAGCCAGCCATGAGATCTCTTGATGGAAGTAATCATCATAAAATTCCTCTGCAAATGCTGTGCTCTGAGGCCAGTTTGTTTGTTCGACATTCAGAGACTCACACTTGCAAGTAGTTGAGCATTGTTGAATTTAATAATTTAGTGGGACTGAGCATTAGGAATTGCTTTATTTCAAGCTGGCAAATAATATAGCCATAACATCTCCACAATGGATTGGAGCTTGAGTTCTCCAGATTGAATATGCTGTCTCTGACTTTACAAGGATTTCCTGGTGTTTATGGATGTTTCCTTCAAGGCTGATATCTCCTGGAGTTAGTTATCTTGTGGGAAATGGAGGGAAGGCAAGTAGGAAGTTCTCCATTGTGAGAGTGCTTAAGGACTGGTTAAGGGAGGTTCTTAAAAATGTAGATTCTGATTCAGAGGTCTGGGGGGGGACCCCAGGAAACTTCCAGTTTAACCCCTCCTGGGTGATGCTGATACAGGCTGTCTATAGACCAAACTTTGAGAAACACTTGTATGGCCTCTTCAGCCAAGGAGGAAAATAAACATCATAAGAGTAATCCTGGATGCTCCAGTCCCCACAACTGTGCCTTTCCAAAGACCTACAGTTGCAATAAGAAGTGAGGCCTGGTTTTCTTGCTACACGTTCTTTACTCTACTTTATGATTATTTGGTTTTAGAGTAGAGAGAGAGGATTAGTGGGCAGACAGATACTGAGGTTCAGGATGGTGGTGAAAATGTTGAATTTTTCATTGCATTGCCAAACAGAGGTCCAGCACGACCTTTCTGGGTGAAGCACGGTGCCTACTTCAGCTGCCAGCGGAGAGGGACAAGGGGGCTCTTCCTGGTATCATTGCAGGGGAACGCGGCAATGCCCATGCTGAGTAAGAGGGCAAGAACAGAATCTCTCAGGCCTTCTCTCAGAGGTCAGAGTAATCTTATGTTGCCCAACCCTGCCTCCACTACAAAGTTTGCTTCAAATTTCAATCCAACATGAGTGGAAGAGAGATTTCTTAAAGATCATGGTGTCCATAGATCTGTAGGGGTCAATGGATGGTCTTTAGAGGGCCTGTGGCCCACAAAATATGTACAAAACCAGATGTGGATGTAGATTTTTGGTAGAAGAGAGTCCTAGTTTCTGTTGAGGTCTCAAAAGGCTCTGTGACATTCTAAGAGTCAAAGCTTGCCCTTTTCTTCTTAGTTTGTCACATCTGAATGGGATTGGCAAAGGCCCCAGTGGTGATGTAAGGAAATCTTGTCTTTTGATCAACTTTGGTGCCTGTCCACTGTCAGTATCTGTGTCTGGTCTGGGTCTGGGACCAAGAATAATAAAGATCAGCATAATGTGTATATTTCCAAATGGCTTACAGTCAGAAAAGTGTATCTATAGTGGATCAACACTTGGCTTTCCAATACTGCATCCTGGCTCATGAAAATGCTTGAAAGCCCAGGATAATACTTCAGATGTTGCCCCTGGGAACATGAAATGTCTGTTTCAAAACACATTACAAGGGTATGAAATTACCTGTGATGTAATCCCGAGAGGATCCAATACATTCCCCAAGCTTGATTCATATTTTGATTCATTTGAAAAACAGGAATTGTTGTCTGTATTACATTCAGTTTGATTTCCCATGTACATGAATTTGCTTTTCTCCTGTTTGGGAGTAGTTCTTTTGAAATAACAGTCATATTGAAACAGGAAGTCAGTAAACTGTTGCAACATCCTTAGGGCAGATGCTGTGAATTCACCTGCTGGTAACTTTGGTTAAGGACTGAGAATGGTCTGGATATCCCTGTCATCGCAAAAGTAATTATTTAAAATGCCTAATTGCTCCTCTGGCTTGAGGAGTAAAAATACCCACAAGGCAGGCAGTTCTGTGGCAGTTTGGGGATGATGTGGTTGAATGAATGAAGGAGATGGGAAGAAGGCAGACCACGGCTTTGACTCTCAGTCCCCTGCGGCTGGAGAGATGGAATGTAGGCACAAGCCTTGCTTAAGATCTGCCCTGATCGCTCCTCGTGTATCTTCATCCTCACAGCGGGAGCAAACCACGCTTTTCGGCCTGAGGTCTAATTCAGATGAAGCACAAATAATTATAGACCAGTTTATTTCTAAAATTTAAATAAAAATGACTTTATTGAGTTGTACAGGGACTATTTATATTATATATATGTATGCATATATACGTGTGTGTGTATGTACATGTATGTATATATATGTTATATACATATAGATCTGTTTTAATGGCTAAAAGAGTATCATGGGTAAAACTGGCCCAGCTTTTGAATCACTAACATATTCCTACCTGAGCATATCTTGTAAGTGGCAAAATGAAGGCAGCTGTCTATTCTGTCATTCTGAAAGGAGCCCTTGGATACATTGGAAAGAGGGGAAACCTCAAGTTGCTCTGGCAAAGAAGGGAGAGGGTCTGAATCCAGGTCCCTGCTTGATTAAATGGACCGGAGAATTTCGTAGTCTTGGAGAGACTTATAAAGGTGTGAGGCAGCAGAAGGCACAGGGAGAACACTGTGAATGTGTATAGAATGGGGGTTGGGGTAAGGCTGTGTCGAGGGCAAATTTCTTCTCTGGCAAAGCACCCCCTTCTCAGCAGAAAGTGGCTAAGTTCCCAGGGTTTGTTGCTAGGCAGGCCAAGTTTGAATTCTCTTCTAGCTCTAATTCTTGCTAAGCTGTGTGACCTTGAAGGAGTTACCTAACCTCTCTGAGCCCTAGATAGGTCATCTGTGAAATGAAATAATGCCTCATTGAGTTATTGTATCAATTGAGATAATGCATTTAAACATATTAGCCGTGCTGGCATAGAGCCAGCACATTTTAAATGTTCAATAAGCCCTCGATACTATAGTATAGTTATTATTATTATTACTTTTTACAGCATTTGGTACTGGGTCTCAGTAGCCCCACAAATGAGCAAAAGATATACTTCCCTCCAGCTGAGCAGCCCAAGTAGGGCTGCATTTGCCTCTGCTGGCGGCATCTCTCTTCGTACTTCAGAGAAGCCAGTTGGGCAGTCCTTGGCTTTCTTGGAGTCCTGGGACTGGGCGGGGTCTCCTGGGTTCTTGGGGTGCATGGCTCTAGCTCCCTGCCAGAGTCCCAGTGGTGTCTCCTTCCTATTAGCTCAACTCCAAGACCCTGTTCTTTGCAATAATTGAGCATTCCTGGTGCTAAGGGGCCCTGTAGGATAGAGCAACCCTCTGAGCACTCTACCAGGAGCTCCCACTGCAGATGTGCTGCTCTCCTTTGCACCTGCCGGGGCAGTACCTGGAGCCTGCGGAGATGTGCCCTCCCACTGCTCCTGGCGGCCTCGGACACAGTGTGCCTGGTGGGAGGAAAAGGGAGCAGGAGGAATGGCTTTCAGTCTCTAGAGCAGGGACTATGCCCAGAGAGGCGTAGCACGACTTCTGTGAGCAGGGGCTGAGAGATGCTGATCACAGCCCAGCCTAGTGGCGCATCCACACAGCAGCCCAGAATGGGGGGTGGGGAGGCAGGAAATTCAGCCCTAGGCTCGACTGTGCCAGCTAGCTGAGACTGCAGAATACCGAGCAGATGGTAGATGTTAGAGGCCTTGCTTGAAATAACCTTGGTCCTCAATTTCCTCCTTGGAGATTTAACAAAATAATAGTAACAACACAATAAACAATTACTATTATTATAAAAACCAGCTAACATTTACCAAGAACTTACTGTGTGTCGAACACTTTTCTAATCGTTTTACAAGTGTCATTTCATTTTGTCTTTCAACCACCTTTTTCATCATCTCCGTGTTATAAATGAGGAAACTGAGGCCTAGAGAAGTCGAATCCGTTGTCCAAGCTTGCCCCGTTAGGAAACAGGCAAAGCCAGGGTTTGAACCGAGGCTGTGAGACCCTAGAGCCTGGAGCCTCCACCATGACCCTATTCTGCCTCTGTAGGGCCTATCCCACCCCAAGGATGTTCCCAAAGCAACCAACATAGCCGAAGGAGAGGCTCAAGGCAGACCCTGTGATAGTGGTTGACGTCTCCTGGGCACTGCCATGTACGAGATATGTGAGGAGTTTACAAACATTCTTATTCAATCCGCACATCCACTCCATTTTTTGTCATAATGGGGAAACTGAGGCTTTAGAGAGAAGAGCGCTTTCCCAAGGTCCACACAGCCTGCCAAAGGGCAGAATCAAGATTTCGACTCTTGCTGTCTGAGCGATGACTTCTTACACTTCAGAGCTGCCTCAAGAGACACAGCAACTGGGGGCTGGGTTTGAAGCCCCTCACGCCTTGACTGTGTCCTTTCAACTCAGATATTAGTGAGATTCAGTCTCTGCGGCTAGCCCTCATGCTCTCCCCTTTGTGCCGCTGAGCAGCACAGCCGACACGTGTGAGACTCTTAAGGGTCAGGCCAAGTGTTCCACTGCCCTCCCAACCCATGGGTCTCCCCGGTGCTGGAAGGGAATCTAGCCTCTGAGGAAGGCCTGGAGGAGGAGTGGACATGGGGGCGGTGGGCTGTCTCTCTGCATGAGTGGCCCAGAAGTGGTGCAAGTCCATAGCACCATAGCAACTTAGGGCGCTGTGGGAGTTGGTGTGTAACCTGAAACTGACCCCTAACAAAATGGGAAACAGAGGATGACCTATCTCTGCCTCCGTGACATAGGCTGTGGCCACTCCAGCACAGCACAGTGCAGTCCTCTGCAAAAATGGGTCTTAGACCAGCCAAACCCTAGTGACCCATCATTTGCAAGGAAGTTGCTGCCTAGGATCAGATAGGTCCTGGCTGGAAGCCCGGCACGAGGTTCTCGTCTGTCCTATAGTCTATCGGGTAGCATGCATGGCTCCTTCTCTTCAAATAAAGAGCAGACTTCTGTCTCCCAAGCTGTCAGTCTTAGAAACTGCTGCTCGAAGGGCAGCGTCTTGGGTGCATGTGAAAGCCTGGACAATCAACGACGCCCAGAGTCCAATACAGTTCCCTCCAACTGTTCCTATACACGAAGGGAGGATCAGAGAATGTAGACGAAAAAATCCCTGAATAATTCACAGTTCATTTCACTCTTTGGGTTTGAAATAAAATGTACAATTTTTTTTTGCATGTACAGTTTTTAATAGCCCACAACTTATACTATATTCCCAGAATACATACCACTTGGGAACAGTCAAAGGTGGCCCTGATAGCCAGTGCATTTTCTTAAACCTCCACTTAGGAGGCAATGACTTGTATGTACCAGGCACTGTGCTGGGGACTTTACAGCTGCTTATCTCTTTAATCCTGCAGCAAGCCTAGGCTAGGTACTAACACCACGCCCGTTTCCCAGGACAGGAAATAGCAGCTCAGAAAGGTTAGGGGATAGCCCAAGGTCACCACACCAGCAAGATCAAAGCCTGAGCTGTGGCCTCTGCCGGTCTACTTTTAACCAGTGTTCTGGGGGTGATTTGGCCCTAGGGGACATTTTGGGGATGGGGTGCTGCCAGCATCTAGTGGCTAGAGGCCAGGGATGAGGCTGAACATCAGCAATGCAGGGACAGCCCCCGCAGCAAAGAACCATCCCAGCCCTAAATGTCAGTGGTTCAGAGGCTGATGATGGTGCTTTTCCCCTAGCACACACAGTGAGCATCACCCCCAGAATTCCCCCTTGAGCTGGATGAAGACAGGCGAGTCCTTTGAAGGCTGGAATCATTCTTACTTGGGCACTGAATTTACTTCTTTAGGCCTGGAGAAAGTAAAGTGTGTTAGAGAAACACCTTGAGAACTGATGTTTAAAGAAAGAAAAGGAAACTGATTTTTATTGAGGGCATGTGTGTTGGCGCCAGACTAGACACCTTTAAATCTATGATAGTCTTTTTTTTTTTTTTTTTTGTGAGGAAGATCAGCCCTGAGCTAACATCCATGCTAATCCTCCTCTTTTTGCTGAGGAAGACCGGCTCTGAGCTAACATCTACTGCTAATCCTCCTCCCATTTTTTTCCCAAAGCCCCAGTAGATAGTTGTGTGTCATAGTTGCACATCCTTCCAGTTGCTGTATGTGGGAGGCGGCCTCAGCATGGCCGGAGAAGCAGTGCGTCAGGGCGCACTCGGGATCTGAACCCGGGCCGCCAGCAGTGGAGTGCACGCACTTAACCGCTAAGCCACGGGGCCGGCCCTCTATGATAGTCTTTATCCTTCAAATCAACCCTTAGGTTTAGAGGCAATCAACATCCTCTGCCCCCGATTCCCAATTTGAAACCAGGGAAGAAATTGAGGCTCAAAAATATTAATATACTCAAGGTCACATGGCTCAAAGATCCCGGTAACGCAGGCCTCAAAGATTCCAGAGTCTACTTCACATACTTGAAATACATCTCTAGGGAGTCATCAAAGCCATGCTGAAGGTGAAGTAGGAAGCCTACAGAGCAGCATGAATTAATCCCCCCACTTTCTGATCAAAAGGAGTGCTTTTTACACCCCACAATCACTGTGTGCCGTAGAAAGTCCATATTAGCACACGGGAGTGGAGGTGAGTTGGTTACAATAATGCTTCTTTTTTACAATTCTCAAGGCACTTTTATTATCCATTATCTCGTCTGAGCTCATAAAGCATCTTGTGAGGCTGTCCCGGCAAATGTCCTCATTTTACACCTGGAGAACTGGCCTCCAGAGGGGAAGGACTTGGTGACAGGCCTTCAGGGCCTCCTGTGCCCGCCCTGAGGCACCGTCCCCACAGCGCCACATGGGGCTGGAGACGCTGACCTTCCTTCACACCAGCCTGGGTGAGCTCCAGTGAACTCTGACTCATTAAGTGTTAAGCCGCACAAACTCCTTTATGAGTAGTAACCATTTACTGAGCCCTGTAAAGGGCCCCTTGCTGTGCTGGTGGCTTTCCCTGGGAAAGGGGGGTACCAGCGGGGAGCACTCCTGCATGCAGGCCAGCCTCTTGAGGGGCCTGTGGCCATGGGGCAGCTGAGACCTCACAGTCCTAAAGGCTTCTCTGTGGTTGGGAGTACTTCTGGATGCCTCCAGGAGGTCACGGTGAGAAACAATGTCTGCCCTGAGGAAAGGGCTTGGGAGCACTGGTCGCAAGTGGGGAACTGGCCCACGCGGTCCTGGCCACTGACTGAGTTCTTTTGCACTGCCCGCTGAGCTCTCTACATTCACAGCCTCACTAGGTTCTCACAGCCCTTTGAGTCTGGGGCCGTTCCCATTGTACAGGTAGGGAAGGTGAGGATCAGAAAATTGTTGGCTAGACAGACGTGGAACTTGCTCAAAGTCGTGTGCAGGGGAGCTAGGATCTGAGCCCACCTCTCCCCAGCTCCAAAGGCTTTCTACTTAGCCCTCACACCACCCTGCCTTCTGATTTTTTGGAAGTGGTGAGCAGAAGCCCGGAGCCTGCCGAGAAGCTCCTGTTGGCCCCCTGGGCCGGTCTTGCTTCCACTGAAATGGCCACGTTGAAACAGCCCTGCAGGCGAATCCTTGTGAAAGAATTTCAAGGCAGTCTTCCCTGCCCATCCCCCCAGCCTGAGGGCCGATCCCTCCATGCAGATGGGCTGGGCTCTGAGCTTCAGCCCTTTCAGGGTTAAACAGTAACCTTTCTACTGCTTGTGGTTGAGCAAATGCTGGTGAGGAACAAGCCCAGCCTTGAGCAAACAGGAGACCAGGCCATGCCCCCTCCCTGCCCCAGCCACCCCTCTGGGGACTTGGAGTTTTCTTCTGCCCTGAAGTACCCCCCATCTGATTTCTTAGCTTTGGGCAATTGCTCTAGAAGGCTGGGTGAGAAAAGGACCAGTTATTGTGAAAAAGAGAGGAAGATTTGACTTGGGTTGTTCTTCCTTCTCTGAGGGTGAGAATCAAAGAGTTTTCTGGAAGGGAACTTAGGAATCAATTTGGTCACCTTCTTTAAATTTTCGCATGGGGAAACTGAGGCCCATGGTTGTTTCCATTTTGGGTTATCCAACGAGGTAGTGACTCTGTCATTATAAAACCTGCCATGTACTTGCATCCTACTTCGTGCCAAGTGCTCAAGGTATAGAAACTCATTTAATCCCCAGCCAAGGCACATGGTAGGTATGATGATCTGCATTGTGCATATGAGGGAACTGCAGCTCACAGAGGTCAAAGACTTGTCAAAGACTAACCTTAGCTAGTAAGTGAGGGAGCTTGGAATCAACCCCAGTGCTTTCTGGCTTCCAAACTCTTATACGTGGTGCCACCACATACACCCCAGCTCTCCCACCTTCCCACGTGGTGGTCTGTTAGCATGTCCATCATTCCCATCCCTTCTTTCCTTCTCCACCTTCCACGTAGGCTGAATTCGGACCTAATTATTTGCCAAACAACCATGATGATGTTAATAATGATCATAAATGTTCCTCTCTAGCCTAGTTCAATTCTTAATCTCTGCTCTCTCCCCAGTACCTAGAATAGTGGCCAGCTCATTATAGGCCTTGTACATATTTGTTGAATAAACGAAAACATGAATGAATGTTTGTGCTTTTCCCAGACCCCTCTTCTCCCCTCTCAGGCCCTACACAGAGCCAGAGGAGCAATACCCAAATTAGAGAAAGGGATTTTGAAGGCTGGAACTGCTCTGGGAGGGTAATTTCAATTCTGGGGACATTGGTGACACCTGAGGATGCAATATTTCTTCAAAACAGGCAGAAAAATGTTCATGATCTGCTGCTGTAAAGCTGGCTTCCTCTCCCCACCCCAACATTTTAGAAAGAGCAAGTTACCCTTAGAGGCTGTGGGTAATGCTCAGTCATCTTCTGGAAACAGGCTGTTCTTCTTCTGAGTGACTGAACACACTTCTAGGGCTTAAGTCTGAAAGGTGGGGGGTACCCGGCTTGAGGGTAGGAACATTATAGATGGCGGAGGATTAAAGCAAATATTTCTAAAGTGCAAAATTTTTATGTTGCTTAAAAAATCCAGACAGGCCCCTGGAAGAGAGGCTCTTCTCATGGGTCCTTCACTAAGAGCATGAGCCCTCAGGCTGAGAAGGTCACCTCTAGGTCAGCTTTGAGGCTCCCGGTGTTCTCCAGGTCTCTAAAAAAGAGGAAAGCTAGTCAGAAATTTTGCCCGGCAGCAGGGGAAGGGGCAGTGTCTTGTCAGAGAAAGCCAGTGATTCCTGATGTTATCACTAAGGGGCTAAGTCCTTGGGGAGCTCTGGCTCAAATGTGACGGAGGTCGTCTGCCATCAGCCCGCCCTGCGGCAGGTGTCTGCGCTGAGGAGCCTGGCTGGGCTCCCGGTGCGGGGTGCTGCATGCGGGGTGCTCAGGCGGCTGTGTGGGGACTCGTGAACATCCGACTTCAGCTCAGGGCTCCTGCACAGGTGCCAGGTCTGTGCGGCGGGGGCTTGGATTTTCGTTGATTGCAATTCCACTTTAAACAAAATCTCTTAGGCATTTTCACTTTTGTAAAAAAAGAAACCTGTGGCTGCTGGCCAGACTCGCCCTGTGAGCAGGTATTGCCTTCTCCTCCCGCTCCCTTCCTGATCAGAGATTATTCATTTATGAATGGGTGGCTGTAAAAACTTGCCTCATACATATGAAAATTGAACCTGGAAATTTTTCATTGCCAGTGAGTTTTGCTTTCACTGAAAGGGCTGTGGCAACATGCTTTGGAGGCAATGGCTGGAAGGACAAATTCTTTTTTTTCTCCCTAAATTAACTCTATGATCTGCACTCTCAAATGACGTTTCTCCAAGAGGCACCAACTGAACAGGCTGTTTGATCCCCTTACAGATCATGATTCTGGAAGGAAGTGGTGTAATGAATCTCAACCCCAGCAACAACCTCCTCCACCAGCAGCCAGCCTGGACAGACAGCTACCCCCCATGCAATGGTAAGGAGGCCGGGGTGGGGGTGGGGGTCAGTGTCACTCACCATGGGGGTTCTTTCTTCACTTTTTTAGGCTTCATTTCCCAACTTAATGTCTGAAAGACACAGGTTTTATACAGCTGGGAGTGTGAGGACCAGGGGAATGGAGAAAACTTCATGCTGGAGGTCCCTACAGGCCCCCAGGCCTCCAGACAGAAGCCCATTTGAGATATTCCATTGTTTCCTCCCAAAATTCAAGGCTCTGGTTGGGCAGCCTGGCAGGGAGGGTGGCAGAAGGGATGCACAAAGGGAAGGCCACCTGTTGAAGCTTTTAACAGTGTTTGGTTGGGATATCAAGATAGGATAGGAAAGAAAGGGGTGTGTGTGTGTGCGTGTGTGTGTGCGTGTGTGTGTGTGTGTCGCGTGGAAGCATGGAAGTCAAGGAGCAGAGGGTTATAGCAGCTTGATCTTTCTACTTCATCTTCCAGTGACTTCCCTTTGTAAAGGGAGAGGAGATTGTTAGGAGACCAGGTGCCCTCCTTTAGTGCCTTCATCTAGAACCTACTGATTAGAAGAGGGCGGGGCCTGGTGGTGGGGCTTATAGAGGGTTTGGTGATCAAGCCCGTGGCTTACTGTAGAAGCTGAACTGAACAAAGCCATTGCTGAATCAGGCCCCACACCCCATTGTGAAGGCATTCAGTCTGGGCAGATTGCTGTGCATCCAACTACCACGGGTTTGAGGAGCTCCTCCCCATACCTGCTGCTAATCTCCTCGCCGGAGACTCTGCTGTTCCCACTTCCCTTGAAAAATGGAAATAGCTGTTGGTGAGCAGAGTCTGAGAAGCAGGAGCTGGAGGGTATGGGAGGTGCATGTTCTCCAGTAAGCAGCTGGCCCGCGTGCGGCTCTCTCTCTTCCAGTTTGGAACCCCAGCCAAGCAGGGCTGAAAATGTGAACGGGCCACCTTCCCTTATTTGAAGGTCCCCCCAACTGCTACCCTTTCTGGGCAGTGACATTTTCTGTTGCAGGCCTCAGACTCCTGTGGGGACCTCGAAGGAGGATTCTAAATAGGGCAGGAAGGTTCTTCAGACTAGTAAGTCTTTTGCGTCCCCAGGCCCCTGGACCCGCGATTAAGGCAGCCTTCCTCCCCTTTGCTTCGGAGAAAGCTGAGCAATGTGTTGAGCAGGCAGTAGAGTTTAGGTGTCACTTTTACTTCTTAACTTCCAGAGACCCCAAAGAAGGCCCAGCTCTTGGTCATGATTGGTGGGGTGGGGGAGGTCAATTAAATGACAGAGAAGAGCTGAACTCAGGATTTTCAGTGTTATCTCTTGAAACTTCAGGAATCTGATGAGTCCCTTGACTGATGGGAAGAACCCTGCAGTCAACTTCAGACACAGTTCTCTGGCTCTCCCAAGTTCTAACAGGATGCACGGATGCACTGTCAGGAACTATCCTTTAATCTGGACCAGGTCAAGTTGAGAGAAGAAATTACGCCAGGCTTGGTGCTGGATTATCGAGAGTTGTTGCTTCACGTTTGCAAACCCAGAACTGCACTGTCATAGCAACACAATTATTTTAGAAAAAAAGAACAAAGACTCAGGGAGCCACAAAAAATACCTCTCATCCTAAAACAGCAGTATCTGTGAGGCACCAAAAAATTGGCAGGGCAATGGAAACATCCAGTGTAAGCTCTGTGTGTTTCTATATTTGGGAATATTTCTATGTAATTACATTTTGGACTAGATTTTTCCAATCCTTGCCCCTATTCCCCTCCACCATTGACTAAGGGTTTAGGGCTACCATGAGGTATGAGGAGTAAAGCACGTACCGTGAGTGGCAGTGATTCCCCAAGGCAATCACCTTCCTGCCCTTAGTGCTCCTGAGGTCTGGAGTAGTGGATGAATTCTGAGGGGTGAACAAAAGTGGGATTGGGTTGGAAACATCCCCCATCAGCCTTCTCTCTGGGGACGTTGAGGGCTAGGCTGTGGGCATTACGGGAATCAAACATTTTGGAGTTCTTTAGCCACTCAAGCTGTATCCACAGACCAGCATCTTCATCATCACGTGGAAGCTTATTAGGAAGGCAGAAACTCAGGCCTCAACCCCAGACCTCTGGAATCAGAATCCGCATTTGAGCAACATTCCCTGGTGGTTCATAATCACATTAGAGTTTGAGAAGTACTGATCTAGCATGACCTTGAAGGAAAAGTTAGGGACGGTGTCCTCGTGCTACAGTTTCTTCTCTTGGTCCATCCTTGAGTTTGTGGGAATATCTGTGGGTCATGTTCATTTGGATCCCCCTCCCTCAGCTTGCTGGGCTGCAATAGTGTCTTCCCTTGCTCCTGCCTCTCACCTTTCCTGGAAGAGAGCTCCTCCCTTGATCTCTGTTTCCAAGGGGACTGTAAGATCTCAGCCCTCTTACGTGCCTCCAGAGGCCAGCTCATTCTTCTCATCCCACCAGGCCTTTGGGCTGACTTGGTAATGTTCCCTTAAGGGAAGATAAGAGTCATCTAGACCACTAGCCTGCAATATTTATTGGCTTGAATGACGTTCGCTTCTTCACTGGTATTTGAATTAGCCATTTTGTGAGTGCACCTCCCAACTCTTCCAGATTCCTACATCATTTCTTCTTCAGCAACAAATTCCACTAAAGAAATATAGAGGGAGTACCTATGATGGCAAAGTCTCTGAGGTCGTTTTTATAGGAGATACGAAGATGGGTGAGACAGAGTCCGTGACCCTGGGCATACAATTTACAAAGAGAATAAAACGGTACTTAGAGACCCATAAAGAAAGGCAGAACATGACAAAAGCCATTAGACTAAATACCAAGGACGTCTCCCGGAGATTCAGAAGACAGCAGCCCTTGCAGTGAGTCGAGGGGCTCTGTGGTGGCTTTATGAGGTGGTTAGAGTCTGCAGGCTGGGTAGGCGTTCAGCAGGGAGTGATTGGGCTGAAAGAACAGGACAGAAAAAAGGCAAGACTCGTAAGTTACTTGAAGAATAGCTAGTGAAGAGCCTCGATGCCTGGCTTGGCAGGCTTGTACCTCATTTCAGTGGATAATGGGAGGCTCCTGAAGGTAACGAGTAGGGAAGTGACATCACAGTAGCTATAATAACCAGTGGGGGTGGGGCTATCAGCACAGTTAGCAGATGAGCAATCTGGACCACTCTGGGGAGAAGCAAAGGCATTGTAGAGAAAAGAACCTTATTCTCAGGCCTTATTTTTGGTTGAAAATGGTCTGAATTTTGGGTATGTATGTGTATATGTGTGTGTGTAAGAGAGAGGAAAAAATGGGAAAGAGCGCTAGGGAGAAGAGAGGAAAAGAGCTACGTGGGTGTAGACAACAAGCTTACAAATTGCTGGAACTGTAGCAATGCTTTAGCTTTCATGGTACTTTGCAGGAGGTGGGGAAGGAGCTCATGATCTCAGAGCACTTCAGGACTTGTGTCCTCACCCGGCACCCAGGGGTGAGTATTATCCTAAGGAAGACATGGAGATGCATGGAGGCTAAATGACTGGTCCCCGCGACAACTGGGAAAAGAGCCACATTTCCGAAAGCCTCCTCTCCAGAGCCTGTCTCATGCTCCAACCCCCACACTGATGCCCATGGACTGTGGTTCTGTTCTCCATGGCGTCCGGCAGCCAGTGGTGCCTCCTCGTGTCTGAGATTATGCCAGGGAACAACTATGGGTCACTCACCGGGCCACCTTCTGTTTTGCAGTTTCCAGCGGGTTTTTTGGAGGCCAGTGGCATGAAATCCATCCTCAGTACTGGACCAAGTATCAGGTGTGGGAGTGGCTCCAGCACCTCCTGGACACCAACCAGCTGGACGCCAGCTGCATCCCTTTCCAGGAGTTCGACATCAACGGCGAGCACCTCTGTGGCATGAGCTTGCAGGAGTTCACCCGGGCGGCGGGGACAGCAGGGCAGCTGCTCTACAGCAACCTGCAGCACCTCAAGTGGAACGGTGACTATCTCTCCCTCCCCCGCTAGGAGCCAAAGGGTGCTCTCCCCTCCAAATGGCTGTGTCCTGAGGTAGGGAAGCGGAAGGGCGGTGGGAGAACAGGCATGAAGCCTAAGGTACAAGGTGTGTCTGATCCCATATAAACCAGTGTAATTTAATTCTCTCCTTATGGTTAATTTCCCAGGAGACAAGGGCTAGCTGGGTATTCACAGAATACTTGCTACTCTCAGAAAAACTTTTCTGCTTTCTCTTGTGAACAGGGTTTGATAGTTTAATTTCCAATCGCTTGCTTGTTATGATCATCATGGACATTTTTTTTTTTAACTTTTAGACCTAGGTTCTTAAGACGGGACCCGCAGGTGGTAAGAAGATATACGAAATTAGATCTGTGTGTTGTGGGAGGGGAGAAGGCTCGCAGTATTTAGCAGATTCTTAAAAGATCTGTAAAAAAAAAAAGTGTTAGCACGAATGTTCTAGACACATGTGGGATGTTTCTGCAATAATTTCTGAAATTAGTGCTGCCCCAGACCCCAAACGTGCCTCTCATCAGGCCTCACTCCCAGCACAGGCAGGCCACCACTCCAAACGCTGTCCATCAGTGATGGCTTATTTACACACGCACACACGCCTGCAAAGAGTCAGCTCCTCTGAGAACTATGGGCATCTTGGAAAGCAGCGATACGTAAGAACGGGTATGTCTGTCTTAACAGAACCTGTGTTTGGGCAGGAAGCTGGGGCTTTGGGAAGCACGAGTTCCAGGGCTGTGACAGGTTCAGACCCTGACAGCTACTGTCAACACTGAGGGGACCAGAGTCTGGCCGTCGGGAGGGCAGCTGTGGCGGCCATTGTGGATGACCTCATTCAGCTCCCAGGCACTCCCTTCTTCCCACCCACCTCACCGAGGTGATTGCTCATTTATCTTCTGCTAGAACCAAACCAAACAAGCCTCTTTAAATAACCCCAGGAATCTTCAGAAAGAGCAGACTTATACTTGATGAATTAATTCTCACCTTTGTTTCATTGTTTGCCTTTTTGTAGATATTCTATTAACTCACATTTATTGAGTATTTGCTTATACTAGGCACTCTAAGTGAATGATTCATTTAGTGACCTTATGAGAAAATGAATGTTGTACCCATTTTACAGATGGGAAAACAGAAGGTCAGAGAGGTTAAAGGCACAGCCTCTTCTCCTGAGATGTTGATAAATTGGCTGGGGAGGAGAAACATACTAGACTCATTCCCATGTGTGTGTGTGCTTTATATATGATGCGTGTAGGGAGGAGTTGCAAGGGATAAACAAGGGCAGGATCGTTGCGTTTAACCACACATTTCTCATAGACTGGACTTAATCAAATGGGGTTGATTAAATTTAAGATCAAAGAAGAATCAAGCTAGTTAAATTAAAATGGTTTTCCTTGTATTTGTGTTTTCATTTCATAGCATATCTTAGTATGGGAAAGCACCTTAGAGGCCATCTAATGACCTGGTCTAGTTTAATTCCCTAAATTTACAGATGAGGAAACGAAGCCCAGAAATGTGACGTGCCTCCAATCTACTGGTGGAAAAACTGGAGTTCTGACTTCTGAAGTTATACTTCCACCATACTGGCTGCCTTCCCTATACCAGGCCAAATAATTTCATCTGATGTGGATGCCCTAGCTACTGATTTTCTGGGCCAGAGGCCCCAGGCTTGAGTTTGCAGATGCAGAGAGGGAAGCCCCTCCCATGAGCAAACAGATGTGATCAGGCAGTGGGATTGGCAGAAGCTCTTCCAAGAAGCCAGCTCCGTCCTTGTTCAAGCATCAAGTTTTGGCTCCTCATGGGCCTGTTCTGACTTTCCCAATCTGTCCTTCACAGGCCAGTGCAGCAGTGACCTGTTCCAGTCGACACACAGTGTCGTTGTCAAGACTGAACAAACCGGTGAGTAGTAGCAGATGAAGGAAGTCAACTTGGTAGGCAAAGGCGTGGGGAGGACGGGTGGGAGGGAGAGTGTGGGATCAGGACGGAGCCAGTATTTGGCGGGAAACCCAGGGACACCTCTGCCCTGGCTGTCTCCAGGGGGCTGCCCTCCCATGATCCTCATTCCTTGACCTTGGGACCAGTGCCTGCCAACCATGTCTGATTTCTAGGCTGATGGTGACCCTGATTCTGCCCACACTTCTCTGCTTCCCACTATCGTCCAGGCTCTTGTCCAGGAGCTAGGAAAAATGCAGAGTCTAGGTGGGCCTCCTTCTCACCACAAACAGAGCCAGGGGATTGGACTTGGCCAAGGTATGAGAAGCAAAGGGAAAGAGGAGGAAGCGTCAGTGTCTCCTCTCCCCCTCCTCCCTTGGTGGGAATGTGTCTCACAAAAAGGAGGAAGATGTGGACTTGCTGTTGTCCTTACTGTAGTCTCTGGAGGCTTGGAGCTTCTGTAGCGATGTCCAAAGGCAGCTGCGAAAGCCCACTCCTGCCTTAGTGCACTTTTAGATAAAAGACACTATTCTGGGCTCTAAGTAGGGTCTGCATTCCCATTACATCTACATTCATTTTGATTCTCCTCCCCCTGCCTAATCATCTCTCCTTCCTCTGTCCCAGTTTCTCTCCTGGGGACTCTCGTCAGTCTGTTGGACTTGCAGGTGGCGGTCCCTGGCCTTGCACCAATCAGAGCTCCTTGCATATTGACTTTTGGCCTGTGACCTCTGAGTGTAGCGAGAGCTATGCAAGTCCCCCAAAGTCCGCTGGCCATGATCAAACTGTGCAGCTGCCACTGCTCTAGGGTCGCTCCTGGTGTTCACATCAGTGAGATTGCGAGCCACGTGGGCCCACCGGGTTTGCCACAGGCCTCCCTGAGGGTTGCGTGCCAGTCACCAAGGACAGAATTCAACCTGGGGTGATTTGTGAGTCACTTGGGGCTGAAATTGGCTCTATGCAGTTATTTACTCTTTTATAAGGGGGTTAGTCTACCATTATTAAAGAAAAAACAATAGCTTCTAAGCACGTTAATTAGGTTTTCCTCGCCCTGCCCCTCCCCCCAGAGACCAGGGGTTGGGCTACCCGGATGGTCTGTGCCTTGTGGGCTTGACTGCCCTAGAGGCAGACACGGGACTTGGCCGAGAGGATGTTGCTCTCTTCACCCTGACCTGACAGGTGGCCCTACCGCAGGAGCCAGGATGGTGTTGGAGAGGTCCCACATACCTTGACAATTTCTCCTTGACCATCAAGACATTCTTGTGTCACCAGTTTAGAAAAGCTGAGCTGAAGGGGTGGAGAAGAAGGTCCACCCTGGGAGGAGGGGAGAAGAGGCTCATAGATGGACCAACACCCCCAAACCTTTTTGGTTCAGTTTATTTTCAGAGACAACAACAGGTGTATGAGGTGACCCAACAAGGAGAAGAGGGTGTAACCCCAAGAGATTGGGCTTGGGGTGCCCAAACACGTAGCTATTAGTTAAAATACCAGCTAAATCCCTATGTCGTAAACAGGAGGACTTAGCCAGTGAGTCAGGTTTTATACCGTTTATGCTATAAAAACAAAAGGAAACTCGGCCAGTGGCTTACCACCCTGGCCCTGAAATTCAGAACCTGGGCAGCAAGCGAGCTGAGGGCAGCCTCGATCTGTGAAGAGGGAAAGCAGGGATTTTTGGTGGGGACCAGCTCTTGGCCAGCCAGGAAAGCAAACGCTTCTGTTGGAGACCAGCCCAGATGCAGGGGTTGTGTAGAAGTTGGGCTTCATTTGGGGTAGGTGGAGCAGAGTTTCCTTTGAATCTGAAATCTGAAGAGTCAATCAGAGTGAGTCGTGCTTACCTAGCACACTGAAGACGAAGAGAGAGAGAGAGAGAGAAAGAGAGAGTGGGAGAGAGGGCTTCTTTTCCGAGAGGAGGCAATGGGGCCCTAATCTTAAAAGCTGTTTATTTGATTTGGGAACATTCTCTTCCCCTTCTCCTTAATTTTGTTTTGAGAATTTTATGTCACCCCTTAAGCTAATTGGAGAAACCCCAGAGGGAGGGGACTGTCACCCAACTTGAGGAGAGACTGGATTTCAGCAATGAGAAAACTGTGATAAGACTGACCAGACTTCTTCTGAAGGAAACATCATTAATTCTCCCAGGAAGACATTACTAGGAAAAGATGCTCATTAATCATGAGATTATTTGTCCCTAACAAGGCATTTTTTTGTCCTAGTGTTAAAACATTCTGGCAATTGTATAATAGAAGGCAAGACAATGTCAAGCTCCCAAACCTACCCCTCCCATGTGCAGACTGGGAAAATTCCCAGCAAAGCATTGATCTGGGACAGGATCCCACTGTGGCAACTTCCCTAAAAAGGCAACAGGTGCAGAACACATGGATAGGCCCATAACAAAGTCCATTTCCCCCCGGGACACTAGAAGAAAAAAGGGGTCACGTTATTGTGACCCCATAAAGTAACATGTGGCTGAAGCAGACTCTTATCCCTTCTGTCTGAGGACCACCCCCTAGGTCCCATGCCTCTTTGATGAGCAGTGAGTTAGAAAAGGCAAACTCTTCACCTGGGGAAGATGATTGCTGACTGTTCCCACATTCTGTGTTTTCTAGACCCTTCCATCATGAACACCTGGAAAGAAGAAAACTATTTATATGACGCCAACTATGGTAGCACAGTAGGTAACTAACTCCCCAACACTTCAGGCCCTTTTACATTCTTATTCTCTTTTTCTAACAGCCAAAAAGTTATCTTGTAAGGAGGGGGCTCTCAATGTCCTTTATCTTTTCATTACCACAGATTTGTTGGACAGCAAAACTTTCTGCCGGGCCCAGATCTCCATGACAACCACCAGTCACCTTCCTGTTGGTAAGTTGTCCTGACATCTGAGGCTGAGTGTGCCTCATGCAAGAGCTTACTGAGAATTAATGAGAATTACTGACATCCTACATTTCTGCTTTGCTGGAGTCTTTCTCACTCAAAGGCTGGAAAAGGAATGGAGTTACTACTTATAAAAGATCTGCTTTTGAGTCAATATTTGTACATTGAAAATGACCATCAAGGATGCCTCTAGGCAAAGTGTTTGTCTCTTGTGAAACTAAGTCACTCACTTGTAACAACAAAAATTCTCTTTCAACAAAAACTTGCTCTTGGGAAATTATCTGATAAAATTATTCATACTTGGGTATACTTACGGAAGAAGAGGTTATATTCAATTTTCAACAAACTCTATTTTGCTTTAGAGAAAGAATGTCTACCAGTGGTATTCAGAGGTCAGTGAAACTGTGGTGATTGTCTCTGGATAGAGGAGGAGCAATTGGAAATTTCCAGAACCCTAGGAATCATATGATTTTGTCAGTTTTTTAAGTCTGACCTTGATGGCTTATCTGGACTCTCGAATTAGTCAGAACACCTAACCTTCATGAATTATGTTCACATTAGTTGTATTTGGTCAACATTGGGTGCAACTGGGGGCTATCCATAACCCTCAGTCAAGGTTCCACTGAGAGTGTTGGTCTGTTGGGAGTCTGGGAGGGGGCTTTCAGATTATAATCCCCCGCCCCTTACAAATAGGTACCTTGGTATGTACGGGGTAGGAATGAGTGCACCTGGGAGGTGAGAGAGGGTTTTGTTTTGTCCCCTGATCTGGGGTGAACTTGTGGATCTGTGTGGGTCTGTGAAATGGAGCTTGGACTTGTCACAAGGAAATTGCTCTTTTCCTGGAATTGAATTTGGGGCAACTTCAGAACTGGGATTTAAAAGAGTGTTTGTGAAAGAAAACATGGACTCAAACAACAACCCCTTCTCCTGCCCTTTTTTTTTTTCTTTTGTTGATTATGTTTCAAGAACTGAAATAATGAAAGCTTTTGGTTTGAGGTTTTGTTTGGGTCAAGCCCCTTGAATGAGACAGAACTGGGAGCTAGTGTAACTGCTTCTGGAATCGAGGTTAAGAACGGAGGCCAGTTCATTTCTCTACTTCCCCCTCCCTGCAATGGCCCCTAGCATTATGTGTCACTCTAAGTGTTGAAATTAAGAAACAGATCAAACACTGGAAAGGCTCTGTAGTGTCTTTGCCATTCTGGGGGAACTGAGCCAATTGGGGTAAAATTTCTGTGGCAGCCATTGCCGCCTAGTCCAGTCGTAGGGTTTCAGAGCCGAGGAAACCACCCACTCTGGTCACCCTCTGACTTCCTCTCACACTTCCTAAGGTGTCACCTCCCATGTCCTTCCGGTTGGGTCTTTGGTTTATGGCAAAAGATTCCAACTAAGTATAAAGTTGAACCAACCACTTCCTGAGCCTCAGGGGTTGTTAAGGTCTCGAGGCCCCTGGAAACCCTAGAAGCCATAGTCACAGCTCTACCGGCCTGGCAACCAGGCCACCCTCCTCTCTTCTGTGTCCTGACTTACCTTCTAGAATCTCAGAATCAATAGGGGCCAGTTTCTGCTTTCATCTTTGCCATCACAGGGCACTCACTATCTCCTCGGTCCACCTATTCTATTTTTGAATAGTCCGTCTTAAAATGGGCTTTACAATTCTGCTTTCCTTTATCTCTCTTGATCCCTGATCGCCTGTTCCCCATTCCTATCCTGCAGTTGTAACAGCTGGAAAATGAGATAAGCAATCCATGACATCTAACAGAATTATTTCTTAAAGAATCAACTCATTGCCTGGGGTTGGTAAATTCTTTGTAGGAACAGCTTCCAGTAGGATAGTTAATTACAGCCTTGTATGGGCCAATCCCTTTTAGAATAGTTTAGTCTACTAAATGGGGCCAGAACCCCCCACCCCAAAGACCTTTGTCATTTGTGAGTCTTTAGATTTCAAGTTCCCATTAAATTGAGTGCAGTTAAACATCTTTCTATGTTTTAATGCAAGTTACAAGCCCCAGCAGAGGCGAGGCCCAACATAAACTGATGCCCTCTGTGATAAACGCAGGTGGGAAGCCAGCTTTGTTTTGATTTCTCTGTCATCTGCCTGTTTCATAAAATGGCCACCGCCAGTGTTCCTGATCTGCCCGATAGTCCTCGAACCAATCACGCCAACTCAGGCTTGATGTGTTTATTCACTGACTTGTTGAGCCTCAAGCTAGGGTGGCTCGGTCTATTATAACACTGAAATTTGTATATCCCGTAAAGAAATGGCTCACAGCTGAATCATATGCAAATGCTTCTAATCTTCGCTTCTTGCGAAGCAGGTTAGCTGAAGTCATGCTCTGGAACTTGCATCATAAACCCGTGGCTTGGTGCTGCCCCTGCTGGACCGGACCTTGGCCTGAGGTGCCCGGGAGCAGAGTAAGAGACAGCCAAGCTGACAACTTCCCCAGAGCAAGCCATTATTTTATAAGAATGAATTGCTTAACCACATGGCTAACTTCAAAGGGTTTAACTTTTATTTTGGGGCGAGGGGAAGACATGGGGGAGAGGCCATCATATGAAGGTGAGGTTCCAGATCAAAAGATTTTAGGCTAAGCAGATCAATGATTCCACAGCCTGGCCCTGCAACTGGGGATGGGAAGAGCAGGCTGGAAAAATTCGAGTTTTCTTTTGTCTTTGGCTGCATATTACTCCATATGATGGAAACATTTTTATTTGGGGATTTTTTCTTTTTTTTCTTTTTGGTCTTTCTTAAGCTGGATGGAGGTCTAGTCTGGGTAAAGGGCTGACATCTCCAAAAGAAAATTCCCTCATGGTCTGTCTGGTTGGGGGTTTTTTAATCTGAGTCCGTGGACTCCAAAGTGAGCCACAAACCCCTGAAATTGTTTACAGATTCTCACGAGTGTGTCCATACGTGCATTTTCCTGGGGAGAGGGTCCAAGTTTTCCATCTTATTCACAAAGGTACCTTAACCCCAAGTAATTGATTCTATGTCGGCTTGGACCCTAAACAGTTATTGAGGCCAATAAGCTGAGAGACACTTGGGTTCTTCTGAATCCAACCCTGGCTCTGAAATAATGGCCCCACATCCCTCCTGAATGCCATTTGAAAATGAGCTTTGCTTGTGGCCTGCTGGGTAAATGCCACTCTTTGTCTGCAGAACAACGTGGCCCTGTCAGAGTGATGTATCACTTGGAAACTGGGGTGGGTGCCAGACCTGTCGCAATATTGTCACATCCTGATGGGGTGTTGCAACCTCACCCTGAAAGCTACAGGGAGGGAGAGTGGAGTCTCCTTGCATTTCCTGTGAATTTGTCCTTCCAGATTTCAGAGAAACCTAAGTCAGGTGTAGGCCCTCCTGCTGACAACACTAGGAGAGAAATTCATAACTAGAATAAGAGGTTTCTCTTCTGACCAGATCTTGCTAAATCCCTCTCCTCCCTCCCACCATGGCTTTCAGAGAAACTGCTGGGACTGCTGAGTCGTGACAAACTGGGTGATCAGATTGGTGAATGTGTCCATGCACTTTGGGAAATACAGAATCATCAAACTGGAATTAGTTTTTCTCACCAACTAGAGCATTATGGAACTGAACCTGATTCTCGGCAGGGAAGACTTCTGTGAAATCTTTATGTGCCACCGTCTTTGGGAATGGCACAGAATAGTGGTTGTGAGTAAAGTGCCTCTGAGTTCAAACTGTGTTCACATCCTGGCTCCACTTTCAGGCTGTGTGGCTTTAGACAAGTAATTTGACCTCTCTGTGTCTCAGCTCCTCCACGGCTGTGAACTTTGGATCATAATAGTACCTACCTCATAAGGTTACCGTTTGAATTAAATAATGTGATTCATGTAAGTGCTTAGCACAGTGCCTGGTATACAGTAAGTGCTCAGTAAACAGTAGCTATGCTTCTTAACCATTTGAATTAGGAGCTAATCGTTATTCAAACTTTTTTGAATAATGGACCACTCTTGACAATCAGAATGAAGGCTATGGACGCTCTCCCTTTGCATCCAGTTTCAGTCAGTCCAAAATGCCCTTGAAGGCCACACATGGGGCAGTGAACCCTAGGTTAAGAAGCCCTGGAGTAATGTGCACAGAAGAGATGCATTTGACTGGCCCAGTTTCTTAACAGGGTTGGCTTGTGTTTAGGGACTGCTCTTTTGGCAGATTTTCGATTGTGAGATTTTTTGGTAAGATCTGCCTGGGTCCTCCCAACACCCAAATGGCCCACTGACATACACACACACACTGCTAGATCATTTAGTTTTCTTTTTAAGAAGTTTTACTTCACAGATCTGCCTCTGTCATCTCCTCTTTGGTGACAGTCACAAGGGTTACCAAAATGAGTCACTTGTTAAACTAATCTGTGTTTTCATAGTCCACCATGTCCTTCTGTACTGAGCTCAGGCCAGTCAATGGCCCCTTTGTCAGGCTGATTAAAATGTAACTTTCCATGCCAAGAAAAGGCACTCCTCTGGTTTAAATGCCATCTTTCTTTGTTATAAACGTTTACATTTTTGTATTATGTAAAAAAAAAAAAAAACACCTTTCAATGACTTAAATCCTTCAATGGCTTCCCATCTCTCTCAGAATAAAAGCTAAAATCCCAAAACATCTCACAAAGCCTTATCTGAACCTCAGCTCCCACCTCCTGCCCTTGCTGATGGCCACGTTGGCTTCCTTCTGCTCTGTGGACATACAAACAGGCACGGACCTCTGAGCGTAGCACTTCTCATTCGTAGAAGGCTCTTACACAAGCTCTCTGCACAGCTGTCTCCCTCACACCCTTCTGTTCCCCTTATCAGAGAGATCCTCTGTGACCGCCTTATATTCGTAAGTTATTCCCATCTCTACACTTCTAGCCCCATTTCTTGCCCTGTGATATTCTTCTCCACAGGACTTATCATCTCTGTTTTGTTTTGGTCATACCACACATGTGAACAGAGCCAGGCAGGCAGGCAGTAGGTACTCAGTAAATGAGTGGATGAATGAAGGAAAATGATGATTGTGGGAAATATGTAAATTAAGCCGCTCTCATTTTTCCCTTTAGCTGAGTCACCTGATATGAAAAAGGAGCCAGACCACCCCGCCAAGACCCACACCAAAAAGCACAGTAAGTTGGCGGGCCGACCGAGGCTCTTGGCCTTTCCCTCAAGTTGGGTGTAACTGGAGGTCGCTAGTTTTCAGACAGGTATTGCCTCTGCCCGTTGCCTCCATTTCCTCCCCTGAGGCCGGGTGGTGGTGGGGGGGTTGGGGGGTGGAGAATGCAGGCGTCACTTGCTGGGGAAGCAACCCTCCGCCCCGGCGCTGTCTCGAGTGGAGCCCCAGCGCGCATTTCCTCCCCGGGCTGCCTATTTGTTCTCAACCTGAGACACCTGTGAATAAGAACTTCTTGCAGGCGTGGGTTAGCGATTTCCCTCTCTCTAGAGAAAAGGGTGGGAAGAGGAGAAAGATGGGAAGAAACAGTTGAGAGGTATTATTTTTTCTTTTGCTGAATGTTGGCTTCTTACCTTTGTGAAGCTATTGTTCCAAGAAATGACTGTTTATTCTTAAGATTCAACAGCGCTCTTGGGGGGCCAGCCCGGTGGCATAGTGGTTAAGTTCGCACATTCCGCTTTGTTGGCCTGGGGTTCCCTGGTTCCTATCCTGGGCGCGGCCCTACTCACTGCTCATCAAGCCGTGCTGAGGCCGAGTCCCACATAGAAGAGCTACAACTCGACAACTATGATGTACAGCTATGTGCTGGGGCTTGGGGAGAAAAAAGAAAAAGAGGAAGGTTGGCAACAGATGTTAGTGCAGGACCAATCTTCCTCAAAAAAACAACCTCTTGGCGAGCTGGATTTTCCCCAATAACGACACCTTGTGAAAGTATATGAAATATCAGAGACACGGAGTTAGGGGGCATGGAAAGAAATCAAGATGGTGTAATGTAGAAATTATAGGGATCTGGACATCTTTACTGTCTGCTACCCCAGGTTATCCCCCAGAACTGAATTAACACAGCTCCTCACCTCGGAGTGTTGTGTGTCACAAGTTTAGGGGAAGGAAAATCGAATTTGGTTGCTAATCTCATTACAGTAGCTGCTTCATTTTCAAATTGGCCCCCTTAACCCCTGTGTACTCCTCCCCCCAGTATATTCTAGGATTTAAACTTCTAGAACCCTATTGATGTGTATTTGGCTGAAGCACAGCTGCTAGATGGGAGCGAGTTACTTGGTTGAGGTACTAAATACAAGTGGTTGAAGGTTGCTCTCTGAGGAAGTAACAGGCTGACATGAATCCCGAGCAGTTTGTCAACAATACTTAGAAGATACTCGTCCTGGCATAGGAGGCCAGAGGCCTGTTTCTTAGTCTTGGCTTTGCTACTTGACCTTGGTCAAGTCACTTACATTCTCTGTGTCTCAGTTTCCTGATTTGTAAAATAAAAAATTGTGCTGGCTCATTCTCAAATGCCTTTTTTTAATATCCAATATTTGGTGATTCTGTGATCTGGCTTTGCTGGAGAGTAGGAGAGAACTGACTGTCTCCTACTTGACGGAAGATGTCCAGACTCTGTACTTCCTCTGTCCCTTCTTTGCTGTGACTCAGGCCATTCTGAGACTCTTTTCTCTGCTTCTCCTCAGACCCGCGAGGGACTCACTTATGGGAATTCATCCGTGACATCCTCCTGAACCCAGACAAGAATCCAGGGTTAATCAAGTGGGAAGACCGGTCTGAGGGCATCTTCAGGTTCTTGAAATCAGAGGCCGTGGCTCAGCTGTGGGGAAAAAAGAAAAACAACAGCAGCATGACCTACGAAAAACTCAGCCGAGCCATGAGGTGGGTGAGGACTGTCCAGTCTCCAGACGTGATCAGGCCACACGGCCAGTCACTTCCCTGGCAGTCTTTGTCTGACCAGCCGCCTTATGCCATGTCCTTTGTTACAGGTACTACTACAAAAGAGAAATTCTGGAACGTGTGGACGGGCGAAGGTTGGTGTATAAATTTGGGAAGAATGCACGTGGATGGAGAGAAAATGAAAACTGAAGCTGCCGACACTTTGAACACAAACCAACACATACCCCAAGTGATAACAAACTGAGAACTCCTGGACTTAAATATCTCAAAGACTACTTTTCTCTGATATTTATGTACCATGAGGGGGAAAAAAGTCTACTTCTAACGGGAAGAAGGAACACTACAGATGATAAAATTATTTTGTTACTTTGAAGTATGTCCTATCTGGGGAACAAGCGTACACAGTTTTCTGTGAAATATGATGCCGTCCGTGGCTGTGATGTGCTTCGCCCCCATTGTGAAGTTCTTTACCACTGCAGGAGAAACAGGGTGTGTAGCCTTGTGCTTCTTGCTAAGAGAAAGAGAAAATCAGAGGGCATTAAATGTTTTTATATGCAAAATGGTTTAGGAAAAGGTGCCGTGTCCTCCGCACATAGGCATCCACAGGGCCTCGACCAGAGAGGTTGGCGTGGTTGCGAGGATGAACTCTAGCTCTAGCATCTCAGATTGACGAGATGAACCAGAAAATGCTGGGAAGTTGAACCTGACCTTTAGGAGCCAGTGAGTGGAGGATGAGGACTTCCAAAATCCGTTGGATTGTAATTACTCCATAATCACGTGACTTGTAATGTTTAAATCAGCGAGAATAATGGTGGGGGGCTTTATACTCATTTGGAAATGATTTACCTGATGCCAAGGCTATCTTCCCTCCTACCCCTTGGATGACTGGTGAAAAACTTCAACTGCCACCTCTGCTCACTTCTAGTTATTTAAGAAAGGGTCCAGCGTTGGTTATTTTTATCCCAATTGCTTAAAAATAAGTGAGAAAAAGGAGGTGGTGATGAGCTTGCTCTTGTAGTCCTATAGTCCATGGTTTCTCAATTGGCATACTTGACGTTTTTGGCTGGATGAGTCTTTGTTGTGTGTTATTTGACTGTCCTGTGCATTGCAGGCTGTGTAGCAGTGGCCAGGACCTCTACCCACTAGATCCTGGGGGTGCCAGTAGCACCCCCATCCCCGAAGTTGTGACAACCAAAAATGTCTCCAGACCTTGCCACATGTCCCCTGGGGGACAAAATATCCCTTGATAGAGAACTACTGATGTAGCCAGTCAAGATGAAGATGCTAATTTATTCTCAGAACAAAAAGATGTGTAAGATCTTTTGGTCCCAAGAGTGAGACAGAAGCAAGACTCCAAAGTCAACCTATTTTGAATTTTTAAAATGGTGGGGACAGTGGGTTGAAATATCTGGAGGGACTTCTCTTCAGAACCCCAGAGGAGAGCCAAAGTCTGATAAATTAAACATAGTAATGTAGCAAGAACTACAATAGAAGACATTTGCACTGGCATTACAAAGCAGAGGCAAAATTATAGTGCAGAATGAAACGCTGAGAGACGAGTGTGTGTGTGTGCGCGCGCGCGTGTGAGAGAGAGAGAGATAGAGAGACAGAGAGAGAGAGAGACAGAGAGAGAGAGAGAGACAGAGAGAGAGAGAGAGAGAGGGAGAGTTAGTTCCAAGGGAAATCTTTTCAGATGTTAATTCTCATAATCTTTCCTCTGTTGGAGCACCTCTTTTCTGTCTCATCTGCACTCATCTCAAAGTGAATGGTATGTTGCCCAGATCTGCATTCAGAAGAATGTTTTATAAAAAAGAAAGAAATGGAAAAGAAAGGAAAGATGGAAAAGAAAAACAAAACTCAGCTCAGGAGGCATGTCAGTAAGGAGAAGGAAACTTGGCCTTCAGTGATGGGTTGTTCTGGGGTACCTGCAGACTTATCATTGGGTCCTGCTAGCTGGGAGGAACAGGAGCCTGTGGACACTTTGAAAATGGGTTTGAACATCCAGGTCCCTTTTGCAACTTCTCTTTTTGGCTCCTCATGTCCTTGGCTTTCTCTTCCCTCCTGCCTCTCTATCTTGAACAATAATATGAGGACGAAGACTCCCACCAAAAAGAGGGAGTGCTCTTCATCAAATACTGGAGCACCTCCCCAGCAGGGTGAATGATTCATAGTCAAAGGTTGCAAAACATTTGTAATGTATTCAGAAGGCTGGAAGTAAGAGGAATTAAGAATTTGTCCCAATTATAATGAGAACCATTATGGGTGGTGACCTTGGAGCAGCAGCTTAGCGAGATGAATGACCTTCTGAAGGTGCCACCAAGCCCATTTGTATTTCTGTCTGGCTCGGTCACGTCCACAAAGGTGTTACTCGGTGTTGTCAAGTAACGGTTACTGAGGAAACTGAGCGCAGTAACAATGAGCAGCACAGATCTGAGACATTCCTGCGTAAAACACACACCTTGCTTTCCAAGCAAGGCTCAAGAACCAGGAGGCCTTCCCAGCATTTGACTATACTTTACACAGAACTAAGTAAACATCCAGATATTTGAATTGAAGTAAACACAGGAGCGTTCGTGTGTCTGGATTGTGTGATGTTATTAGGGACATCTGCTAATTCGCTCTCTGCTGTTCCTCTCCTGGCTTTGCCTGTTTGTCACCTAAGGTGGCTAGGTCCTTCTCTGAGTTCGCCCTTCCTCAAGCCTGTAAGTTTCTAACCTTCCTCCACGTTGGCCTTGGCTCTTTCTGCACCCTCTCCGTTGAAGAGCAATCCTTGCTGGATGGTGAGTGTGGGGAGTACCGACTGGAACAGTTCTGCAGATAATTAACAGATTGTGTTATTTGTTGAAAGTGACAGTTTCTTGGCACCCAGTTCCTGCTTAAGTAGGCTGGAGTATCAAGTTCTCAGCATATCTCTCTATTGTCTTGGCTTGAGTTGGGTGCATTTTCTATGTGCTGTTCGTGACTTGGACAACTCAAGGTAATCGAGCCATGCCAACTTGGCATGTGAACTGAATACTTCCCACCACAGTGCTGAAAGAGAGAGCAAATCCCAGAGATAAGCCGGCATCAGGTGAAGCCCCTCTTCCTTTGGGTGACTCATGGCTTCTCACTTGAGAAGCTCATCTGTGCTGGATGCTCACATGGTCACTACACATGGTCTCCTTGAACCCTCCTTAAGCTAAAGGCTTGGGCTCTTATTTGTAGTTTTCCTGGAAACCCAAGGCAGGAAATGTATTGCTAAGAGTTTAGCAGATTCAGATCATCCAAGGCTCCTGGATATTTGACTTGGTGAAACTTGAGCAGGCCCTGGCTCCAGGGACATACCTGCAGCTCCTTGAACTTGCCTTCTGAGCAGGGCAGCCCAGGTCATGCATTTTCCTTTGGACATGCTGGTCCTTCCTCAATGTTTTTGCCTTGCTAGGCTGTGAGCTCTTTGAGGGCAGGGACCATGTCTTATCAATGTTTTCCCAGTACCTAGTATGAGATAGGTGCTCAGTCAATATTTGTTGAGTAAATGACTAAATGTCTTCTGGAAGACTCCTCAGATTGGGAGGCCATATCCATAATTGAGATGTGAATCGTGTCTCCACTGGAATAAGAAGACAACGGCCAAACCTTCAAGGACATATTATCCACTAGATGAACATTTTACTGTGAGACTCTACTTTGCCTTCCTACCTGCGCTGAAATGAAACCAAAACAGACTGTTTGGTTCCGCAAGTCAGTATACGTTGGATGAGAATCCTGTTGCCTTATGAGGACCTGTGAGACTTACCTGGTACAAGAAGCCAGTAATGAACCTTTGACCTGTTTTGACCAATGAAGATTATGAATGTGTTTATATGATGTAAATTGCTATTTAAGTGTAAAGCAGTTCCAAGTTTTAGTATCTTTGGGTTGGTTTACATATTTTTTTTCTTTTTGAAAAATACTGAGGGATCTTTTGATAAGGTTAGTCATACATGTTAGATTTTAGTTTTGTAAGTGTGTTGTTTTTCAAATGTATAAAATACAGGAAAAGGTAAAATAGTAAGAGGGAAAGGCAATTATATTATTCTTTTATAGTTCTTTTATAGTTAAAAAAGCATTTGTGAGTGCCTACTATGTGCACAGCATGGAACCATATATGTGAGGAGCTTGTCTAATTACATGGGGTGTAGTAGACACTCCCTGTGACCCTAGGATGGACACTCACTGTGTGAAAGAGCAGCACAGCAATCACAGTGTCCCAGCTGAATTACCCTCCGCACTGGTTCTCAGGATTCCGTTACTGGAATTAGAGGTAGAGCTTTAATAAAAACCCATTGAGACCATGCCTTACGAACCACTGAAATGCACAAGCCTTCACAAGTTTGGCT
The DNA here is from genome assembly GCF_020826845.1 of Diceros bicornis minor. Taxonomy (NCBI): domain Eukaryota; kingdom Metazoa; phylum Chordata; class Mammalia; order Perissodactyla; family Rhinocerotidae; genus Diceros; species Diceros bicornis. The sequence continues at coordinate 33,761,813 of NC_080770.1, read as the reverse complement.
AAATTGGGGTTGGTCTTTCTGTAGCTATCTGTATCATTCTGGCTTTTCTCTCATTTGGCTTCTGGGTTGACCATTTGTGGGAAACAACCCTACTGCTGCTATTTTTGAAAAATCAGACATCTTGCCCTAATGTTAAATTCAAACTGAATATTTCTGTTTTATGAAAGAATTATATTTTTCAAAATATGTTTTTTTTGTTTGATGGGTCCCAGAAAACACTAATAAAAACCACAGAGACCAGCCTGTAGCTGTGTTTCATGCTTCAGCAAGCCATCCACAACTGGGTTTAGAGGAAATGCATGTAGTCTATAGCAATAAGACACACACAGTTCCTACATTTATCAAGCGTCTACTCTGTGCCAGGCACCATCCTAGGCACTGAGTTATGGCAGAGAATGAAAGAGACAAAAAACTCTGCTCTCGTGAAGTTTATGTTCTGTTGGGTGAAAACAGACAAGGAACAAAACACAAACAAATAAACAAAACATAGCATATCGTATGTGTAGTCAAGAGATGTAGAGCAGGGAAGAGGTGTAAAGAGTGCTGGAGCGTGTAGGGGTGTATTGCAAGTTTAGGCAGGGTTAAGAAGGAAACATTTCAGTAAAGAACTGAAGGATGTAAGGGAAGGAGTCATGCAGATAACTGGGAGAATGACACCTTATTGAAGGGACCAGCAAGTGCAAAGGTCCTGAGGTGAGTGTGTTCCTGACATGTCCAAGGAACAGCAAGGAAGTCTGTTTGGCAGAGTAGATTAAGAAATAGTAGGAAATGATGCAAGAGAAGCACCGGCAGGCCAGATCACATACAACTATGAAGGCTCTAATTTTCTTTTGAGTGAGATGGGGAGCCATAGAGGAGTGACCCCTCTGGCTGTTGTGCGGAGAATGAATTGCAGGAAGACCTTCAATGTTGGATGTACATTTAGTGAAGGATAACAAAGAGAGGTAGAAAAGATCACTCTCACATCCAGGTTTCCAATGCAATACTTAAAAATATGTCAAGGCAGTAAGTGAGCTCTACCAGTTCGTTCCATATTTCTCCCAGGGCCCAGAAAGTCTCAGTCATTCAGTCACTTAACTTCACAAATAATAATGAAAATACTAATAGCTAACCATTTGGGGAAGATCCCCTTGGTCCCAGGAACTGTGACATGTTCTTTACATACATTCTTACATTTAATCCTCATGGAAGACTGTGATATGTAAATATTATCTCCAATTTCCATGTGAAGGAATGAAGGTCAGAAAGGTTAAATGACTTTCTCAAGGTCACACAGCTAGTAATGAGTGGGAGGCCTGGCATTGTTCACCCAGATCTCTTTTTCCCAAAGTGCATACTCTTAACCCTCTAGTTTCTCTAGTTTGTCAGAATGCTAATCTTACACACACATACACACACACACAGTTTCATGGTTGAATATATTGGAGAAATATTGAGTTAAACAATGCATTATAGAGTTATTTACTGTAGACTTTCTCAGATCCTTAATTGTGGTGATGTGCATTGTGAATCTATAAGAGAAGGAAAAAGTGTTCCCAATTTCCCAAACCCATTTGACAATGGACCCTTCCCATCAAAGAAGACTTCATGAAACCAGTACCCTTTAGAACACACTTAGGGAAGTGATGATCTTTAGAGATCGCTTCTGTGACTTAGAAGAAGCAGTATTTTCATATTTGGGCCAAATTAGTATTCTGATAATATTCACTTACAACAAATTTGGCCCACTTTGTATATATTCCATTTTTTTCTGATTGAGAAGAAATTCCCTCACTGCCCTGGGCATTATTTATTTGCATTGATGCATTTCTTAGTAATCTCAAAGAACTTGCAAAATGACTCCTCTTTGGGAAATATAAACTCTCCTAAATTTTAACTCTTTAGAATTATCTGTCCAAAACTATCGGCACTAGCCACATGTGGCTATTTAAATTTAAATTAGTTAAGGGGCCGGCCCCAGGGCATAGCGGGTAAGTGCGCCCGCTCCACTGCTGGCGGCCCAGGTTTGGATCCCAGGTGCGCACCAACGCACTGCTTATAGGGCCATGCTGCGGAGGCATCCCACATAAAGTGGAGGAGGATGGGCATGGATGTTGGCTCAGGGCCAATCTTCCTCAGCCAAAAAAAAAAAAAAAAGAGGATTGGCATGGATGTTAGTTCAGGTCTGATCTTCCTCACAAAAATAAATAAATAAATAAATTTAAATTAGTTAAAATTATATACATTAAATATTTGTTCTTTAATCTCACTATCCACATTCCAAGTGCTGAATAGCCACATATGGCTGGCGGTTACTGTATTGGGACGGCAGGGATGTAGAATGTTTCTATAATCAAAGAAAGTTCTGTTGGACAGCATTGCACTAGAATCTGACCTGGGAGGATGGGGTAAGGGTGGAAAGGGTAGTGAGCAAAACTGACCAACAGTGAAACAAGATCTAATGAGCCCTGGAAACCAAAGGTGATCCTGAATTACAGAGAATAACAACAAAAAAATAAAATAAAGATCCAAAGCAAATATCTCTCTGTTGGCTGGAATGGTGACAGTATCTGTGAGAACAAACAAGTTTGATCCCTTCAGTGGAGCTTTGGAGTGGGAAGGTTTGATTATTCTTATCTCCAAATCCCACAGATACCCTACAGGCATTAATATGAGTGTTGCATGGATGCTGCTTTCTGGTTGAGAATATCGGCGTTGAGGGGCAATCACGGAAACGGGAAGAGCGATGAAAGGCCCCCAAATAAAAATGGCCGGCACTGCCCACTGTCTGCTACAGATGGCACTGATACCATTTTCTTCCTTCGTTTCAGGAATAAGTAGTCTACCCGTAGGCTCTCTATTTCCTCATGAGTCAATTCTCCTCCGTTAACTAACGTGATCTGGCCTCGGCTCACATCCAGTCACTGCAAATGCCCTATGGAAGGTCATAGTCAAGCTCACTCCCGCCTCAGGGACTTTGCCTTAGCTCTTCCCTCCTCCTAAAGTGCACGTTTGCTCTTCATGTGGCTGGCTCCTTCTAGGCATGCAAGTCTCAGTTCAGAAAGTCACCGATCCTGATCACCATAGCTTCAGCTGCTCAGCCAACTCCCCCATCACTTCCTATTGTATTATCCTCATTTTATCTTCTTCAAACTTATACCAACCGAAGCTATATTTTATTCTATTTGTTTACTTTTATAGTGTCTATTTTCCCTGCTAGAATGTTAGCTCCAGGAAAGCAGGGAGCTGCCATGCTCACCAACATATTATTAGAGTTAAGATGTGCCTAATATATGCACCTGACTCCATAAATATTTTTTGAATAAATGAAGGACATTTTGTGTGTGTGTGTGTATGAGGAATATGAGCCCTGAGTTAATGGCCATTGCCAATCCTCCTCTTTTTGCTGAGGAAGATTGGCCCTGGGCTAACATCCGTGTCCATCTTCCTCTACTTTATATGGGACACCGCCACAGCATGGCTTGACAAGTGGTGCGTCAGTCCGTGCCTGGGATCCAAACCTGCGAACCCCGGGCCACTGAAGCAGAGCGTGTGAACTTGACTGCTACACCACCAGGCTGGCCCATGACCTTTTTATTTTAAAATTCCAAGGGCTTTCTTTTGACTTCATGACTTTTGACACGGGTGACCTCCCTATATTGGAAAAGGTCTATTCCTTTGTCTTCTGAAACATCTTTCCTGAGCGCTCACTCTTCAGTTCTTACTCCTCTCATCCTCCTGTGTGTGTTCTCCAAGACTGAATCCTCAGCCCTCTTCTCTTCTCCCTTTATATTCTCTCCCGCAAAGCTTAGCCTCTTGAGAGCTCAGCTCAGAGACTTCATAAGGAGACTTGGGAGGGGGCGGTGTAGGCTGTTTTCTTTCTGGTCCTGGCTTCAACTCTAACTGGCTAGACACTGTGGACATGTCACTTAACTTCTCCATTCCTTAGTTTCTTCATCTCTTAAATGGGGGTACATACCTACTTCCCAGTAGTGCTGTGGGAACGGAGTGGACAGATTCCAATATTTGATCGTTCTATAATTTATGGAGGGTTTATGCATGAAAGCACTGTGCTAAGCTGTTTGCTTTCTTTTAATCCTCACTCTAACCCCATGAGATAGGTTCTACTGTTATTTCCACTTTGCAGATGAGGAAACTGAGGCTCATAGAGGTAAAGAATTGTACCTGAGTTCATGCTGCTGGTATAAGGCAGAGCTGAGACTTGAACCTCTGCCCGGCTGAGTCCAGAGTTGGGGTCTTAATCATGATGCTCTATTGTCTCTCTTGGAAAGAGTTATGACAAGAATTGAGCACTGAACAAAGTAAAGGAATTATTTCTAAACTTGTGACAACTCAAAGAGAGGTATTGAGAGTGTCTAGTCTGGGAACACAATGCTATCTAGTGTCTTCATGTGTCAACATGAGTGTCTTCAAATCATTTTACCCCATGTTAAAGTCATACCTGACTATCCCTAGCCAGGGACTAAGATTCAAAGAGGAGTTGGTGTCTGATCAGTCTTAAAATCATAGCTCCAGAGATGCTTACAACTTGAAGATCATTTTGTGCAAAGAGAGCTTAATGCACAGGCCCAAGGTCACGTAGGCTCTTAGTTAGGAGGGAAAGCCAGCTCTCTGGTTTTCTTGTTCATGAATCTTTTCGCCTAAGTTAGAGCCTTCCTGGCAGTGGGTTTCTCATAATCACAGGGGTCTTCCATCTCAACATGGAGACATCCTCAAGGAAGTTCCTTTTCCTACTGGCCTGCATAGTGATGCCATGCAGCTTTCTTAAGCTGATTCTTTGAATCCAGCTAACATCTTCAGGGAGGAAAAGCTACACAGCCTAGAAGTCAGTGGAAGGGAAGATGTGGAACCAGAGGGACCAAGTCAGAGCTGCCAAGAAACGAGGAGTGCAGAGTGGAGGAAGTCCTTCCTGGCACTGAGGGAGGAGCACAAGCGAGGATGGAATCTGGTAAAAGAGCCTATCAATCATCAGCTCTCATTCTGTGTGTGTGTGTGCGTGCGTGCGTGTGTGTGTGTCTCTCAGAGTCCCTGTTTCTTTCCCACACCTTTCCTTCCTCTTGCTCACCAGTCCCTTTCAGATTCCCTCCCTCTCCAAACCCGTCTTTCCAGGTTGCTGAAAGACAGAAAGCTGACAAGAGGACAGTCCCGGACCAGGAATGGTGCCACCTCTCTGAAATCCTCCGTGGTGACAATGACAAATGGTATTTACCTAAGAGTTATTAACACATCAACTGTTCTCTCCTTGACTGTTTAGTCATGTCATTTAGTACGAATGGACTTTTCCAATGGCAAACAGAAGAGAAGAAGGAAAACAAACAGTGTATTCACACTTGACAGCGTCGGTGATCCCTGCCGGAGCTGTGAAAACAGAGGCACTCTCTTAAGTCTGACCTGAGGACACGTCTCACCTTAAGGGGGATATGCAGGACTCCAGGCCCGCGTTGGACTCTCCAGCGAGGTTCCCTGCAGAGGGCAAGCAAGCAGTAAGGGACGTGGCAGCACAGTAGAGAGGAAAAGTGCCTCATGTATTCAAGAATTTCCAACTGCGTGTTGATCACAACCAAGGTGCCAGGCACTGCACCACGTGTTGCCACAGGACACTAGAGTAAGGCAAGGTCAAGCGACCAGTCCAAGGTCACACAGCAGGTTGGTGGGAAATCCCACTTGACTTCCAGTTCTCCTCCACCACGCTGCCTCCATTGATGCCACTCTCTCTCTAGGAAGGAGACATCTTTAAGTCACCGGGACGGGGAACAGGCTAACAGAGTAAAAAGCACAGGCTTTTGAGTTGGAACAACCCTAGTTTCAAATCTCATACCTTCACTTACAAGCCGAGTGACTTGGCCAAGAGACTTAACCTCTTTAAACCTCAACTTCCTCGTGAACAAGCAGGAATTTTAAGTTGGAGCTTATGCTTTGTGGGGGAGACAGCCAAGTAACCAGAGTGTTACATTTGCAGAGTGACCAGTAACAGGGCAATGCAGGAAGATGGGGCCTGACCTCCACGATGGCTCCATCACGAAGTACCACGGCCCTCAAGCAAGTTCCAAAACCTCTCTTGCTTTGGTTTCTTCATTTGTAAATCAACAGTTTGGACTAGAGCATCTCTGAGGTTGTTCCAAGAAGAAAGTTGCAGGAATTTATGAAAGAAAGTTTTAATGTAGTCCAAAATTTATTTAAATATTTATGATTCTGCCTTGGGATGGATAGGGAAGCCAGAGTGAACGTGGAGTCGTCCCTGGTGGTTTTGTGGGACTGTGAGGGGGAGGGAGTGGGGACAAAGGCAGCAGGGCCTGGATCCCTGGACACACGGAGCCAGTTCCGGGGGAAGCTGCCCTTCTGGGTCTAAGAACCTTGTCTCCACCTGGTAAGGCTGCCCCCCAGGTTATGGCTTACCAGCGACAGTGATGGCTAGTATTTATTTAGTGCTTACTCTGTCAGGCAGAGTACCATGCACTTTACTTGTACGATCTCATTCAATTCTGTGAAGTAGATAATATCATTATTACCATCATTCTGTTGGGATGAGGAAACTGAGGCTCAGAAGGATTAAACAGCTTGCCCAAGTGCCAGAATTAGGACTCAAACCCAGCTCCCAAGCAATGACGTTTCTATTGCATGAACTCCTAAGCTGCTAAAGGAAGCACCACCTGAGGTTTGCACAGCTGAGTGAAGTCCTTTCTTTCTTTGAGTAGGCTTTCTTAGAAACAGGAAGCAGAATTTTGTCAAAAGTGCAAAAATAAACAGGTCCCTGGGGCATTGGGTGTAATTTGAAATTCAAAACTCATGAGCGATCTCACCATTTCTTGAGTCTGATTGGTCCCCGTCATGCTACCAGTGGAGCCACAGACTCGACTCCAGGAGCTCAGGCAGCGGTAGGGCATTCCCTGTCCACGAGTAGTGCTGGTCTCAGGGAGTCTGAGTGTGCCATGTGAGTGGTGCAGAGTGAGGGACGCAGGACGACAGAGAAGAGAGGTAGTTTCTGGTCCTGACAACCAACAAAGTTGTCATGAAAGAGTGGGATTTAGTTGACCGTTGAAGGAGAGGAATTATTTTCATTTTTAACATAATAACTTCTAAAAAATGATGTCTGATCATTATTTGAAAAAAAAGAAATATAGAAAAACAGTAAGAAAGTTAAAAAATACCTCAAATTCCACCACTGAAGTACACATTTGGTGGACATAAGTCCAGGCTTCTAGATTAATAAAAAGATAGATGGATTGAGGGCTAGGAATTGGGAAGGTGAAGGATGTGGGTGAAAGCAAGCTTTTTCGCTGTAAAATTTTGTATCTGAGCCATATTAATGTATTAGCTATTCAATGAACAAAGAATAGATAGGTGTGGAGACAGAGAGAACTTTATAAAAATGTGATCTTACATGCTATTTAAAAATTAAAAACCATTCAATTTGACTTGAACACAACAAGAAGAAAAAGAAAGGGAAGGAATCTCTGAATTCAAATAAATGTTTCTTTAATATAAAGTATATTAGTTCAAAAAATACCTTTAAGTTCACGAAAATAAAGTACGAAAATGCTGACAGAGTAATCATGCTTTTTAAAAGTACATGTTTCCATTTTAGACAGGATTGATTGACTCCTTGTTCTGAAAGATGATAAAATTAAAGCATGTTGTTCCTCATGTTTCCCTTCCCCCACTTACTGATGTGGGTTAGTATTTTTTTATTTTTACATTGCTGAGGATTTATTCTTTTTGACAAAACTGAAACCCCAATTCCAAAGTTGTTTGGTATTAAGTCTAAATTCAAGTGTCTTAAGTGTTTGCCACCCTTTCTTTTAGCTCAGTTATCTATTTTGTATTTCTTTATTTTGATTCACCTTTTGGATGTCTGGAATTTGCAATATAATGAATTCCTATTGGTCCCTCCTAAGTATACATTCTTCTCTTCTCTCTATAGTAGTTCTCAATTTCCATTGGAGATCCAATGTTCTCCAGTGTTCTGAGGAAACAAGCCCTTCCTTCAACTCCAGGTATGGAGCACATGACCCAGGCTGAGAAAATAGGAGCATTCTATATCCTTGGTGAGGGTGTATCTCTGTGATGTAAGCTGGTGCAGTCACAGTGAGTCTCAGGACTTTTTCGTGGGAATGTTGGGACACAGAACCCTCTTCCCCAGATTGCATGATATGAGGATGTGAATCATAGAACTACTGCAGCTAAGTTTTTTTGCTTCCATACGGGAAATTAGCCTGAGGATAAAGTCAGTACACTGAGGGGGGGGCAGACCAAACCAAATTTCAGAGAACTGGTGCTGAATCCATGATGATATCAGGGATCCCTGGATCAGGCTGCACCTGAAGCCCTCTCTACTTCTAGACTTTTTAGTTACAGGAGCCAAAAAGGCCTTATTTTAGATTTCTGAGTTTTCTGTGGATTGCAAAATGAAGAGTACTAGTTAATACAATTGTGAAGGTAGATGGTGACAGGGGCTAATGGAAAGAGTATTCCTGTAAAGAAAATGCCATAAACAAAGCTTCAGAAGCCAGAGAACAGAGAACATGTGGCCTAGTCTTCGGGAATTTATCTTTTTCTCCTTGGGGCTTTATTCTTGTTAAAGAGGAGTAGGACATTGTAGTGACAGCTTGCCTATCATAATATGTTGTTTCTTTACAGGAAGGTTTTACCTGGGACTGGGAGAATGCAAGGGATCCAAGAAGAAACCAGGGGGAGAGTTGGGAGATGGGGAAAGGACTTGTCCTGGCATATAGATGGAGCCCATCTCCTTCTCTTGTGGAGTATTTTAAGGCATTGGGTACAGTACAGGCCCGGGACAGAATCCTGAGTGAGAGAAACCTTGACTCACACTCATGAAG